>NC_141314.1:1882500-2325000 GCF_037954325.1 Fistularia commersonii
TATATATACATAATACATACACCCTTAAATGTATTGCTTAATGTATTGCTTTATGTGCCTGAGTTGGTTGATTAGTGCTGGGAGGGTTTCGCAAGGCGGCAGTGGAAGAAACTGGAAAGGGACAATCAGGTACAGGCCATTGGAGAGGGAAGTCAAAACCATCATCCGTTCCTGTATATCCATCCGCTGGACAGGGAGAACGGGTGATTCCCAGCAAAATCTAGTGAATTTACTTTGGAGCAATTTTCATATATTTGCATAACTAGCTCCCATTAGCTCCCATTTGAATTTGGAGGCCATGCACCAACAATCATTTTTCATTTGAATTCCATCAATATTATGAGAACTTTTGAGGTGGTCACGGCAACAAAATCAGCAGTACAAACATTACAATTTATTTATTTATTCTATCTCATAGCTGTTACTTGTATGCGGAATCACGAACTGGGCGCAACACTGAGGGAAACAAACGGATTAGGCTTTCTTTAAAAAAATTCAGTATGTTAATCACAAGCTTTTATTTTGTCGAGTTCACTTCCTGTGGGATTGTGTTTGTTGTTAGCCTGTGTGCTCTCAAAGCTTATCTCACAGTAAACCTACAGCTAGAGTCCATGCCGGGTTTCTATTTTAAGTCATACAAAATCACGGCCTTTCTCTTTGTCTGATAACCAAATAAGAGTTTATTGTCATTATTCTTAAAAGGATTGCAAATGTTATTTGATCAATATTTGTACCAGCTACATAAAAACATATCTTAGTTTATATACATTTTGTATCAAATTGGAAAACAGCTTTTCCCTTGTTGGCTGCCATTGTTTATGTCACAATGCTGTCTGGATAGGGAGGTGACATGAGCCAATGCGCTGGGCTCAGCAAAACCAGGTCATCTTTTCAACCCTTCCAATTCCAAAGAAGCAAAAGTCAACCAAAGTCAGCCAGACAACTCCATTGCTATGCAAACAGAGAGAGGTCTACTTTTTGTCGTTGATTGGATCAATGAATGTAGGAGCTCAAACAGGAGATTATTTCATTTTTGGAGCTACTTAAGAATTTTCCTGAGCTGAATGACACAGATTGGCTTTGTGATTTTAGCCTTTACTGTGGACATACTGACACACATGAATGAGCTGGATGTGAAGCTACAAGGGAAAAAAACGGTTTGTGCATGAAATGCAAGCAAAAACGTCAGAGCCTGCAAAACCAAGCTGCTTTTATTTTCAAAGCAAATGTCAAACAACGTTCAGACAAATGTCAGACGAGTCTGATACGTACTGTTAACCAATGCTTTTTTTTATATGTATTGTATCTTGTGCTGACCTGGCCCATCTGTCAAATTTTAAAAGTCATTGTGGCCCCTGAGCCAAAAAGTTTTTGCCCACCCTTGCTTTCGTGGGTTCAAATGAGAATGCAAAAAGCATCCGGGGAGGAAGTTGCGTATGTCCAAAGTCAGTTTCCTACTCCGATTTTCTGTTCTTCTCCAGTGGAAAGCTGTGTAGACTAACATCACCTGTCCTGTCCCTTGGACTGGAAATTGCAGCCCAATGTATCGCAAAAGTTTACAGTAGCAGAAAGAAAAAGTTAACAATTGAACCAGTTTACATCAACCCAGCATGCATTGCACTAGTTAAAAAAAAGGGCTGCTCTTGTAGGTTAGAATGTATGTTTTACATTGCAATTTTTAAAGGAACAACAATTCTTCATGCTTTTTTTTAGTACACACTTCAGTATGAGACAAATATTAATGCACATTTATGCCAGTTATTCCTCCCAGTCGGGGTTTCATTCAAAGGCTTAAAAGTTTGTACAATTAGATAAAACCTGTCAACTTTCCCAACACCTTTTTTCTTGCTCGAGTGTCTGTGCTCCCTGAGCTTCTGAGCTGCAGCTGAACCTGGAATCCTCAAAACTCCAGTACTGCAGGTACACCCACACCCACCCACACACACACACACACACACACACACACACACACACACACACACACACGTTTTTGTCACAATGCACATTTGCCACAAGTTTCTCCAGTTTCTAGTTTTTGATGCTGTTTTCCATTCTATTTCAATTTTTTTCTTGGTTATTTCTCCAACATTTAGTTTGTTCGGTCCACTGAAAAACAGTTTATCATTATTTTAGAATCCCAGCATTTCTTCTCACCATTCTTTTACATCTCTGCCTTTCCTTTCCACACCGCCCTGTCCTGGCTCCACGACGAGTGAAACCCATCATCACCTGTCGCTGCTGTAGTAAAGAGAAGAGCCTTTCAACATGACAGGTGTCTCTATCTAGGTTATATGTAAATTTTAACTGTCAAGGAGAGAAGCATTAATTACCTTGAATAAGCTGGTCACACATGACATGCACCCTTCAATTCTTTTTTTGAAAGGGTGTATTTACTGTGACAGTGAACGCCATAATTAGCCTACGGGGGGAGGGAGGAAGTAATTACAGTCGCACGAAAAATCTTCGAAAGGCCATTACCTCCTGGAAAAAAACAAATAATAATAATAAAATAAGTATGAGGCAGATGGGAAAATGAAATGTAACGCTTCGCACAAACATAAACAGAAGATTTATAAAATCTAAACAAATGTTATGTCAGATGCAAGTCAGTTTGCGTATAAAAAAATATATGGCAACTAACTTTTTTCACAAGGTAAACATTTCAATTGCAATTCACCAACACAGCTACCACGTACACTAACATAAAGTAAAGTTTGTTTAATTTCTTCTTATCATATTCTAATCTTGAGCAAGTGGGCAGACACTCTCTCTTTGATGAAAAAAGGCTAAAAACTTCATTTTGAGAAAGTTTACAGTTAGTGCCAGGCTAGCCCCTAATTATTCTGCTATTGGGTCAATCTGCTGAGGGATAACCCATGATGCAGCTCTTTAATTTCTTGCACTCTTCCGATCCTGTCTGCACCCATGTCCCTTAATCGGTGCATGATAGCAACATCTCGTCTCCTCCTGTTTTTCAGGTTCCCTGGGGCCATGGCTTATTTGCAGTTAGCGCTGCTGCTGTCATTAGCATGAGATCATTTGTGTCCATCCTTTTCAAACCCTGTGCCCCTCCTTGGTCTCTATCACACTCCATTTTTTAATCTCTCTGCCCTTCTCTTACTCTCTCTCTCCTTCTACCCCAAGTGGTCGAGACAGAAGGTCACTAAGAAGGTACACTGGGATCTGTCCACAGTTTCCACTAGTTAAAAAAGATAACAAGATATCAATCCCTGTGGAGAAACTCTTTCTCTGCAATTAACCCATCATGGACTAACCATGAGCAGTAGGCATCCTGCCAACCAGCACCGGGGAGCAGTTAGGTGCCTTGCTCCACAACACTTTGACGAGCCAGATATTGAACCAAGAATCTTCGGTTCCAAAGTCAATTGCTCTACCTTCTGTGGCACGCCATCCTGAAAGGTAGTGTTTCTGCACCACTGTTGGCAAGTGCTTGCTCATTGGGGGATGTCGGGTTTCTGCAAATTGCTTAACTTGTCATATTCTTGTTTCTGTATTGGTTGTCAAAACTAACTGATAATTGGTGCTTTGTATTATGAAGGCTTACACTGCAACAATAACCTCTCACACTCACGAAAAGTATTCACCAGATGAACATTTTCTTAACACAACACATCAAATGTGTGACAAACAGAGAATTATCTGTGTCAAATGCATGCATTAGACAGACATTTCTCCTCACTTTTGACAAGCCTGAGGCATCATGTCAACATCAACATCAAGATTCCTGTATGAACATGTAGCTCAGTGGTAGAGCGCATGCTCCTCATGAATGAGGTGGCTCTTTATATGGGTCTTTCACACTAGATAGCGTTCATATCGATGGCAGCAGAACTGCTAATCAGGCTGCTGGGACTAACTTGGGGTTCAGTGTCTGGCCCAAGGACACTTTGACTTGCAGACAGGAGGTACCGGCAATTGAACCACCAACCTTCCACCTGTCAGCAAGGGTCCTCTGCAGTCCAGAAAAAAGCTTGCCGGAGGGTTGGGTAGGGCAGGGAATCATTCTTTCTTTCCTTATGGGGCCCTGTGTTCGATCCTGGGTTGTACCCAGCCTCTCGCCTAATGATAGTTGGGATAGGCCTTGGCCACCCCCTCCCACACATGACCCTGAGTGTAGGATGAGGTGTATAGATAGTGAATATATATATATATATATATATCTTTTAATAGCAACATAACAGCAGAGGTATATTGACTCCCCCTCCTACAAGAAAAGAACAGTTTCCCCAAAATAAAGATGTATTACAAATCCTGAATGACCTAGTCATATTGCCAACTCTGACAGCACCTGGTTGATAATTACTTCTCTCTCTTATTCAACACTGCAGTGGTTCAAAAACTCAACTGTGCTATCTGTGAAAGAAAAATATGCTGGAATTAAGTTATACAGGGGCATATATTTCAGTCAGCATTTAGTCTATGCTTGCGGCTCCTGTTTTTTTTTTTTTTTTTTTTTTTTTAATGTCCCCATCTTGTGTTAACTATCCCAGTCTTTATCCAGCTCTCAGCCTGTTCAGTATCTCAGCAAACAATGGTAGAATCCTTCTTAAATCCTCCCGCTCCACTCCAGCTTAAATCACCAATCCTTCAAATTAGGTTATGAATAAATTTTCCATCTGACGAGGACCTCTCTGGGGGGTGTATGTACTAACCCATTGGCACCTTTCTGATTTTAATTTAATCCCAACATATGCAGAAAACCCTGCTGCATTAAGTACTAGCAGACTGAATTCTGTGAGTCATCGGAGTAATGGCAGATTGTGTTCCCCACCTTTCTGAGGAGGAGCCAATTATGAATTACTGGTACATGATTTAGAACCGGGAGAAAAAAAGCTGGTGATCTTTTGTCATAAAAATTTCTCCACCTCGTAAAATCATGACCAAGTGGGTGTTTGATTCATGAGAACCACCTGTATTCATTTATACCATACCTAAAAAGCCTGGTGAACTTCTTCAACTTGTTCATTTCTTTTATTTTTCACTTTATTCACCATCCTGTTTTGTCATTCCTTATGTTGTTGGTGGACAGGGTTAAACTCATTGTGATCATTTCATGGGCTTATAGCTGCTGAATAATCAGATTTTTTTTCCCCCCAAATGGTTAAGTTTTCTATTCTTATTGGTAATGGGTTTCTTCTGGAGCTCCAAAACATCAAAATATTAGATATAATCCTTGAAGATGAGCCACAAGGACCTGCTTCTCAGACTCACACATTTCTTTGCTTAGTCTGACCAAAATCATCACTCATTCCAAAGTCTCCTTCCAAACCTTTAGCAGTATTCTGAATCATAATAGCTGTGGAGTCCCTGTGCCACCCAAATTCATTATCTGTTACTGACCTTGATCACCAATTCCCGGTTTAAAATTCAAATGGCTGGTTCCTGTTTTGATTATGACAGGGGGGTGTTTCGAAGTGGAGTTTGCATGTTTTGCCACAGTTCAAAGACACACAGTGGGTTCAGTGGAAACCCCTGTCATGGATTGTAGTTAGACCCACTCGCAGACTCAAGACTCTGCACCAAAACAGATAGAGTTTAATACTATGCGATAGAAGACTATCAGCCAGAATGAAAAGAAGGGTGTTCAAGACTGTGGTGAGACCAGGGCAGGAGGCAGAGCTGGAGGTTGCAGAGATGAAGATGTTAAGGTTCTCTTTGGGAGTAACCAGGTTGGATAGTATCAGGAATGAGTCTATCAGAGGAACAGCACATGTTAGATATTTTGGAGAGAAGGTCAGAGAATCCAGATTGAGATGGCTTGGTCATTTGCAGAGGAGAGATAGGGGAATATATTGGTATAAGGATGCTGGAATTGGAGGTCTAGAGGAAGACCAAGGAGAAGGTTTATTGACAAAGTGAGGGAGGATATGAATTTGGTGTGAGAGAGGAGCATACAGAGAACAGGGTTAGATGAAGGTTGATTCGCTGTGGTGACCCTTGATGGGAAATGTTAAAAGGGAAGTTTACTATGAGTCCAGTTGTTAGGTACAGTGACTGACAAAGGGGTTGAAGGGGTCAGTGACAGGAGAACTCAGGCCACTGTGAGCGGCTCGGTGATGAGTCTTGGTGTCGGGAGTACTCTAACGTCCCCGGGTTTCCAGTGACAGGCAAACCGCTGGGACTTGTTACCGGTAGAGCTCTGGTCAATGATGGATAGCTGGGTGCTAAGTATCGGTGTCTGCGTTGGGAAAACTCTGACCTCCTCCGGGGTTCGGGTGAACTGCTGGGCCATGATTTCAGGAGAACTCTGGAGGCAGGTGAACTGGGGTCGCTGGATGGTGGTGTGTGAACTCTGGCATCTGAACTCGTCTGACAGAGAGGCTTGGTTGGGAACAGGCAGCCAAGCGGAAGGCACCAGTACACACCAACGAGAGAACCCGGTCGGGAATGGCAACCTGGCAGAAGGCACTAGCATACAATGACTATAGAAGCCCGGTCGGGGTACGGCAGTTGGGTGGAAGGTGCAAGCATACTCTGACAAGAGAAGCCCAATTGGGGATGGGCAGCAAGGTTGAAGGCAAAATACGGCAATAAGAGATGATGAGGGTGCAAAGTTGGAAGACAGAGTGGGAAGGAGGAGTTGGAGACAAGGGTAAGACCTCGCAACCAGAGCTGCGAAAGCTCCAGCTTTTAGATTCTACCTGATTGCTGGTAACAAGCACCAGCCGTCAGCCAGCGGATTGAAATTTTTCAGCAGTGCTGCCAGGACTGCTGCATGCCAGGAAAGTGCATGACCGCCACAAGCACAACCCTAACAACCTTAAGTTGGCCAGATAAATGACTGAGAGAGTGAATGGTTGGATGTCTCTTTATGTTGCCCTATGATCAACTGGCGACCATCCAGGTAGAGCCCTGCCTCTCGCCTGAAGACTGCTAGGATAGCCTTCAGCAAGCCCAGTGACCCTGAGTGCACAATAAGCAGTATAAATAACTCCAATAGGCTATAACAGCCGTTCATTCATTCATTCATAATCTATCTTGCTTATCCTAGTGGCGCCTTTCCCAGTTGTCATTGTCCGGTTTCCAAAGTCCAAAAACATAGAGTAGGCTCATTGGAGACCCTGAATTGGCCAGAAGTGTAAATGTAAAAATGAATGGTTGCAGACCAAGCCTCTTGCAGAATAACAGCTGGGATTGGTTCAAGCTGTGACTTTTTGTGCAAGACCAGTGGTATGGATAATGACTGACTGACTGAATGACTGACTGACTGACTGACTGACTGACTGACTGACTGACTGACTGAATGAATGAATGAATGAATGAATGAATTATCAGTTGTAGGATCGGAACCACCGCAACCAATTTCAAAACTTTGTCCAGTAACATGGGAAGATATAGATCTTAGGGTCTTGCAATTGATAAATAAATAGATAAAACATATATATATATATATATATATATATATATATATGTACAGTATATATACGTAAACAAAGCATGAAAATGAAAAGTGGAAATATGTTACTTCGAGAAATCCTATTATTGAATCCTGTAGAGCGTTGCAATGGAATCACAAACTTATGGCCACCAACAGATTGCATTGGGTGAAAAAGCAGTGAACTCACACCTAAATTCATTTTTTTTGTAATCATTCCAGGAAGCAGTTAATGGGACCCCATTAATCTGACACATAAAGTTTCACAATTTTTATATATCTGCCTTTGTTTAAACTTGGCCCCACGTAGCAAATGGAAACTTTAAAAACACCAAGATACGGTTACGGGTTTCACGAAAACCGCTGAAATTCATAAAACTACAGTATGTCCATCATGTCACCTTGTGTGATCCAGCCTTGCATCAAAACAAATACCACGAATTGCAATAATCTGTTGATTACTGTGGATCGTCCATGCTCTCGCAAAGTTTCACGAATAGGTTCATATATGTATGTATAAAAAAGGAACAAAACGTGTGCATGCTTGAGTGCCCTCAAGTGAACTTTCTGCTGAAAAACAAATATTCATTATCTTTTATTTTTGGACAAACCTCTTCCAAAGAAAACACAATATTTAACATTTGTGGGATTTCGGGATTTCGGTCAATTTCAAAAATAGCACATTTAATATAAAAGAAATCACTCACTTTCCGATATATTTACTAACCCTCTACTGTACATGACCCAACCATCTCAGTCTGACTTTTCTTACCACCTCTCCAGAACATCTAAAATGTGCTTTTACTTTGATAGACCTGATCCCATCCATCTTGGTCACTCCCAAAGAGAACCTTAACATCTTCGTCTCTGCGACCTCTAGCTCTGCCCCCTGTCTTTTCATCATTGTAACTGCTTCTAGGCCATACAGCATCACTGGTCTCACCACTGTCTTGTACACCTTTCCTCTATTCTGGCCAATAGTCTTCTACCACAAAGTACCCCTGACACTTTTCTCCACCCATTCCAACCTGCTTGAACCCATCTGTGTCTCTGGACTGTTGACCCGAAGTACCTGAAATCCTCCAACTTCTTGATCTTCACTTCCTGGAGCCTCACCGTTCTACCTGAGTTCCTCTCATTCACACACATCTACTCTGTCTTGCTGCGGCTAACTTTCATTCCTCACCTTTTCAGCACATACCTCTCCCTCTCTAGATTTTTCTCTACCTGTTCTCTGCTTTAACTACGGATCACAATGTCATCTGCAAACATCATGGACCATCGAGATTCCTGTCCAACCTCACCTGTCAGCCTGTCCATCACCACTGCAAAGAAAAAAAGGGGCTCAGAGCTGATCCCTGATGGAGTTCCACCTTCACCTTAAACTTTTCTGTCACCCCTACAGTAATCAACACCACTGTCTCACAGCTAGCATACATGTCCTGCTCCAGTCTAATATACTTCTCTGCCAATCCAGATTTCCTCATACAATACCAGAACTTCTCTCTTGGCACCCTGTCATATACTTTTTCTAGGTCTACAAAAACACAATGCAGCTCCCTCTGACCTTCTCTGTACTTCTCTATCAGCATTCTCAACGCAAATACTGCATATTTAGTACTCTTTCTGGGCATGAAGCCATACTGCTGACTTCTGTTCTCAGTCTAGCTCCACTACTCTTTCCGATAATTTCGTTGTATGGGCTCATCAAATTTGTCCCTCTATAGTTGCCACAATTCTGCACATCCCCTTTATTCTTAAAAATGGGCACCATCACACTTCGTCTCCATTCTTCAGGCATCTTCTCACTCTCTAATTCGTGCTTCTTTGTGGTCTACAATAGTCACCCCTTCTACCCTTGACTTTCATTTTCCACATTCATCAGCTCTTCAAAGTACTCTTTCCATCATCCCATCACTCTTCTGCAATCTATCAATCTTGAAATGACAAGAAAGCTGACTTTGTCTTTGTCTTTGACTTTGACTTTATCTCTATATCATGCATGAATGAGCGAGTGAATGGTAGTTGTGCTTCCATATGTGGCGCTGTGTTCAAACGGTCTGGGGTGAACCAATGTGGGTGCCTTTATGAGCAGGATTTGCGTGTTCTCCCCCATGTTTGCTTGGGTTACCGTGTTCCACGGTCCAAAACCACAAGTAGGTTTATTAGACACCCAAGAATGAATAAGTGAGTGACAAGAGCGTGAATGTTTGTCTGTATCAGGTTGAACCCCACTGTATCATGTTAAACCCCACCTATCACCCAATGACGTCTGGGACTGGACCAAGCAGTGAATGCTTGATATATCCTATTCTAGTTAACCGGACCATGGAACCAGCAATTACTTATACCACTTATCCAGCACTCAGGGTGGTAGGGGATGCTGGAGCCCATCCGAGCTGTCATTGGTTCTTCTGGACCGGTCGGCAGTCAATTGCAGGGCCATATGTGGAGAAAAACATCCATTCATTCTCACATTCTCACATCTGAGCAATTTAGAGTCTCCAATCTCATGAATTTGGGCTGAGCGTTTGGCGCAAACACTGGTGTAAACTGTTGTGTTCACTTTGATTGACAAGTGACTGAAGTGGGTTCAACACTAACTTCCTCCCACCGTCAGATGGGAAATGACTCCAGCCACCTTCCCCCATGCAACACCTTTTGTGCAGAATTCAGTATGTGCTACAGCTAATGAATGACAGAATGGATTATGCATTCCTACATTGTAACAACTGCGCACAGGGTTGTAACTTCTCTGCTATAACATAACTGACAGCCAAGACTTTCTGGTCATTTTTGATACTGACTCTTCTTATTCACTAAAGATGCCAATGAGGAACGAAAGACCACAACTGCTTAAAACGACCTGTTCCATCTGACCCCATCTCCCCTGTCACTTCTTATTTTTTATTTATTTTACTTTTATTTATTTTACCACTTTTATTCTTTTGAATCTGTATTTTTATGTGTATGTCTGTAATTACAAAAAATAACTATTATTTTTATTTTTATTTTTATTTTTATTTTTATTTTTATTTTTATTTTTATTTTTATTTTTATTTTTAGTTTTAGTTTTAGTTTTAGTTTTAGTTTTAGTTTTAGTTTTAGTTTTAGTTTTAGTTTTAGTTTCAGTTTTATGCCTGAGTCAATTGACACCACAAGATGCTAAATATACTTTTTTTTATAACAAAATGTTATAGGTTTCTGGGACAAATGGGTGGCTGGAGTCACACCTGATTTAAACAGAACAAATGATAGAGGAGCTCATTACATTAATTACCACAGATTAAAGATATTTTAAGTATTCTGACCAAATCTGTTTTGAAGTGTCACTGCCCCACGTCTTTTGTGGATATGTTTAAGTCACAAAATGCAATATTCATCTTTTAAAGTGAAAACGTCATAGTTTTAATGAAATGTTGGAGAGCTCGTTGGAGAGGGAGTTGAGTAACCTGTTGTATTACTTGCATTCTGGCATTGTGCTTTGGAGAGATGCTTCAAAAAGAAGTGGCCCAAAGTCTGAGGAAAGTGTTTTGGAAAATCTCAGTTAAAGGGGCCTATCATGACATTTGTAGGAAAATCAGAAAATTGGAGACTCTGAATTGCCCAGATGTGTGAATGAGAATTAATGGTTCTTCTCTCTCTTTTAGATAAGAGGGTGAATGGACGCATGATTTGTGAATTATAGTGAATGATTGTATGTCTCTATGTCTCTATATGTGACCCTGTGATTGAGCGGTCCGGGGTGAAAGCACACGATGTGTCACGCAACAGTAATTGCTTGAAAACAATTATCTTATTATCACACGTCACAAATGATTATCACCTTCATGATGCATCCACTAGAACATTCCTTGAAACGCTGACATCTACATGCATTTCGAAGTCTGCGTAAACACTGTCCACAGGTTGTCTCTCCTCTGACAGACCATCAGTTGTGCTTTCTGCTTCATTAGAATCGGCTTTATTTATTTATTTATTTATTTATTAATTTTCCTGAGTTGAACAAACACCGCAATGAACTCTCCTCCATTCCAACTGGTGAAGAAAAAGGTACATTTAACATCTTGATGACACTATCATTTACCTGTCCCTGGCGTCTGTGGACAGTGGGGGCCGAGCCGGGATAGATTAATGACCTCACCACCACACATCATCAGCACACTGCCGCTGTTGCTTGATCTATGTGAAGTCCTTTGCACCAGGTGAAAGAAAAATGGAAGCTTTTGACTTCGATGTACTTTGCTCTGCGGGTCGTCTCCCGTTTGATCTCTTCAAATGTTGCATCATTGTTGTTATTTTGCACCCTGAAATTGAGCTTTTTGAAGTACTTTAAGACACATAATAGCATAAAATGCTGTGAGTACCATTGAACCATATATTTGACATCTCCAGTGGTTTCTACATGTGCATATATATATATATGTACACAATGAACACTATGATGATATTAACAAGGACAACAGCAACATAAGGAAAAACAAAAGCACAAAAACATTAATAATCTTAAAACTTCTACGACAAATAATACTTCTTCTTCTTCTTTAGACTTTTCCCTTCAGGGGTTGCCACAGCAAATCAACTTTCTCCATCTAACCCTTTACTCTGTATCCTCCTCTCTCACACCAACTACTTTCATATCCTCCCTCACTACATCCATAAATCTTCTCTTTGGTCTTCTTCAAGACCTCTTGCCTGGCAGCTCCAATTCAAGCATCCATCCACCAATATATTCACGATCCTTTCTTTGTACATGACCGAACCATGTCAGTCTGGCTTCTCTGACCTTCTCTCCAAAACATCTAACGTGGTGATCCTCTGATAGACTCATTTCTAATCCTATCCATCCTGGTCACTCCCAAAAAGAACCTCAACATCTTCATCTCTGCAACCTTTAGTTCTGTCTTCTGTCTTTTCTAACTGTTTCTAGTCCATACAATTTCCCTGGTCTCACCACTGTCTTGTACACCTGTCCTTTAATTCTGGCTGAAAGTCTTCTATTACATAGTACCCCTGACACTTTTCTCCACCCATTCCAACCTGCTTGGACCCGTCTCTTCACCTCTTTTCCAAACTCTCCGTTGCTCTGGACTGTTGACCTCAAGTACCTGAAATCCTCCAACTTCTTGATCTCCACTCCCTGTAGCCTCACCATTCCACCCGAATACCTCTCATTCCCACACATATATTCTGTCTTACTGCAACTAACTTTCATTCCTCTCCTTTCCAGAGCATACCTCCACCTCTCTAGAATTTCCTCTATCTGTTTTCTGCTCTTACTACAGATCACAATATCA
Source organism: Fistularia commersonii (assembly GCF_037954325.1). Taxonomy (NCBI): domain Eukaryota; kingdom Metazoa; phylum Chordata; class Actinopteri; order Syngnathiformes; family Fistulariidae; genus Fistularia; species Fistularia commersonii. The sequence goes on from NC_141314.1 coordinate 1,895,194, forward strand.
TCTGCAAACATCATTGTCCATGGAGATTCCTGTCTAACCTCATCTGTCAGCCCAGCCCAGGGGTCAGCAAACCGTGGCGCCGGAGCTGTATGCGACTCTTTCATCCTTAGACTGTGGCTCTGCGTGGCTTGGGAAAATAAATTATAAGTATGTTTGAAGTGTATTTTATGTGTGTTAGTTCCTTTTTTTAATTTTAGATCTAAATTGGAAGATTGTTGTGATCTTGAAATATTAAAATAAAATTATATTCATATATTTTTCGACACTCAAAAATGTCACACTCGCTGAAGCCACACCAGCCATAACACCGTCAATTTGTTGAGACTTTCAACCACAGGTAGGCGAAATACGAAAAAGCAATATATATAGCGATACCTTTTATTTTAGACGTCAAATAGCAACTGCGGCTCCCAGTGTTTTCTTTACCTTGGAAATGGCTCTTTGGGTGTTGAAGGTTGCCGAACCCTGGCCAAGCCTGTCCATCACCATTGCGAGCAAGAGGGGACTCAGAGCTGATCCCTGATGGAGTCCCACCTCCACCTTGAACTTCTCTGTTAGCCTGCACCAGATTGTACCACTGTCTCACAGCTGGCATACATGTCCTGCATCAGTTTAACATACTTCTCTGCCACTCCAGACCTCCTCATACAATACCAGAGCTCCTCTCTTGGCACCCTGTCATATGCTTTTTCCAGATCTACAATCACACAATGCAGCTCCCTCTGGCTTTCTCTGTACTTCTCTATTAGCATTCTCAACGCAAATACTGCATCTGGAGTACTCTTCCTCGGCATGAAGCCATACTGCTGTTCACAAATGCTGACTTCTGCTCTTAATCTAGTTTCCACTACTCTTTCCCATAACTTCATTGTATGGCTCATCAACTTTATCCCTCTATAGTTGCCGCAATTCTGCACATCCCCCATATACTTAAAAATAGCCACCATCACACTTCATCTCCATTCTTCAGGCATCTTCTCACTCTCTAAGATCCTGTTGAATAATCTAGTCAGAAACTCTACCTCTGCCTCTCCTAGACACTTCCACACCTCCACAGGTATATCATCAGGACCAACTACTTTTCTACTCTTCATCCTCTTCAATGCATTCCTCACGTCACTTTTACGAATCTCTGCTACTTTGTGGTCTATAATAATCACATCTTCTACCCTTGCATCTCTTTCATTTTCCCCATTCATCAGCTCTTCAAAGTACTCTTTCCATCTTCCCATCACTCTTCTAGAATCTGTCAATACATTTCCCTCTCTATTGTTAGTCACCCAGACCTACATCCTTTCCATCTTTATCTCTCTGTTTCGCCAACCTGTATAGATTATTCCCTCCCTCCTTACTATCCAACTGAGCGTACAAGTCGTCGCCCTTAGTTCTGCCTTTGCTACCTCTATCTTTGCTTTACGTTGTATCCCTCCCCTTACCCCTATTTTTTCTCTTCAGTCCTCTCAGTATCCCACTTCTTCTTTGCTCACCGCTTTCTCTGTATATACTTCTGCACTTCCTCATTCCACCACAAAGTCTCTTTATCTACTTTCCTTCCAGATGACACACCAAGTACTCTTCTACCTGTCTCCCTGATAACACTAGCTGTTGTTGTCCAATCATCTGGAAGCTCACCCTGACCACCTAGACCCTTTCTCAACTCCTTCCTGACAACCATGCAACACTCCTCCCTTTTCAGTTTCCACCACTTTGTCCTCTGCTCTGCCTTTGTCCTCTTGATCTTCCTTGTCACCAGAGTCATCCTACAAACCACCATCCTATGCTGTCTGGCTACACTCTCACCTACAACTACTTTGCAGTCACTGATCTCTTTCAGGTTACCTCGTCTTTACAAGATGTAGTCTACCTGCGTGCTCCTACCTCCGCTCTTATAAGTTACCCTATGTTCCTGTTTTTTTCTGGGAAAAGATGTTCACTACAGCCATTGGCATCCTTTTTGCAAAATCTACCACTATCTGTCCATATGCGTTCTTATCCTGTATACCAAATCGGCCCATCACCTCTTCATCCCCTCTATTGCCTTCACCACCATGTCCATTGAAGTCTGCACCAATTTGGTTATGGTCGACTCGCATGTTTGGTTTTGGCAAAAATTTTATGCTGGATGCCCTTCCTGATGCAACCCTTTGCAGTTATCCGGGCTTGGGAACGGCGCAGGGAGACACTGCTCCATGCTCCATCAAGGCAGGGTTGGGGAGACACAGGGCAGTGCTGCCCTGAGGCTTTATTACAAATAATAGTACTACTAATACTACTAATACTAATTCTAATAACAACTACAGCAAGAACAGAAACACTAGCATTCATATTAATAGCAATAATAATAATAATGCTATTGACAACAATAACAACAACAATCATTAAAAAACAATGAAATTATTCATCATCATCAATCACTGACTAAAATCTGCCCCTACGAAAGAGAACTAACTTGAACAATGTGTCAGCATGTTATTTGATCATCAGGAACTGCTGGCAGAGAAATGATTCACAACATCATCAGTAACAAAGAAAGGCAGGGTTCCCCCACCGCAAGACACTGCTGATTTGTCTGTTAAGATTAATCACTCAAGAAGTGCCGCCTTTGAGTTTTATAGAGGATAATATCTTCCACAACTGAAAGGCCTATAAAGGTGTAAAAACATGGAGGAGCCTTGGAGAACCATTACACTTGTTTGAGGACAATGAATAAAGATGAAGATGTATATTTTTTAGATGATCAGACAGCTGCAAAACTGTAAAAGAATTGAGTCAACTGCCGTAATCACAGTCTGTGAAACATATGCTAGATTCAAAAAACGTATGCCATCACAAATGCCAGATCCCCCAACAAAATTTGTAAGAATAAAAAATAATAAAGAGATAAATATGTAAATAATGTAAAATCAAATCAAGTATTATAAAATATAAAATTAAAATATATGAATATAGTAGAAATATATAAACGCACATACAGATTTCTACTTATATCTTCATATTTTTTACAATCATTTTTAAAAATGTATATATAATTCTATATAATTCTATGTAATTCTATAATTCTTTATACCGACTTAAAAAAACTAAATGATCCAAGCCTTTGCTCTCTGATGAACATGCAGCTCAGTGGTAGAGTGCATGCTTCACATGGATGAGGTTCTGGCTTCAATCCCTGGCATCTCCACTGTAAGTTGCTTTGGATAAAAGGGTCTGCCAAATGACTGTGTTCTATTCTAATGTTTCTCTCACAAAAGCTAATTTTAGCTTGCAGGCCCTTCCCAAGTAGCTAGCCAAAGGGTCAATGAATAATACATAAAATTGAAAACATGAACGGTGACTCAGGAAAAAAGGACACCTCCTAACCAATCTAATTCAGAGCTGCCCCCTTCTCACACAAAGCCATTATTTTCCATTTTGTTGTCAATCAGGCATTTGCGCTGCTGTCAGCCTTGTTGAGTTAGAGGTGTGAGATGAACAGCAGTCACGACCAGGGGAGGAAATAGCACCGACAAGAGGCCAAAATTATTTTCACCAAGAATGTTGGAACTTAAAATTTGGTTCTATCAATGTACTGTTTTTTTTTACTTTTTGGAGCTCCAAAACCTTACACAGGACTTTCCTACAGGCAGCAATCTGCAAATAGAGGAGAAAAAACAGGAGTAAACACAGTTTTCTGTTCAATGAAAGGGACAATGTGTGACACAAACCTGCACTGTTACTTAAAATAACGGGAGAGTGCACCCCAAGCTAACTGTTAGTGCTGGGAGAGACAGCCCCTAGGATTCCGCTGTTCCTTGCCTGTTGTATTAAAGCCATCTTCTAAAGAACAATTTATCCTTGACTTCGATTGTTGCTTTGCTAAGCCCCAGCTCACCACAATACATATTTATATCAGTGACTTGCAGTAACTAGAGGCAGGGGAGGCTGGGCCTCACCTGACATCATGGAAAGAAAAAAATGTAAAATGAAAAAGTAAATGAAATGAAAAGTAATTAAAAGTAAACTATATTTATTCAGTGATTTGTACCTTAAAGTTATTTTCCACTTAACCTCAACATTTTTGGTACTTTTTTTTTTTAAATTGCTAAAAAGAAATTCACATTTACCATTCAAATATGAAGAAGAGACGAGCGGTGACACAGCAACCAGCTGAGCCCACTATGGATTGCGCAGTGATTATGCTAACTGTACTAGCATGCTATGCAAACTGTATTGCTGTCTCTTTGTATGTCACTATTAAAAAAGACTTTTAAAATATGAATTTAATTCCATACTTTAGCTGATGTGTACAATGTTTTTCATCAACAACTGTAACGTGTTTCTTGTGCTGAGCAATCATAAAACAACTGCAAAGAGACATGAAGTCAGGCATGCAGTAATGGTGCCTCGTGGTAGGGGGCACTGGTGATCCCAGGGATCCTTCTTACTACTCAGCTACAGAATAATATAATTAGCAATAGCAAGCCACAGTAAACAGTTAGCAAGTCAAGTGCAGCCATCCAGTTATTTTTTTCCCAGTCTCATCTGGCTGTATTGCTCACAAACAGTGAGGGATGAATGTAAATCTTTTAGGCAACTTCTCAAATTTTTGGCCCAGAAGGATCTCATTCAAACTGTTCCTGAGGCGAAAAAGTTGCCCCGGCTGGTATGTCACTGTTCCAGCTACGACAGCATCAGTGGAGCGGTCATTCTTGGTACTGAAAAGACTCAAAACATGTGGTCGGAACAGGACTGATCAAGGATGACTGTCTTCACTGGCACCGATTTCCACTGAGACAGAGAGACTTTTAAAACTGAAGAAAGATAAGGAAGACTTCTACAAGCAAGTTTTCGATGCTTTTCTTCAGAAGGAGCGGCACATGGACTTCATTTATAAGTAAAGTTAAGAGATAATAAAGTTTTTTCAAAACATGCTTTTGTTCCTATGCTACAGTTTGTATATGTAAAGAATGCTGATATGATATTTTAAACAAAATACATTGACTGCTGCCAATAAAATGGTGAATAAGCTACTCTGTAGGGTTCATATGCTTATAAATCTGACTGTGATGACATCAGTGCCTCACCAGCCATAAACCTCATCCCGTGTCACTGATATACATATGTATATTTTGGTATATATATATAAAATGCAGCCTCAGGGCGGCACTGGCCCGTGTCTCTCCAAGTCTGCCTTGGGGGGGCATGGAGCACTGTCTCCCTGTGCCGGTCCCAAGTTCGGATAAATGCAGAGGGTTGCGTCAGGAAGGGCATCTGGCGTAAAACTACCATAACTATAGCATACCGGATCGATCGCGGACCGGGTTAACAACGACCGCCTTTAGTACTGATGACCTACAAGGTACGAATGGAAATTGGGCTTCTGTGGGTCGAAGAACAAGAAGAAGAAGTGGAGGAGGAGTGCGTATTCGGAATCAGAGAAAGAGGAGGAAAGGAAAGAGCCTGGGATTGAGAGGAGGGACTCTGAATATTGGGACTATGACAGGAAAAGGTAGAGAGTTGGTCGACATGATGCAGAGAAGGAAGGTGGATATACTGTGTGTCAGGGAGACCAGGTGGAAAGGTAGTAAGGCGAGAAGCTTAGGAGCAGGCTTTAAGCTGTACTATTATGGTACTGACAAGAAGAGAAATGGAGTAGGAGTTATCTTGAAGGAGGAGTTTGTTAGGAACGTCCTAGAGGTGAAAAGAATGTCAGATGTACTTATGGGTCTGAAATTGGAATTTGAAGATGTGATGCTCAATGTTGTGAGTGGCTATGCCCCACAGGTGGGATGTGAATCTGAAGGGAAGGAGAACTTCTAGAATGAGTTGGATGAAGTGATGCAGAGTATTCCCAGAAATGAGAGAGTGGTAATTGGTGCAGACTTCAATGGACATGTTGGTGAAGGCAATAGAGGGGATGAAGAAGTGATGGGCGTATATGGTATCCAGGATAGGAATGCAGAGGGACAGATGGTAGTAGATTTTGCAAAAAGGATGGAAATGGCTGTAGTGAATACCTTTTTCCAGAAAAAACAGGAACATAGGTAACTTATAAGAGCGGAGGTAGGAGCACGCAGGTAGACTACATCTTGTAAAGACGAGATAACCTGAAAGAGATCAGTGACTGCAAAGTAGTTGTAGGTGAGAGTGTAGCCAGACAGCATAGGATGGTGGTTTGTAGGATGACTCTGGTGACAAGGAAGATGAAGAGGACAGAGGCAGAGCAGAAGACAAAGTGGTGAAAGCTGAAAAGGGAGGAGTGTTGCATGGTTTTCAGGGAGGAGTTGAGAAAGGGTCTGGGTGGTCAGGGTGAGCTTCCAGATGATTGGACAACAACACCTAGTGTTATCAGGGAGATAGGTAGAAGAGTACTTGGTGTGTCATCTGGAAGGAAAGTAGATAAGGAGACTTGGTGGTGGAATGAGGAAGTGCAGGAGTATATACAGAGAAAGCGGTTAGCAAAGAACAGGTGGGATACTGAGAGGACTGAAGAGAACAGACAGCAGTTCAGGGAGATGCGGCGAAAGGTAAAGATAGAGGTAGCGAAGGCCAAACAAAGGGTGTACGATGACTTGTATGCTCGGTTGGATAGTAAGGAGGGTGAGAATGATCTATACAGGTTGGCGAAACAGAGAGATAAAGATGGAAAGGATGTACAACAGGGACAGAGAGGGAAATGTATTGACAGATGCTAGAAGAGTGATGGGAGGATGGAAAGAGTACTTTGAAGAGCTGATGAATGTGGAAAATGAAAGAGAGGCAAGGATAGAAGAGGGGCCTATTGTTGACCACAATGTAGCACAAATCAGTAAAAGTGAAGTGAGGAAGGCATTGAAGAGGAGGAAGAGTGGAAAAGCAGTTGATCCTGATGATATACCTGTGGAGGTGTGGAAGTGTCTAGGAGAGGCAGCGGTCGATTTTCTGACTAGACTATTCAACAGGATCTTAGAGAGTGAGAAGATGCCTGAAGAATGGAGACGAAGTGTGATGGTGCCTTTTTTTAAGAATAAAGGGAATGTGCAGAATTGTGGCAACTATAGAGGGATAAAGTTGATGAGCCATACAATGAAGTTATGGGAAAGAGTAGTGGAAACTAGATTAAGAGCAGAAGTCAGCATTTCTGAGCAGCAGTATGGCTTCATGCCTAGGAAGAGTACTCCAGATGCAGTATTTGTGTTGAGAATGCTAATAGAAAAGTACAGAGAAGGCCAGAGAGAGCTACATTGTGTTTTTGTAGACCTAGAAAAAGCATATGACAGGGTGCCGAGAGAGGAGCTCTGGTATTGTATGAGGAAGTCTGAAGTGGCAGACAAGTATGTTAGACTGGTGCAGGACATGTATGCTAGCTGTGAGACACTGGTACGGTGTGCTGTAGGGGTAACAGAGAAGTTCAAGGTGGGACTCCATCAGGGATCAGCTCTGAGCCCCTTCTTGTTCGCAATGGTGATGGATAGGCTGACAGATGAGGTTAGACAGGAATCCCCATGGACCATGATGTTTGCAGATGACATTGTGATCAGTAGAAAGAGCAGACAACAGGTAGAGGAAAATCTAGATAAGGGGAGGTATGCGCTGGAAAGGAGAGGAATGAAAGTTAGTCGCAGCAAGACAGAATATGTGTGTAAATGAGGGGAACTCTGTTGGAACGGTGAGGTTATAGCGAGTGGATGTCACGGGCCGCAGGGCGGACTCAGGCAGGGAACCACATCACCCAGGCAGAAATCAGGGTCTGAGCTCTTTTATTTAGGTAGGCAGGCATGTAGGGTGTCGCTGGCATTCCCTGGCCCCGAGTCACACAAGGCTGGGTCCCAGGCAGAGTTGCAGGCAGGGCGTCTCGGGAAGGCAGGGTTGCAGGACGGGCCCCCGGCAGGATCTCAGACAGAATTACTGGAGGGGCCCCAGGCAGGGTTACAAGAAGGGCCCCACAATCCTTCAGCCCTAGGTCCTCCAGTCGATCCATCCTTTGAGCCTTCTTGATCCCTTGTGAATTCCCTGGCCCCAAGCAGCGCATGCCGCTGCTCTTTATGGGGCCGGGTAATTAGCGGCAGCTGGTGCAGATTGCCAATTTGATCCAGCCGTGTCAGACCCTGACAGTGGAGATCAAGAAGCTGGAGGTTTTCAGGTACTTAGGGTCAACAGTCTAGAGCAACGGAGAGTGTGGAAAAGAGGTGAAGAGATGGGTCCAAGCAGGTTGGAATGGGTGGAGAAAAGTGTCAGGGGTACTATGTGATAGAAGACTTTCAGCCAGAATTAAAGGACAGGTGTACAAGACAGTGGTGAGACCAGGGATACTGTATGGACTAGAAACAGTTAGAAAAGACAGAAGACAGAACTAGAGGTTGCAGAGACGAAGATGTTGAGGTTCTTTTTGGGAGTGACCAGGATGGATAGGATTAGAAATGAGTCTATCAGAGGATCATCACGTTAGATGTTTTGGAGAGAAGGTCAGAGAAGCCAGACTGACATGGTTCGATCATGTACAAAGAAAGGATCGTGAATATATTGGTGGATGGATGCTTGAATTGGAGCTGCCAGACAAGAGGTCTCGAGGACGACCAAAGAGAAGATTTATGGATGTAGTGAGAGAGGATATGAAGGTAGTTAGTGTGAGAGACGGATATGACCTGGGAGTGGAGCTGGAGTCTGTTGTGCAGGTGTCAGAGAGGAGGATACCGAGGAAGCTCCTCAGCATCATGGACAACGTCCATCACCCCCTGCATGCCACTTTATAGTTTTATTTGTATTTCTTATTCTCCCCCCTTTTTTTTTATACTGTTTATACAATGTCCAACTATTATTTATTGTTATTATTGTTATGTTTTACTTGAAACTCTGGCACAATTTCCTTCGGGATAAATCACGTTATTCTTATTCTTATTCTTATTCTTACTCTACAGCAGTAACATCTATGAATAGGTGAGTGAATGAATGACAGCATGAATAGGGGAGTGAACGGTTGTATGTTTCTATATTTGGCCCCTTTCATCCACAGTAAATTAGTTGCCAATAGGCACAGAGGCAGCTGGGATAGTCTCCAGCCCCTCTGCTAACCCTCGCTCTAGGATTAGCTGTATACTACTGGACTACTGGTGAATGAATGAATGAATGAATGAATATATTTGATTAATGTAATTCACTTTAAAAGATTATGCTACATGAGACCAGTTTTCACACTGACCATCTTTTAATATGAGACATCCCTCATGTATTCTTAAACTCTTATATACCCTAGTCATCGCTCTACTAAGTTCAACTTTTTTAACAACGTCAAAACTTCTGGAAATATTTAATTAACACCTTGTCCACAGTCAGATGGGTCAGAGGTTTTCAGATAATGGTTGTTTGGGTTTCTGGTCCCTAGATACAAAAGATTAAGTTCAAAAACAGCAATACTTTGGCTCTGAGTGACCAGGAATAATTTCTTTTATCCGATCAATTAATCATTGTATTTTATGGTTTGATTAATGTTTTATCAATTGTTTATGTTGTCTGGTGGGGTCACAGCATTTTGAAATAGGTATCTGCCTTTGTCAGTTTTTGTAAATAGCATTGAATAATTGTGTAATTTTCACTTCCTCGTGTCCTTGCATTGTCTTTGTATTATCCATTTGTTTTTATTCAAGCCTAAATTTGAATAGAGTAGTGGTGGTGAAATACTTGCGAAATTTCCCAGATGAGTGAGTGACACAGTGAATAGTTGTTTGCCATGTATGCTGTGGTTAAGTAGTGGCCGCTGTTATATGTTCAAGTAGCCCCCCTGACCCTGTAATACAGGATAGCAGTATAGACAATGAATTAATGACTATATATCATAATCAATATAAATATCTGCTTAGTGACTCATTCCAATGGAGAAATTCAAGGTGATGCATTTGTGACTTCTCATGAGGTGTGCGTCGTCAGACCTGCCACATCAGATACCATCAAATGTAGTATTTGAGTAACCATAAATGGAGATGCATCTTTCAGGCTACAACTGATACACTAATCTGTGTGCTTGACTTTCAAGTATGGCCTCAAATGTCACCTCCAAAGATGCCCTTGAAAGCAAATTTTTTTATATTATTTTTGTTTTATTTAACACGTAATGCAGATCATTATGAATATGATTATGATTATAATTATGATTATGACTGGTATGAATATTATGACTATTATGATTGTGATTATGACTATTATGACTATTACGATTATGACAATTATGATTATGATTATGATTACGATTATAATTATGATTATTCATAATATTGTTATCAGTGTGTTGTGGCAGACACAAAGGGGCGTGGTCTCTCACCCCACGGGACTAATTGTTGGGGCGGATGGTTAAGCCGGTTATATTTAGATGATCCCGGATGTTCAAGTTCCAGTTGTATTTTGTTGGTGTTTCAAATTAAAGAACCGAACTCCTCTACGCCTCCGCCATTATTTCATCGTTGAAACACTACATTGGTGACCTCAAACTGAGCATGTCTGAATCAGGTGAAGTTTGCGATTCAACTTCATCTATAGTGCCCCATCCAGCTCAGCCAGACCCGACCATCATGGCCGTTTGGTTGCCGGAGTTTTGGCAGAGCGCCCCAGCCGCTTGGTTCCAACACGTGGAGGCGATTTCCCAACTGGGAGGAGTTTTGTCAGTGGATGCCCGGCATTTTTTGGTCTTTGCGGCGCATGAAATGGGCCATGGAGCTGTTGACCCTCTGCTGTGCGGCAGGCGTTAAAGGAGTTCCTACTCTGGAGGTACGAGCTGGCCGCTACGGAGCGGGCGGACAGGCTACTTTCCATGTCTGGCTTGGGAGACGGGTCTCTTATGGAGAGGGTGATGGGGTGGATTATATGGGGAATATGTTGTCACTGCTGGGATCCGATTATGGCGGGTTCCTTTTTCTACATGTTTTTCTGCGTCAACTGTCGGCTCCTGCGCGCGCGATTCTGGCAAACTCCCGAACTACCGCGGCTTGGCGGAGGAGGCTGACCGCGTCTTGCAAGCTTCCAGAACATTTGTTGTCCAGAGTGCGACTCCGGAGCCGTTGCGGACGGCACATAAAGACGAGCACGCAACCGTCGTAGCCAAAGTATCTGCACGGAGGAGACGTAGAACTGGCTTCTGTTTTTTCCTCCAGTGATTCGGCAGCAGAGCACGGCAGTGTGTCCCGCCCTGCTCTTTCGCGAAGCCGGGGAAATGGCGGACAAGGACTCCAGGTTCGGGCTCAGGTTCCTGGTTCATTCTGGATCGCAGAAGAGCCTGATTCCAACGACAAGGGAGGACATGCGACCAGAGGCAGCGGACCGCTGTCGAGTGCGCTGTACGGGTCCACCACAGACACCTTCAGTTCACGGTCGTTGTCAGTTTGCTTTGATGGCCGCCATTTTAAGTGAGAGTTTGTGCCGCAATCACGACCCCAATTATCGGCACAGACTTTTTGTGCACCAAAGGGCTGTTAGTGGACGTAGCAAACCACTGCCTTATTGATGCATTGTCTTTTGCCACCTATCCCTGCGAGACAGAGCGGTTTGGTCTGCGCGCACACGCCAGTTTTTTGGTTTCAGGGGATGTTTATCATCAGTTGTTGGCGGATTTTCCGTCGCTGACGACGCCCACATTTTCCATCAGTTCATTGAGACACAGAGTGGAACATTTTATCCCCACTGTGGGGCCACTGGTTTTTGCGCGGGCGAGGCGCCTGGATGCTGCCAAACAAGCGACTGCTCAGGAGGAGTTCGCTACCATGGAGTGTTTGAAGATCATGAGGCGGTCTAACAGTCCGTGGACCTCCCCACTTCACATGGTGCCCAAGGCTGACGGGTCTTGGGGTCCGTGTGGCGGCTATCGCAGGTTGCACAACGTGACCATGGGCGACTGCTACCCCATTCCCCATATGTCTGTTTGTGTTTCAAATTAAAGAACCGAACTCCTCTACCCCTCTGCCATTATTTCATCGTTGAAACACCACAATGTTTTTATTTGTATTTACTTCTAATTTATTTTAATTTACTTATTTGGATATTTAAAAACTACATTTGCTATGTAAACTATCACTATTACTAAAATTACATGTGTAATATATTGCTTGTCTATAATTAGTAAATTATTAGCTTATCCTAAGTGGTTGTGATCATTATATTTTATTGAATTGATGATTGGGAGCTGCTTTTTAGCATCAGCAGGCCAACTGCCAGTTAGGTGAAAGCATTCAAACAATTAGTATAGGAAACATTTCTTGACATTCATTCATTCACTATCCATACCGCCTATTCTGCACTGATGCTTGCAGGGGGGCTGGAGCCTATACCAGCTGTGATGGGGCAAAAAGTGTGGTTCACCCCGGACTGGTTGCCAGTTAATTACAGGGTATCTCAGTTAATTCACAGCCATTCATTCATTCATTCATTCATTCATTCAATCATTCTTTCATTCATTCATTGTCGATACCATCTATCCTTAACCCAGGGTTATGGGGGGGGGGGGGGGGGGGGGGGGGTTGGAGTCTGTCCCAGCTGTAGTGAACCAAGAGTTGGGGTACATGCCAGTCAATAATGTGCCCATTCATTCATCTGTTCATTCATTCATTCATTGTCTATACCGCTTATTCTGCACTCATGGTTATGGGGAGTTGGAAACCTATCCCAGCTGTGATTGGGTAAAACTTAGGGTCCACTCTTGACTGATCGCTAGTTAGTCACAGGGCTGCATACAGGGAAGAACAGCCATTCATTCATTCATTATCTTCTGTAATTTCCAGACTATTAGCTGATACTTTTTTACATGCTTTGAACACTGGCTTAAACAACAGTGTGGCTCATTTAGGGATTTTTACAGGCTAACAGGCTTCATGCCACCAAAATATTTAGCCTTGTCACATCAGACCAATGAAATCACAGATAGACGCCCCAGAACACACTTGAGTGGCTTACAAAAGTGACATTAAGAGAGACAATGAAAGAGAGACTAAAGAAGTGCAGAGGAATTCTACGACTTTTTAATTTTGACAGCGAAGAAGACGACTTAAGTGGTTTTAGTGCGCAGGATAAAGGTGAAGATAGTGATCACTGACTTTTCCTGGTCGGCTGCTGTACTTTTTATTTTTCTCACCAGATGTGTTGCAGGCACCGGTTAAAAAAAATTATTTACGGTACATATTTAATCAAAAGTTAAAAAAGCCTGTCTGTTTAATACCTTTTTGTCTAAATGTCCCGTGTTACAAATTGACACTTATGTTGTACAGACATGTGCAACCTTAATAGGGACATTTGACTTATTCTCAAATTTAGTCTGTGTGGCTTATATTCAGGTGCACTAGCCTGAAAATTAGGGTATAGCCCTTGGGCGCGGGGGTCGGAGACTATCCCAGTTATCAATGGGCGAGAGACACCAGTCGATCACTAGGCCACATGCAGAGCCATACAACCATTCACTCTTTCATCCACACATCTGGGAGGAAACCTGAAAACCCAGAGGAAATCCATTCAACCACCGGGATACCGTAAGCTCAGTAATCACATGAAATATTGAAAATCGGAATGCCTTTTATTGTCCACATGAGCAAAGACACTGAAACAACGCTTGAAATGCTTTAAATGTATGTGAATGTGCGCATTTATCTGTGTCGCACATGCAGACAAACACCGCAACCGTGTTTTTTCAGATGAACGAATTTAAAAGCAGCATCGAAGTGGACCATGAGCATCACATGGAGAATTTTGGTCTCCTGCCTTCCCTTTCTTCTGCTTCCATCATTCCACTGATCTTCTTGCATGATAGAAGCTGTTTCCTCAGAGCTTTGACAGTCACCGCCTCATTTTGCCGGTCCATCAAAACCTAATTTTCCCTAGGAGCAATCGGCTCCCCTTGTCTTTTTCCACAACCGATCGATGCGTTTCTCTGAATGACAAGTAAAACTACACTTGGACAGAAAACAAACAAACTCATAACAACAGTCTATTTTCTTTTCTTTTTTCCTTTTTCCCCCCATGAAACTAATAAAAGAAGAAAATGAAGATCGACTTGCAAAAGATGTTTTGCACCCCGGTCAAGGTTTCATCATGGCAATACTTTTCTTTTTTTTTCATATTTCCAGAAACCTTGCAAAGATTTAAGAGGCATTATAAGACAATGGCATTGACTAAAAATTCCAAGTGCAACTATACGTAGAAATTAAGATATGTTAGAATGTAAACCGGAATTAGAAACGATGTGTGTCTTCATTTTATCATCAACACATTTCTTCTGTCCTACTATGGCTGCTGAAATCTTTCATGGCTATAAGAGCCGCTTCATCTCTTAATGGACAAGACAACAACATGCAAACCTTGCTTATGTTTTTCCATAATTTAACTCAGATCTTCGCTCTTGTTACAAATCAAAAAATTGAATGAGTAACGGCCTCTGTCTCCGAAAACTCGTAGGTTGATGCACTGGTATGTCAAGGTTCCAATCTAATTCTTATTGCTAAAGGTGACGGAGAAAGTTGTGATAGTCTTATTAAGCTATCCGTGACATTATTCTAAAAAAGCATCATACTTGACCCAAGAGGGCCACTGTCGGATACCTTGTGCCTGGTGACGCCTATCAAACTATCTGTACAGACCAACATTAGAGATGTATGTTTGGGCTATAGTTCTTTGGTCACTCTTGGCAAACAATTCTGTATGTGAGTTGGGTATATCTACTTTTGGGTTAGGGAACCAGACAGGAGAGAGAAGGAGAAGAGAGCTCCATGAGCGTGAAATAGTTCCTTGAACGTGTCGACAAGCCAAGAAATGCTCAGTTGAAGCAGAAAAACTCAATGCACTTTTTTCTTTGTTCATTTCTTTCTGAAACCAATAAACTCTGCTCACTACTAAAGCGCCCTGAGAGCAGTCCAGTGGGTACAGTACAAAAAGTTATGTAGTGTGTTTATATTCATGCTGGGAAAATGCAACACAAAGCACTGGTGAAACCTCAATCAAGAATTCTACAAGTTACTTTAAGAAAGAAAGCGACTGCAAAAACTTTGTGCTTATGTCAACATTCTGTCAGAACTACCCATCAATAGCCTGGGGGGGGGGGGGGGGGGGGGTCACTTGAGGGACGCATGAGTGACCGGAGGGAAGCTGAAGAAAGTGGTGAAAGAGCTGGCAGAGGGTGCAGAGAAAAGCAGATTAAGGGTCTGGGCTGAGGGGAAAGGACAGGTGCTGGGGGGAGAACAACTGATCCCAAGAACAACCACACAGTGGGTTACACCCATCAGCTAGAGGGAGTGACAGGGAGACATCCCTGGCTGACCCATGGGCACTGGCGGAGGCGGGACAGGCAGACAAGACTTTCCACCTACCTGTATGTTTTCACAAGCATCACAACATTTGGAATGAATTATTTGACATCTATATATAGAGAAGTCATTGGGATCTCTTCCATTCTCAATTTCCATGCTCATCCTCTCCTGTCCAATCATGCTCTTTTGTGATTTTTACTGCTGCGTAAACAATTCTGATATCGGCACAGATTCCAATTATCTCTAGAGATGTACTTTTTATTCTCTGTGCATCAGTGGAAAGATCTCATTACCTCTTCACATCCCGTTGATACACTCCATCCTTCGTCCGGCCCCGCCCCTACACCCATCCTGTCCTCGCCCTCCAGCCTCTGGTAGCCTCTCTCTGAACTAGCGAGGAATTATAAAGCTGCTGAGATGGGTGAAGTGATGGTGCTGACAGATGGGCTTGGAGCATTACAGGTAGCCACTGGGCATTTTTCCAGAAATGTGTCGCGCTGGTCACCACTCAAACTAATAATGATATTGATTGGCACTCGATGGAAGTTGCACATGTTTTTTTGAGAGAAGGACGCTGCTGAAGAGATAAACAGCCAACGCGGCAGTTTTCTGCCAGGGTGTTTTTACGCATCACGCGAGATGCGTTCCACCTGAACACAAATGCATTTAGTACCTGCAAATCATAAATCATCCATGTGAGTGAAATGAATTCAAGTTGTGAGCTTACAAACAACAACTGAATGTCAACACAGCCATCAGAAGTCAATTGTGTGTCGAGTAAAGGTAAGTATTCATGGAGGACTCACCTGAGTTGAAATTGTAATTATAGTTTTGCAGGGACACTATAAAACGCCCTAAGCAGTTAACATTGATAAAACTATGATTATTTAGAGCAAGTATTCCCAAAGTCGGAGTAACAACGCTGAAGGGAACGTAGGGGCTGTGGAACAATTTTTTTTCTTTTTTTTTTTTTGCAGTTTGGAGACATAGCCTGCTTTAGCCAAAATCTTCCTTAAAATTCATTATTTAGTGAAAAAAAACAAAACAAAAATCAAAATGAGAAACAAATGCCTCATTTTCTGCAAATTATCTAAAAGTTTTTTTTGATTGTTAAAAAGTTCATATATCAGATTGTATCAAAAAAAATATTGGAAAGAGCTATTGTTTTGCCATTTTAGCCTAGTTTGTCTTAGATTACCTTGGGTCAGATTAAAATAGATTCAACATTGCAGTCAGCACACATGTAGGAGTACAATTCAACAGAAAACCAGGCTCTAGACAGAAGTGCAATAAACAGAATAGAGTGTCTGTCACGGGTGGCAGGGGCGGACTCGGGCAGGGAACCACACCTCAGAGCAGAATCTGGGTCAAAAGCGCTTTATTATGTGGAATAGCAGGTAGGGTGTCGCTGGTAAGCCCCTGGCCCCGAGACAGAGTTGCACAGGGCTGGGTCTCACCAGGACGAGTTGCAGGCAGGACGGGGTCCGGTTGTGGCAGGGGTGGGGTGGGGTGGGGTGGGGTGGGGTGGGGTGGGGTCCGGTCGTGGCAGGGACCCGCAGCGGTCTGTGAGAGCCACAAGCCCCCGGCGCCAGGCAGAGCGTGCCGCTGCCCTTTATAGGGATCTTGATTAGCAGCATCTGGCGCCAATTACAAATTGGGATCGGGTGTGATACCTTGACAGTACCCCCCCCTCAATGGGCGCCCCCTGGCGCACTACGGAGCCAGCCTGGGTGGCCAGGGGATTCTGTCACGGGTCGCAGGGGCGGACTCACGCAGGGAACCACACCTAAGAGCAGAATCTGGTTCGAAAGCGCTTTATTATGTGGAATGGCAGGTAGGATGTCACTGGTAAGCCCCTGGCCCCAAGACGGAGTTGCACAGGGCTGGGTCTCACCAGGATGGGTTGCAGGCAGGACCGGTTGTGGCGGGGGTGGGGTCCAGTCGTGGCAGGGACCCACAGTGGTCTGTGAGAGCCACAATCCCCCGGCGCCAGACAGCGCCCGCCGCTGCCCTTTATAGGGATCTTGATTAGCGGCATCTGCTGCAGCTGGCGCCGATTACAAATTGGGTCTTCAGTATGTACAAGATAAATAATATACAAGGCTAATATACTAGACTGGTTGCTACAGGTAAGCACATTTATATATAGTATCCAATGTTGGTGGAGACAAGCAATTTTAGAGTGGAAATGTACGAAATGTGACATTGGGTTGTTACATTGAACCACAGACATTACACAGAAACAATAAAGAAAACAGTAAAGTTTTATAAAAGATGTAAAAGACATACAAATGCAGAACATTACTTTGAAGCAAGTCAACTAAATTCTCTAAAATTAAACTGCAACCACATTGATCAAGGTTATCTGGCACCTTAATATGGGAATTGGGAATTGGTATTGAGTGAACAAACTATGACAAAGCAGGTTTGACAGGGACCTTTGTATTACGTGGTGAATTATCTCCATTTTGTCATCAATCCAGTTCTTCTTCGTCTTCTTCTTCTTTTTCTTCTTCTTCTCTCGACTTTTTCCTTCAGGGGTCGCAGCAGTGAATCAATTTTCTCCATCTAATCCTGTTCTTTGTATCCTCCTCTCTCACACCAACTACCTTCATATCCTCTCACTACGTCCATAAATCTTCTCTTTGGTCTTCCTCAAGACCTCTTGCCTGACAGCTACATTTCCAGCATTAGTCTACCAATATATTCACTATCCCTCCTTTGTACATGAACGAACCATCTCAGTCTGGCTTCTCTAACCTCCTTTCCAAAACATAATACATGTGCTGTTCCTCTGATACACTCATTCCTGATCCTATCCATCCTGGTCACTCCCAAAGAGAATCTCAACATCGGCATCTCTGCTCTAGCTCTGCCTCCTGTCTTTTGGTCATTGTAACTGTTTCTAGGCCATACAGGATCGTTGGTCTCACCACGGCCTTGTACCCCTTTCCTTTCATTCTGACCGATAGTCTTCTATCACATAGTACCCCTGACACTTTTCTCCACCCATTCCAACCTGCTTGGACTCGTCTCTTCACCTCTTTTCCACACTCCCGGTTGCTCTGGACTGTTGACCCCCAGTACCTGAAATCCTCCAACTTCCTGATCTCCACTCCATGTAGCCTCACTGTTCCACCCGGGTTCCTCTCATTCACACACATATATTCTGTCTTGCTGAGACTAACTTTCATTCCCCCTCCTTTCCAGAGCATACCTCCACTTTTCTAGATTTTCCTCTACCTGTTCTCTTCTCTCACTATAGATCAAAATGTCACACGCAAACATCATGGTCCATGGAGATTCCTGTCTAACCTCATCCGTCAGCCTGTCCATTACCACTGCGAACAAGAAGGGGCTCAGAGCTGATCCCTGATGGAGTCCCACCTCCACCTTGAACCTCTCTGTTACCCCCACAGCACAACGCACAGCTAACATTCGGGTCCTGCACTAGCCTAATATACTTCTCTGCCACTCCCAACTTCCTCATACAATACTAGAGCTCCTCTTGGCACCCTGTTATTTGATTTTTTTCTAGGCCTACAAAACACAATGCAGCTATCTCTGACCTTCTCTGTATTTCTCTATTTGCATTCTCAAAGCAAGTACTGCGTCTGTACTATTCTTTCTTGGCATGAAGCCATACTGCTGTTCACAAATGCTGACTTCTGCTCTAAGTCTAGTTTCCACTACTCTTTCCCATAACTTCATTGTATGGCTCATCAACTTTATCCCTCTATAAATGCCGCAATTCTACACAGCCCCCTTATTCTTAAAAATAGGCACCGTCAAACTTCATGTCCATTCTGCGGGCATTGTCTCACTCTCTAAGTTCCTGTTGAATAATCGAGTCAGAAACTCTACTGCTTCCTCTCCTAGACACTTCCACACCTCCACAGGTATATCATTAGGACCAACTGCTTTCCACTTTTCATCCTCTTCAATACCTTCCTCACTTCACTTTTACTAATTTGTGCTATTTTGTGGTATACAATAGTCATGTCTTTTACCCTTGCCTCTCTTTCATTTCCCCCATTCATCAGCTCTTCAAAGTACTCTTTTCATCTTCCTATCACTCTTCTAGCATTTGTCAATACATTTCCCTCTCTATCCTTAATCACCTGGACCTGTTATACATCCTTTTCATCATTATCTCTCTGTTTCGCACACCTGTATATATCATTCTCTCCCTCCTTACTGTCCAGCTGAGCATGCAGGTCATCGTACGCCCTTTGTTTTGCCTTTGCTACCTCTATATTTACCTTATGTTGTATCTCCCTGTGCTCCTGTCTGTCACACCTTCAATTTCCAATTTCAGACTCATAAGTCTATCTGTCAGGAATGCACTGGAGGTGAAAATAATGTCAAACTACATCTTCAAGATAACTCCAACTCCATTTCTCTTCATGTCAGTACCATGATGGTACAACTTAAAGCCCTCGCCTAAGATTCTGGCTTTGCTGTCCATCTGGTCTCCTCGACAAACAGTAAATCCACCTTCCTTCTCTGCATCATTTCGACCAACTCTCTACCTTTGTCCCTACTCTCAGTCCCAGGCTCTTTCTCTTCCTCTTCTCTCTTTGTTTCCGAGCACGTCTTCCTCCTCTCCTTCTTTGACCTACAGTGGCCAAGTTTCCATTGGTTCCCTGTAGGTCTTCAGAACCAATGGTGGTTGCTGTTAACCCGGGCCTCAGCCGCTTCGGCATGATCTGGTTATTGTTGTCTATTTGCATGTTTGGTTTTGGCAAAAGTTTTACACCGGGTGCCCTTCCTGACGCAACACTCTGCATTTATCTGGGCCTGGGACCGGCTTAGGGAGACACTGCTCCATGACTCCCTGAGGCTGGCTCGGGGAGACACCGGCCAGTGCCACCCTGAGGCTGCTTTTTATCATCTATCTAGTTATAATCATTTGTTTGTGCTTGTGATCCTTCTTTTATTCTGCTTGTGTATAGTCTTTGTTTTATAGTGTACATGGTTTGTGTTTATATGTAAAGTGTGCTCATACTGGAGTGTGCCAAAAATTCATAGCATAGCATCAGGCTGTGGTTTTATGCAATGTTTGTCAGAATATTTTCAGACTTAAATTTTGCTGGTATGGTGTATGTGATGAAACGAAGGACTTTCCTATATTTAATATTTAAATATTTACTGCATATGGCAGTATGCAGACCAGGAGTACAAGAAGTATCTGGTAATGTCCCTGGTGTCAGGGTTGGGTAGATTGCTGTGCGTTGGGAGTGCACAGCTAGCCCTGGTTACCGTCAATCAGTGAGGGCTTTAAAGCCAGAGCTTTGACCCTCACTGGTTTGCCTGGTTGTTTGCAAATCTCCAGCAAAATCTCTCACCATTCACTCCTTTTCTATCTCCACGACCATCCCTCCCCATTCACTCCTTTCCCTTGTCAATGTATGTCGGTGCCTCGCACCTGGCCGTCTGTCCTGACCACCTTGTCCCCTTGCCGGTGCATTCTAGCACCTTCCGCCTGGGCGCCTGACCCTGACTGGACCCTTCAGTGTATGCTAACGTCTCCTGCTTAGCTGCCCATTCTCAAACCGGCCTCTTCCTTTTTTCTAGGACCTTGGTTAAAAGTTCTTAATTCCTATGCCGTCTGAATGCATGATAACGTGGCCTTGTTCCTGAAAAGGTTCTGGGAACTGCCAAAAGCTCCTACAGTGCAAAAGTGGTTTTAGTCATTGGGGGGCTCTTCAGGTGGAGCCGACTTGATGGGAGTGGGACAAATTGGGGTGTTTCTATAGCCAAGCTGTGCTGGATATTCTAAGATAGCTGAACCAAAACATTTGAAAACATTCCAATTTCACACATTTACAGTACATGTGACATTTGCATTGCACATAATAATAATATGTCTGCTTATAAATGTAGCCGAGGAGGGAGACATGGGAAAGAATCGTCGGCTATTTTTTCATTAGCAGTCTCAGAGGTTCAGATCAAATTTAGAGTGTGTGAGGACACTTTTAACAGAATCCCTTGGAATTGCCGTGAAACACGCCATAGATGTATTATTTTACATAAAAAAAAATAACATTATTTTGCCATCGGTGGCAGCTGCAAGGTAACATCAGTGCATTTTATTAAACCGCTGGACACACATCTGAGACAGTGACTTGCCAGTTTGCACAGATTATTCATGTTATGACTGTGACGGAGGAAACATGGAAAATGGTGTAGGTATTGTTGACAAATACTGAAATGTCATCTCGCTGAAATATCACGTTGGGAGCATCACGTCGTTTGAGGATCACCAATTTGTTAGTTTTTGTGGTGCACTGCCACGGGACTGGCCTGGTGTGCTCAGATTTCATTCAGGGAAAGACGTCACAATGGTCACAAACTGATCGAGCAAGAATGTTTATTCAAAGTCAGGAAATACACATACGGGATATCTCGAGCCAGAATGAATGTCACCCCGTGAGGATCGTTCATGCTCTGGACATCTGCTGAGACACGTCACGTGACCCTGAGTGCAGGATAGAGGGTATAGAGAATGATCGGATGAATGAACAACTGATATGTGTCCTCATTATTTTCATTAACTTAGCAGGGTCTCCTGTTAAGGTGACAGAGTGCAAAAAAATATTTCAAATAAGTCACTATTAGTCACCGTATCAGTTGCCATTCTTCCTAGATGGATTTACATAATTAGTAGTCATTTGTTTTGCCTTCTCAAGGTCTCTTGCATCTACCTTCTTGGACCTGCAGTGACTCGTTCAGGGCATTTGGTAACAAGAGATGATGGGTTGATTGGTTCTCATTAAACACTCACGTTGTATCACAGAATCTAAAGTGTTAGGAACGTGTTGGGCTTTTAATAAATGGAGCTGCTGAAAGTGAGTCATTTAAATTCAACCATATAATTTAAATATCTGTGGAGGTTCTCAGTCATCCAGGTCATGGTGTAATCTGGTCTCGGCAACTCGACTTGAATTTCTTTACTCGAAAGTCGTAAAAATAAAATCAGATATCCATGTTCACGAAAAACTTATTGGCCAAAGATTTCTCTTATAGTAATGGGATCATTGTTTTGTATCTCACCCCCCCCCGCAAGTTCATCCCATTCATTCTTCTGCAGCATCACCCTGCACTTTGTCGGTTTGTGCTTCTTAGTTTGGCTGAATTACTTCTATATACTTCTATTATATTCTTGAAAAATATGCATGGAAACACCACTGAATAAGAGCAAATTTTTTACAAAAAAATAAATAAGGCCATTGACCTTTTTTTTTAATCATTCAAACTTTTGTACTGGATTTTGCTGAAAAAAGAAAGGGTGGCCACAAAGTCACGCATTCACAATACTTCCTCAAATTCATTAGAATTGGATCATTTCACCAATTTGTCTCTTTGAAATTATCGATAGGCACTGAGACAATAGTTGAGACCCCAGACGAGCGATGAGAGTTCCATGATTCAATAACGCGACACAAAAAGAGAGGGCAAAGTGTTGTGTATCCCAGGATGACCCTATTGTGTCTATCCAAACAAAGAAGAAGTGATTCTGCCTCTTCCTTGCTAATGAGATCCAGAAAGTTCCCTGAAAAATTAGTCAAACCGAAACTGTTGCTATCATTTACTGTGTAGATTTATCATGGACTCCATTAGGCTGGATGTCTGGGAAGTCATAAGACAAAGAGCTACTTCCACATTTAATATTTCGGAGTACGCTTTTAACTAAATCCAAGACGCTGACTGCTGTACTGGGTGTTGGAGGGTGACCGAAATTTTTGAATCCAACAAGAGCCAAAGCAGCTTGGGATGTCCATAGAATGAGAATAATATTGACCTGCAGGCTTGCCCCCCCAAAAAAAGCATACATACCTGTCGTTATGCCAGTACGGTATACTACTTTGGTATTTTCTATTTTCCTGTTTAGGATTAAATTTTAGGGGGAAATTGAAACACTTATGAAATAGATACCTCAGACACCTCTGGCAGATAATTATTTTCAACATGTCCTCACTCCCAATGCCACCTGAAAAATGGAGGAAGTTCCCTTAGTGTCTCATACCCATGGATTAGAACCCCATTCTTGGCAATTTGCGAGTGTCACGCTTTCCACCCAGAGCACAGACACAGGTTAGTAGATTGGTTTAATGTTTTCTCGAGCTGGAGCATTTCCATTCAAAGAAGAGTCGAAGACAACATAAGCTCCTTCTTCAAACAAGACACCGACAGAAACCTTGGGTCCGACTTATATACTTTGGCTTGATTAGGTGAATTCCTCTCTGGTGCGGCGGATAATTGCAGTGAGTGGGGTGCAGCTGGTCTGGGGATTCGAGGAGTCGTAACAGTAACCCCCCCCAGTAGGTGAGTGACTGCGTGAAAGAGCATCTGCTTGGCCATTGAGAGTCCCAGGGCGATATCGAATGGTGAACTGATATCGAGTGAAGATGAGAACAACTTTATTAATCCCGAAGGAAATTGTTGTGCCAGAGTTTCAAGTAAAAAACATAACAGTAATAGATAATAGTAGAAAGGAGGAAGAATAAGAAATATAAATTGTCTAACTGTTAGCAGTAACTACAAAGAAAGGAGAGCCCATCTGGCTTGGTGGGGGCTCATCCTCTTTGCTTCGCGAAGGTACTGCAAGTTCTTGTGGTCAGTGAAAGGATATTTTACTCCCTCAAGCCAGTGGCACCACTCTTTCAATGCCAGCTTGATGGCCAAGAGCTCTCTATTTACGATATAATTGCTTCCTGCCGAACTCATCTTTTTCGAAAAGAAAGCACAGGGCTGAAGACGGGCTGGCTTACCATGTGGTTGGGACAGGACGGCTCCCACCCCGGTAGTCGAAGTGTCGACCTCCACTGTGAAGGGCAGATCGGGGTCAGGGTGGCACAGCAGAGGGGCGGTCGTGGAGGCTTTCTTGAGATCCATGAAGGCTTGAGTAGCGGCTGGGTTCCATAGGTGTTTTGGTTTGCCGTGCAACAGGGAGGTGAGTGGCGTAGCTAGTCGGGTGAAGTTATCAATGAACCATCGGCAGAAATTGGCAAACCCCAGAAACCTCTGGAGTTGCTTGATGGTTTGAGGTTGAGGCCACGAGTGGACGGCATGGACCTTGTCTACATCCATACTCACTCCCTGAGGATAGAGGTTGTAGCAGAGGAACTGGACTGTGGTCTGATGAAACAGGCATTTCTCTGCCTTGAGAAACAGCTGGTGTTCCCGAAGCCTGGTGAGGACCTGGGTGACGTGGCAAATGTGGCTGGACAGATCTGGGGAGTGAATCAGGATGTCCTCTAAAGGACAAATTTCTGGAGGTAGTCTCGGAATATTTCATTCATGAAGCCTCGGAACACAGAAGGGGCATTGGCTAGGCCATATGGCATGACCTTGTACTCCCAGTGACCAGTGGGGGTTATGAAGGCAGTTTTCCACTCATCTCCTTTTCTGATACCCACCAGGTTATCGGCACTCTGGAGGTCTAGTATGGAGAATATTGTGGAACCACAGAGGGACTCCAAGGCAGCTGGCACCAAAAGCAGAGGATATCGGAACTTGACAGTGGCCTTGTTCAGGATTCAATAGTCCACACAGGGTCTTAAACCTCCATCCTTTTTTGGGATGAACGGCGAGGCAGCAGGGGATTTTGATGGTTGAATATAGCCTTGGCGCAGGGATTCCTCTATATAGGTCTCCATGGCTGCGTGTTCAGTGAGAGGGTAGATCTTTCCATTTGGCAGAGGATGGACGGAAAGTATATCTGTGGCACAGCCCTAGGGACGATGTGGAGGCAGCGCAGTGGCCCGTTGTGGACTGAAGACATCCTGAAAGCCAGCATATTGAGAGGGAATCTGGTCTTGATTGGGGCTTTCCACTGATGTGACATAGATAGGCACTACTTGAGTTAGAGGACGCTGTGGGAAAGAGCACTCCTTGCAGGTCTCACCCCAGCATAGAATTTCTCGAGGTCCATGAAACTAAAGGCTCATGTGCCATCAGCCAAGGTCTGCCTAACACCAGATCTATCTGCGATTCCTCCAGGACATGAAATGTCTTAAACATGTAGAACCCCTATTCTAAGCTGAAGGGAGGTCTGAGTTGACTTGCTTTGGAAAGAGGTTTCCCCATCACTGATCGTACGATGAAGGTGTGGGAACATGGGATCCTGGGGATTTGAAACCACCGGCAGAGTGCTCCGGAGATGAAGTTTCCCGCCGAGCCGGAGTCAAGAGGGCATGCACCAGGTGGTTAGAGCCAGACATGTGAAGCTGGGCTGAGATAGTCAACGGTTTTAAATGGATGTCAAGGGAAGTCACTGCGTTCACCATGGGTCTTGGAGGTCTCGTGGGACAGTGTGAGATCAGGTGACCTTCTCGCCTTCGTAAAGGCAGAGACGGTTGTCCAGGCGTCTGTGTCTCTGTGGGTGACAAAGGGTATCCACCTCCATGGCCTCATCTGCTTGAGCCGGCTGGTTCCAGGATGGCACTGTGGCGGTGGTAGACCTTCCAGGGCCTGTGAAGGTCTGTCTCCGATGAGACTCAAATGGCTAATTGGACCAACCTCTCAAGCCCCATGGTGTCATCATACGCTGCCAAGTGGAGGCGCAAGGAAGGGTTCAGGCCTTGCCAAAACACCGTCAAAAGGGCCGGTTTGTTCCATCCACTGGCGGCTGCTAGCGTCCTGTACTGCACGGCATACTCCGTGATGGGATTTTTTTCCCTGGCGGAGGGCGTAAAGCCAGGCCTGAGCGGTCAAATCACCCTCTGGAAAGCTGAATACGTCCTTGAAGTGCTTAGCCGTGTCTGTCACCATGCCCAGAGAATTCCAGATGGCCTCCGCCCACTGGAGTGCTCTGCCTCACAGGAGGGAGATAATGTAGGCAATTTTGGACCTCTCCGTGGGGAACCAAGCAGGCTGCATCTCAAACATCAGCGTACACTGGAGAAGAAAGCCCTTACAGCTTTCTGGGGAGCTAGAGTAAGTGGCCGGGCTGGCCACCAGAGCAGCATGGATGAACAGAGGGGCGAGAGAGTTTGTAGGCTCCATACCATGTCTGGTCTTCTGTTACACTTTCCCCCCCCAGGAGCACAGACACAGGTTAGTAGATTGGTTTAATGTTTTCTTAAGCTGGCGCATTTCCATACAAAGAGGAGTCAGTGACACCATAAACTCCTTCTTCAAACAAGACCAGACACCAACTGAAACATTGGGTCCAACTTATATACTCTGGGTTGATTAGTTGAATTCCTTTCTGGTGCGGCGTGGCCTCCAGGTGCGGAGGATAATTGCAGTGATTAGGGTGCAGCTGGTCTAGGGATTCGAGGAGTCGGAGCAGTGGTGCATCAGTGAAGGAGCGCAATTTCTCATTTAAAACAGATGCTGAAAATGCAAACCACTTTTATTCAGGTTAGATTTAGATATAGACAGTGTAGACATGATGCTCCAAGTTCATCGCAAAATGACGAGAAAAGGGTGGGTGTGCGTTGGTAGGGAGGGAACGTTCACCATCCATCAGGCAAATTATGCATTAGGAGCACGGATGGCTTCTTATTTTGGGAATATATGCAGCAGAAACACCGCAGAGGTTGTTCCTTCCGCCACAAAACAAGAGGGTCCCTGATTCAAAGCCAACAAGGGGCCTCTTTTTTAAAAGCAGTCCAAAACATGCAGAGGTAAATATCCCAGATGTGAATGATTGAGTTGCCGGTTGCTTTCGTCTGACGTTTGGTCCAGGGTGGACCCTGCCTCTTGCTCGCTCTCACTTCAGCATCCCCCGCCATCCTGACCGCAGGATAGGTGGTATAGATGACAAATGGATAAATTAATTTTCACATGATTTGCTGTCTTTTGGCGTGAAATTAATGGACTTCAAAAGTATTCTGAAGTCGTTATGCTGAGGTTACCACTTTTGGCTCACAGCAAGGAGGTCCTTTCTTTGATTTCAACGGGGAAACTTTCTGTGTGGTGTTTGCATGTTCTCCTGATGTCTGTGATGGTTTCTTTTGGGTTCTCCAGTTTCCTCTTGGAGTCCAGATAAATGTGATAGATGAGTAGGGGCCCCTAAATTGCTCAGACGCATGAATGGTTGTATGTCTCTAAATGTGGCCCTGTGATCGAACCCCACCTCTTGTCCGGTGACGACCAGGATGGGCTCCAGCACCCCTGCGACTCTGAAGCCAACATAAGCGGTATAGATAATGAATGAATGGATGAATGATAAATAAGAACAGTTTTTGCCCTTCACTAGTTGTTTGTTGTGCATTTCTGGAGATCCTTCTTGTACCTTTCCAGGGAAAATGACCGTTATTTTATAGCATTGAAAAGTTGGTGCCGAAAAAGTAGTATAGATGAATGAACCACGATCTTGATGGCAGAGGACCTTCACAGACACAAGCCTGAAACATACGGCAACCAGGTTGAACCTTGCCTTTTGCCCAGTGACAGCTGGGATTGGCTCCAGCAACCTTTGCAACCTTAAGTATAGGATAAGCAAAATAGACAATGAATGAATAAATAAATAAATTATATTGTCTATGATTCCGGCCTTATTTTAATTGGAAATAGATCTGGTGTAGCGATAGGTAGCTCTCAGCTCAATAATTGGAGAGCATCTTTTCAGTCTGGTCCAAGTTCAGTAAAAAAATGTATCTTCATAAACCCATGTTGATTTCACTCATACTCAAGCTAATGATAACTGAACTATCAATATGATTAATAGGCTTCAACAAATATGATATAAATTTTCTCATGTCACTGAAATTATGGTTCATTCACCTTTATCTAAGCACCATGTAGATATTTGCATTGGTATCTCAGGGACTTTGTACAAAAGTGCACTTATGCAGGACAAGAGGTTTCCAATCGGCTTTATTTGGATTGAAGGAAAGGACAAAAATAAACATATGATAACATATGAACATATGAGAAACTGAAATGTGGTTTTTAAACATTTGTTTGTGGAATATAAGTTCAAAGACAATGGGGACATACATTTTAATACTCACTGAATACTCTCATTGAATTTAATGAGAAAAATACGAAGTAAATAACATAAGTGATATGGCAATGGGAAAAATGACACAGAGATCCACTATCTGTATTGTATGTTAAGAGGAAAATGGCAAAAACCAATGCAAATACTTGCAGTTAGAAAGCATATTCAAAAAAAGCTCTCCCTTCCCTGCCAAGCACTTTCACTTCGTAATGCTTTGAAACAACGCAACCGATAGAGATACCATAAGACTTTTGTGGGGGTCACGAATATTAAATCTTATGTTGTTACATCCTGCATTTCTGGAGGTTCATCCCTTTAAAGCGCAAGTTCAGATTTATGCTGGGGAAAAGTTAGGCATCACCAAAAGTGGTTGACTTCCAATTTGTTTGAGTTGTATTTTTTTCCGTGGTTAACGATGCACTTTTTCTTCTATCGATCAGATGACGATATTTACCTGGCAGAGGAGCTTTCTCCAGAAGGAATCGGGCATATATGTTTTCCCAACACATGCCATCTTACTGTATAGCACCTCACCCCACACCTCCACGCCATCTCAGGCCAGTTTGAGTGTGGAAATGTATTTGTGTGTGTATGTGTGTGCGCTTCATCTGAATTCAGGGGAGGCTTCAAGGAGGAATACATTATCAAACTGCGATAGACTCTAACCCCTATTCATACATAATAAATTATTCAGAGCTCTGTAAACTAAACTCAAAGTCAATGATAAATGCGATCCAGTCACCGTAGCACTCATCCACACTTCATTAGGCTGGCGTGAGCGCAGTAGAGACTAAAATAAACAGGGGGTGGGGGGTGTCACGTCGGAGCTGGGGGCAGGATGCAGCGAGTGCGGTGGAGCTGGGTCAGTGGGAGCGCAGGGCGAATCAGCAGAATGACGAAGATTCCCTCCAAACCCTCTAATAAGAATTATTGTGGTACATGTGCACCTAAAACCTCCCATGAGATGGCTCTCTGGGGATTGATTGTGAATTGGGGGGGGGGTCACCTGGCTAAAAGTGTTTACCAAACATGTATGCAAAACAGGCTTTTACTCAGGTGATGAGAATTTAATACCCCCCAAAACTTCACCTCATGAATGTCAAGACTGCTTCATTGTTGTGAATGGAACAAGAAGGGGGGTACACTATTTCAGAGACAAATGCTTTTATGTGAAGGTGCTTTGCATCAGTCGATATTGACCCTGACAAGTCCTGCTTATCGCTGTGTTTTGCAGTGATTTGTGATTTGTAAATGAATAGCAATTTGTTCAATCCATTTTCACTGTTTTCCCTAACGTTACGCTGAAATAGTGTAGAGAAGGGGTCGGCAACCTTCAAAACCCAAAGAACCATTTGGACCCGGTGTCCACGGTAAAGAATACACTGGGAGCCGCTGTTGCTATTTGACGTCTAAAATAAAAGGTATTGCTATTTATATTGCTTTTTCGTATTTCGCCTACCTGTAGTTGAAAGTCTCAACAAATTGACGATGTTGTGGCTGGTGCGCCAGCTTCCGCGAGTGTGATGTTTTTGAGTGTCGAAAAATATATAAATATAATTTTATTTTAATATCTCAAGATCACAACAATCTTCCCATTTAGATCTAAAATTAAAAAAAGGAACTAACACACATAAAATACACTTCAACTAAATACTTAGTTTATTTTCCCAAGCCACTTGGAGCTGCAGTCTAAGGATGAAAGAGCTGCATATGGCTCTGGAGCTGCGGGTTGCTGACCCTTGGTGTAGAGGAAGCAAAATTATGAGGACGTTTTCATGGGTTTGGATCAGCCAGAACTGGATGGGAAATTGACTTTGTGCAAGCAGAGCTGCTGGAGAAGGAGGTGCATGATTGTTTGATGTTTATTAAACAAACAGGCTGTAAAACAAGGACACACCACATGGAAGAGCTTCAGTTGTCATAATAATAATATTGATAATAACAACAACGACAACAATAATAGTAATAATAATAATAATAATAATCATAATCATAATCATCATCATCTTCATCATCATCAAATACATTAATAAGGTTACAGCAATGTAGCACACTTGTTCTCACTCAAAGAGCCATTTGGACCATTTACCCACAGTAAAGGAAACTCTGGGAGCCACACAACCCTTTTGTAATTTAAAATGAACCAGCATGGCATATTTTTTTTTGCCTTTATGCTATGTACAAACAAAATATGTGTTGCATTTTTTTTAAATCAATGCACAACTGCAGAGAAAAAGAAATGACATTTCTGTATGCAACAAAAAATTTTGAACTCTGAAAAAACAGAAGTTGGATGGAAGGTTATTCCGAAGAAAATACAAAATACAATGTCTATTTGAGTCCTTCTTTCACTCATGATAAAAAAGCCGAACATAAATTATCCACCCACAGCAAACCAAAAATACCATCCCTCTGTGTGCTGCACATGCAGTCGCTTATTAAGAGCAACAAACATATTTTAACACGTTTTATATAGACGTTACAAGATCGCCATTGTCTTCAAAATAAAAATTTAATTTTAAAAATGAACGAACTAAAATAAATTTGATTTGATTAAATTTTCAATTATTTTCAAAAGCCACAGGGAGCCGCATCAAAGGGATCAGAGAGCCTCATGCGGCCCCGGAGCCGCGCATTGCCTACCTATAGGTTAGTGTTTCCCCCTCACGGCAAGAAGGTTGCTGTTTTTTTCGGTGTGGAATTTCCTCATTCTCCCAGTGTCTATGCATTACACTTCTGCATTATCTTCCCACAATCCTACAAAATGCAATTAGTTTTTTGGAGACTGAATTGCCCAAGCATGTGAATGAGAGCGTGAACGTGGCCCTGTGATTGATTGGCAACCAGTCGAGGTTGAACCCCGCCTCTCGCTCAATGACAGTTATGATCAGAACCGGCACCCACCCACAACCCTGAGTGCAGGATAAGCAGTAAAGATAATGAATGAATAAATAGTAAGGCATACAAGATGGTGGTGAGACCACCGATGCTTTTTGGTTTAGAGTGGCCATGGCAGTGTTAAAATATGTGTTAAAATATCATATCAGCATTCTTTACATATACAAACTGTAGCATAGAACAAAAGCATGTTTAAAAAAACTTTATTATCTCTCAACTTTACTTATAAATGAAGTCCATGTGCCGCTCCTGAAGAGAAGCATCGAAAACTTGCTTGTAGAAGTCTTCCTTATCTTTCTTCAGTTTCAAAAGTCTCTCTGTCTCAGTGGAAATCGGTGCCAGTGAAGACAGTCATCCTTGATCAGTCCTGTTCCGACCACATGTTTTGAGTCTTTTCAGTGCCGAGACTGACCGCTCCACTGATGCTGTCGTAGCTGGAACAGTGACATACCAGCCGGGGCAACTTTTTCGCCTCAGGAACAGTTTGAATGAGATCCTTCTGGGCCAAAAATTTGAGAAGTTGCCTAAAAGATTTACATTCATCCGTCACTGTTTGTGAGCAATACAGCCAGATGAGATCGGGAAAAAAATAACTGGATGGCTGCACTTGACTTGCTAACTGTTTACTGTGGCTTGCTATTGCTAATTATATTATTCTGTAGCTGAGTAGTAAGAAGGATCCCTGGGATCACCAGTGCCCCCTACCACGAGGCACCATCACTGCATGCCTCACTTCATGTCTCTTTGCAGTTGTTTTATGATTGCTCAGCACAAGAAACACGTTACGTTGTTGATGAAAAACATTGTACACATCAGCTAAAGTATGGAATTAAATTCATATTTTAAAAGTCTTTTTTAATAGTGACATACACAGAGACAGCAATACAGTTTGCATAGCATGCTAGTACAGTTAGCATAATCATTGTGCAATCCATTGTGGGCTCAGCTGGTTGCTGTGTCACCGCACTTCTCTTCTTCATATTTGAATGGTAAATGTGAATTTCTTTATAGCAATTTAAAAAAAAAACTACTAAAAATGTTGAGGTTAAGTGGAAAATAACTTTAAGGTACAAATCACTGAATAAATATAATTTACTTTTAATTACTTTTCATTTCATTTACTTTTTCATTTTACATTTTTTTCTTTCCATGATGTCAGGTGAGGCCCAGCCTCCCCTGCCTCTAGTTACTGCAAGTCACTGATATAAATATGTATTGTGGTGAGCTAGGGCTTAGCAAAGCAACAATCGAAGTCAAGGATAAATTGTTCTTTAGAAGATGGCTTTAATACAACAGGCAAGGAACAGCGGAATCCTAGGGGCTGTCTCTCCCAGCACTAACAGTTAGCTTGGGGTGCACTCTCCCGTTATTTCAAGTAACAGTGCAGGTTTGTGTCACACATTGAACACAACATTGTACAGTCAGTTAACCATGGAGTTCATAGATAGATAGATAGATAGATAGATAGATAGATAGATAGATAGATAGATAGAGATATAGAGAGAGATACTTTACATTTCATTTATTCTTTCAAACATACATTAAAAGAAAGTGACTTTGGTAAAACAACTGCAGCCTGAAACAGAATTTAAAAATGCCACCTTGGCAGCAGTCCTTGGATTTCATCTTTATCCTGCAACCTCCACTGTATGTTATTGACATGTTCTTATTTATTTCATATTTCTATACTCAAGGAAAAAAAAGGCCAGCCCAGGCAATTACCATTCCAATTTCTCAACGGTGGGGCCTTTTTTTTCTGGACTGCTTGGCCTATAATTATTGGGACACATGGGGCCAGCTGAAACAACCACCGCTGTGAACAAACCCTGCTGGAAAAAAATGATAAAAAAATAATAATAAAAAAAAAGATACAACTGAACTTATCTACCTTGTATATATGAAATGTTCATTGAAGAATAAGGCAAACTTTTCCAGATTTGTCAAGTTTTAACTGCAAACATTTTCTTTTAACTATGTATTACACAGTCAGATCAGTGGCAGCTGATGTTTTCCCTTGATAGTTTAGTAATTTGATATTTTTCTATTTGGATCCTACTGTCCAAATAAATCCAAATAATTGAGTGAGTTGAAAATAAACTACGAGTTCACACTGATCATATGTGAGGAAAATAATGATTTCCACATATAGAAAAAAAAAAACATTTCGATCATTCATTGACACTTTCACGTGTGAAGTCGGTGAAAACCCTAGCAGACATTCTGATACTGCCTGCCTGGTCTTATATCTGTTGATGCCCCCCAACGATCCCATCAGCTTGCCTGGACTACCCTGTTGCACAACAGTCCTTTGTTAATTATTCCTTTCACTTGGATTTAAGACCTTCTTTAAACAATCCAGCTGTTACTTGAGTCTATTTCTGACTCAGTGATATCCAGCTGATCAAATCAACAGCTTATTTGCTGTGATCAACATGATTTTATTTCATATTGTTTTGATATGGTTGTGTATATATGTGTGTATGTTGTGTGTGTGTTTGTGTTTGTGTGAGTGTCTGTCCCATTAAAGTAGAGTATACAGTTTATGCTTATATATATAAACACACATATATACATGTGTATGTATGTCAGTACAAGAAAAAATACCATATATGAATGTGTATGATAATATGTGACGCACACACAAATATATCTATGTGTGTATATGGATATACATATGATGAAATTCTATATATACTCATATAAATGCACATATGTATATGTGTGCTTATATATGTGTGTATATATACACACACACACACACACACACATATATATATATATATATATATATATATATATATATATATATATATATGTGTTTCTATATAGTCATACATAGTATGTTTTTTCCTGTCCCTGCTTATTGCTTTGTTTTGATTGTCATCCCGTCTTAATCAATAACAGGGAGACGAGTCAGGCCTCGTCCATGGCTGGTCTATAAACCCAAAGTTAGTCTTTAAAACGGGCTCAGTGCCAGTTCTTACCAACCAAACTTCAGTCTCATCTGGTCCGTGGTTAACGCCGGGTCTACGAATGCTTTTCCCCAGATGCTGTCTATTTGCAGAAATCTTGCCATTTATTATTGCGCCCACATTAATCAGAGAACAAGGAAAGAGAACAGTGTTCGGAGAGATAAGAAAATTATAGATCTGAGCAGGTACAACAAGAAAACTGCAAATGTCATTAATCACTAATAAGAGGAAACAGTTGGTGTGGAGAGAAATAACCTGAATCATAAGTGATGGTTTGGACTTTTGACAGTCTTTTCTAAATATAATAAACAAATCCTTCATTTTACTGTTCTTTGTTTGTGCATAGAAAAAAATAGTTGAAGAAAAAAAAAGGAGGGGATAAAAAATTACCCCGAAAAAGACAAAGGCATTGTTTTTTTTGATAAGGAAAAATCCTTGCTGTCTTTGTAGCTGACTTTGAGAGGATTCGGCCACATTTTCGGGTTGTGTCAGCAAGGAAAGTGGTTTTATCGACTGCAGGAGAAAGTCGTTCCTCCACAGGGTACACGGAATTTACACACCTTAGCGACATATGGCTGCGAGAGCTGCGGGGTGGCTTCAGTTTTACACCGAGCTCCTGTATCATTGGAAGAATCCAGCAGACAGAAAAAGATGCCCTGGGCTGCCATATTGATCGGACGAAACCTTTTCATATTACCATTAAACGTACAAACAATTGACTTAATAATTTGTTCCCAGGGCGGCGTGGTTGGTGCAGCAGTTAGCGCTTCCACCTCACAGCGACGAGGTCTCCGGTTCAATTCTGATAGTTAGCATCTTCTTCTTGTCTGTGTGGCTTTTCTTCAGGGGCTTCAGTCTCTTCCCGAACTCCAAAAATGATGATGATTGAATATCTCTAAATAATGTGTGAAGGAGACAGTGAACGGCTACATGGCTATATATAACATTTAAACCAATGAGTGGATGGTTGTATGTCCACATATATGGCCCTGTGATAGACTGACAACCAGATGAACCCTGCCTCTTGCCCACTGACGCCTGGGATAGCCATCACAAAGTGATCCTGACTGCAGGATACATATTTACTATAGATAATAAATGACTGAATGAATGAGTACATTTTCCCCTGTAGGTCTGACAATTTGATGTAATGCAAATGTCAAATAAGAAAAATGATTCAAACAAAGAAAAACCAAAAAATGAATGAATAGATACAATTAATTAAATACATAAATGATTAATTAGTTAACAAATGAATAAATTAATCAATAACAATTTAAGAGCCTGTGACAGTCATGAGCTTATAGCTGATGAAGAATTATCTTATATCCCACAAACCTTCAGAATCTGGTCAGCTGTCAAAGGTGACATCAGAAGTTCTCATGAGTTCACATGAGTTTCTATGCTGAGATCTGGGCAGACGCTGTTGATAAATTCTCCATTTCAGCTGTTTTCTCTTCTGAATATGACCTCATGTCGCAATTTTGATTAAATGTGTCACGTAAACAAATGCATGTAAACAAATGCAATCATATGTGATCTAATCCACTGTTTGCATCCATCCCCTTACTGGTCGGACCAGGTTAATGTCCGTCAAATTTTTTAAGCCTCAAATTTTCCAGGTAGACCGGACTTGCCAACAGACTTCAACCAGACATCCAACTCAACACAAGCTGTCTTTATGGATGCTGCATCTTTGAGAGAGCTGTCAAACATCTTGCCCAGACTCTTGACTGGCCTCTCTGAGACATCCAGGAACTGATTCTGTGGTAAATGTTAGGTCATCCATAAATGCCCTAATGGGTGGCTGTCGTTGTCCGGAGCTCATCAGGGGCCCTCTGCACTCTGGCTCATCAGACTTGGTGAGCATATTCATGGCCAGGGAGAATAGTGTCACAGAGATGGTACACCTTGTGATGATGCCAATCTCCACTTTGTGCCTGCTGGATGAAATTGCTCCGGAAGAAACCCTCATGCTGAAGTCGTTGTAGTAGTCAGCGATGAGGTCTCTACATCTGCTCGGCACGTGATGTTTCACCACAGTGAGCTGGACTAACTTGTGGGGTATGGAGCCGAATGCATTGGCCAGGTCGAGCCATAACACTGACAAATTGCCCCTCTGTTCTCAGGCCTCCCGGATTAGCTGCGTCACTACCCCTGTATGCTCCACACAGCCTGGCTACCCTTACACGCCACCTTTCTGAACTGATGTGTCGATGTAGGTGTTTCTAGCCAGGTATGAGCCCAGTCTCTTGGCGATAGTGCTGAAGAAGATCTTTGATTCAACGCATAGGAGGGAGATGATGCGGAACTGATCAAGCTGGGTGGCGCCTTCTTCCTTCGGAATCCCTACTCCTTCGGCCCTTCGCCATTGCTCTGGTATCTTCCCCTTTCTCCAGAAGACTCTCAGAATTTTCCACAGACACATAAGCAGTTTGAGACAGTTTTTGTATACTTTGTACGAAGTGCCGCTCGGTCCTGGAGCAGAGCATGCTCTGGCTTTATGGACAACCTCCTTGATTTCCATTAGCCTCAGCTCCGACATGTCAAACTGCACCACTTTTGCACAAACTGCACAAACTTTTGTTATTGATTTATTTGTGGCAAAAATACAGAGAGGAATTAAAGATAACCTAAGTCATTACTGAGTTCCTGGTGTTTGTTCTCTTCTTGCCTTGAATTAACAATGTCAGTACTCTACATTTCCTTCACTAAATTGGCATGCAAAAGTAAAGCCTACTCACTCATACTATCTCTATCAAGCTAGCTTTCATTCATCCAAGCTAACAATAACTTATCAAGTTCTTCCAAGACTTGAGACCTTTGCTTGGTTTATGAAGTCACCCTTTCATCCACAACAGCCATCTTCAGCATATCTTTATTTTTCAGGATTGTGCAGAGGTTTGACTAAGACATTTAGCATTGCTTGGCAAGATCAGTACCACAGACACCGTCTCTATATATGTATTAAGTTGTAAGGATCCTTGTTTTAAGGATAAGAATGCCCTATGCTTAGAGGACGAGCATCCTTTCCGAATATGTAAGTATGCAAATGGAAGTCTCTTGTTGGTGTAATTTAATAACTCAAGTCTGAATTGTGCCTGAATATATCAGAAATCAGGTTGGGCTATTTCTGCCTTCTGCTTTCCCTCCTGCAGCAAATGCAGAGGAAATAGCGCAGCATCTCAACGTATTATGTTTATTGTACTTTGCCATTCAAGGTGATGACTAAAAAGACCACTTATTTTTAAAATACATGTATTTTTCATGGGGGCTTTTACCCTAGCCATAATAGTCATGACGCTACTGTAAATGAGAAATGCATTTTCTTGTCACCTTCAACAGAAGCAACAATGCATCCGAGAAGCTGTTAAAACGCATACCATGCCCTGAGATAAAAACATTGGAATGCTATGACGCAAGCAATTCTAGGTCCTTGCTGGGCTAATAATCTGACTGTTGCAATTGCTACCATTTTGGATGTGACAAGACTGTGTGTCCTCCGTGTCTACAAAATGCTGAAGTTTTCCACAAAACAGCTGCATGTTGCTGGTTGAACTGGAAAATTTGAAATTTAGTTTCTGATGTGAATCAAATTAAATTTACGAATTCCGTGAGAAAAAATCTCATGAAAAATAAAATTGTCCGGACACACAAGTGCACATGACTCCCTGTCTGCATGCCCTAGTGTCCATGAGCAAGACACTGAACCTGATGTCAGCGCCTTACATGGTGATTTAGCCGCCATCTGGGTGAATCAGATACGTGTGTGTGAATGCGATATGTATATGTATATGTATATGTATATGTATATGTATATGTATATGTATATGTATATGTATATGTATAAATCACAAATCTGCACACTTCAATAGAAATATATATATGAATATATATAGGCTATAAGGTGCACCTTTTTTTAACATGCTTTGAACACTGTAGCTTAAACAACAACGCGGCTATCTTATGGATTTTTTTTGACTAACAAGCTTCATGACACCAAAACATTTAGCCTCGTCATATTGGGCTCATGAAATGACCAATTTCCTTGGGTTCTCCAGTTTCCTTCTA
This sequence comes from Fistularia commersonii, assembly GCF_037954325.1. Lineage (NCBI taxonomy): Eukaryota > Metazoa > Chordata > Actinopteri > Syngnathiformes > Fistulariidae > Fistularia > Fistularia commersonii. The sequence goes on from NC_141314.1 coordinate 1,933,323, forward strand.
CGGTCCAAAAACATGCAAGGGGTTGATTGGAAAAATTTGCCTAAATGAGTGTGTGAATGATTGTTTGTCTGTATATGTTACCCTGCGATTGACTGGCGAGCAGTCCAGCGTGTACCCTGCCTCACGGCCACTGGCTGCTTCCTGGTTATGGATGCCGCCTTTGTGCTTTCAAGCTGAGGAAGATGTTTCTTTCCACCCATTAGGTTGCAATAAGCTGCAATTTCCATGCCTCCATACTGGCATTTGGAGGAACAGTGGGATGATTCACAAAACAGAGCTGGTCAGACACATCATGCAATTTGTTGTCAGAATACACCATTGACATTCATGTCTTCCTCGCACCTCCACCCCTTTCCACATCTGGAAATCAATCTCAGGTTGAAAAGTACGGTAATGACCCCCCCCAAAAAATTATCTCTTTCATTTACCCTCTGTGCATTGCATCCAGCATCTTTTTTGGCAACAAAGTATTTTAGATCAAGCAGGTGTCGGAGCATGTAATCCCTCTTTCACTGCTGCCATCTGCCCGTGATGTTTGGCTAAGTGATCAGTGAGAGTAGCAGGTACAATGAGCCCATCGATGAAAAAACACAGCCAGCAGTGGGTTGAAATGGAGGAGTCCCCTGTCGACTGGAGCTGCTACATAAATCAGCCAAAAAGATCCTGGCGAATGATGGCGGAAGTCTGCCAAGCATTAAGCCAGAGAGGAGAGGTTTTGGATTTTTTTTGGCCACGCGTTAGAGTCCCTGTGCGAACCAGAATCAATCAGTTTGCACGGAGTCGCTAACAGTATAATAAGTGCAGGGGTAATGTCATCATTTGTCATGTACCTCTAAATGGGCTGCAGTTGTAATCAGTGATGCCGGATGTTTATAGAAGAGGTTGGATTCCAGTTCATTATTGCCATAAAACCACATTAACATGAACAGTTTGGTTTGAGAGGAGATTTGAGAGTAAGATTTATTAGTTTTTTTCACTTTCATTTTTGATAATGCAGGTAGAATGTCAAGAGATTATGTAAAGTATACAGGGACTCTGTAAACTGTAACTGTAAACTGTAAATTTTTATGGCAATTTTAATCAAAATGAAACAATGTGACTTACCAAAAATCTTTCTGAATAGAAGCAGATTTTAGCAAAAGAATAGGCTTTATGTTGTTAACTAGAAGGCTGCAGGGTAAAAGAATGATGCTAGCGTAATACTAACTACACGTTAATACTACTAATAATAATGATGATAAGGAGGGTGATAACTATATTACCACTACTACTACTACTACTACTACTACTACTACTAATAATAATAATAATAATAAAAATAATAATAATAACACCATGGGCTTTCCTTGAAGTGTGCATATGTGCTCCAGGCACCAACACACTTTAGGCTACACTTCAATAACTGACTTTGCGGTCGTGCAAAGACTTGGTTGAAGACAGAGGTGGAGCTGTTCACCACTTGGCTCTGATGGTGGGGGAAGATCCAAACCAAGACCTAAACTTATTGTCAGAGTCTGTTTAGTCCCCTGTCACGAAGACCTTCAACTCATTCTTCTGGCAGAGGCATTGAGTCCGTACTGGCCATGATCCATGCCTCCGTTGTCGAGGTAGCAGACCGGAGCTTTGGCCTTCAGGTGGTTGGAGCCTGTTGAGACCGTAACCCCACCTTGGTGTACCCTTGCTTGGATCCACCAGTGTGGGGATGAGGGATGATGTCAAGCTGGCCTTTGGGGCTCAAGAGGCATCTGACAGGTACTGGCAGGCAAGCAGATCTGATGGCTGCAGAGACACCACCTGGTGTGGAGGGAGTTCGGTGAGGCCATGGCGAATAAGTTTCTTTGGGAGTTTCTGGTCTGTTATCCAACGGCTTGGTGAGGGGAAAGCGATTTGTCGTAAACACTGTACAAAGTGGGGATGGCAGGCAGCTAACCTTTACAACTGTGGATCAGTTGAAGAAATACTTCATTTCTGCATCAGCTATGTGTTAATCCATTACTGCGTCATTCTTCTTTTCAACAAATTTTCCAGGTGTCTGATTCACCACCCAAGTGTTAAATACACATTTTGGTTAAGCTTATTTCAGGGATGGCGGTTATTAAGTTGTGAAAATGGATGGGGTGAAAGGTGCGCATATGTGTGATGAAACACTTCAACAAAATGCTCCTAAAAGCTCCTGTAAAGTGATTAAACTAAAAGCGTGGCACCAGAAATGGGGCGATAACTATGGCTGCCCTTCCATCACACCTCCTTTATGAAGTCGCCTGCTGCTCACCTGTGAATGTGAGAACTGAGGCTGATTCAAGAGACACCATTGTTGTCAACATCCGTTTCCCTGCAGGTTCAAAGAGGAGGGAACGTTTCAGGGCTTCACATCCTCACAGCAAAGCTAACACGGGGCAGGGACAAGCCATACGACAGAAGACTATGACCACTGATTCATTCCATACGATCGAATGAAAATCTGAGCTTTCGCAACACATGTTAAGTTCCAACACATGTTGAGCCCTTTTCCAAGGGTGTGTGAGTCAAATGTCCACGTTTGACTCAAAAGGACACAAACTTTCCATCCAAAAGGGGTCAGTTATGTACTGTCAGAGAAGAGCCCATCGATCACAGAAATATTTTCCAATATATACGGGACATCTATAATGTCATTCTAGACCCCGGTAATTACATAGAGTACACAGCATTAAATTGGATAATTGATGTGCAATATAAACATTGGATGAATTGAACAACCACAAATGCAGATGGAAATGATCTTTCATTTCTATCCCTTCTCATTTTCTATCAGGGGGAACGCTGAAACACTCCGCAACCATATAACGGTGTGCAGCAAACTCTCTGTAGTAGCTCTCATACATGTTTACTGTTCAAGGTAAAACGGCAAGCACTTTGTTATTTTCTCACTTTAGTCACACACAAACAGGTGCATTGTAAAGTCTTTTGAACAAGCTGAACAGCAGGTTTTGACTGTTTTTGACCGTACAATACAAAATGAATAAAAACAATAACAGGAAACAGGAAGAAAGATAACAACACACTTATTAGACAGATTGCTTAAACAGAGCAACTGCAAGTATGGCTTCAGTACCAGGTCTCAAATTACTACACAAGAAGACCCTTTAAAACACTATAAATATTTTTATACAGCCAAAACAAATGCATTCATTCATTCATTCATTCATTCATTCATTCATTCATTCATTCATTCATTCATTCATTCAGTTATTTATTCCTTTGTTATCTCTAATGCGTGTCCTGCACTCCAGCTGCAGCTCATTCCAGCTGTCAATGAGCAAGAAGAGGTTTACACCCTGGCCCCGTTGCAGGGCCACATATAGAGCATGCAACTATTTACTATTTCATGTCTTATTCAGAGACATACAACCATTCACCTCTTGTTTCACATTGTCAGAGAAAGACATACATCCATTTTCTCTCTGATTTAAAAATGACACAACCATTCAACCTCTCATTCACACATCATAGAGACCTTCGACTGTTCACCCCCTCATTCACATCCCGTATTGAGAGCCATTCACTTGCTCATTCAGACCTCAGAGACAGACAGCCATTCATCATTGCATTAACATGTCATATTTAGTCAACCATTTACTCTCTCATTCACATGCACGCATCATATAAAAACAAACAAGCATTCACACCCCCATTCATATGTCCCATAGTCATACATCCATATGTATGAATACGTCGTTCACATATCATATAGAAACATCCAACTATTCAATGTCTCATTCTTAAATCATTGAGAGACCTTCAACTGTTCACCTTCTCATTCACATGTCATATTTAGACAACCCTTCCTCTCTTATTCAAATCTCAGAGCACCATATGGCCATTCATCCTCTCACTTACATGTCATTATTGAGACAAGCAACAATTTGCTCTTTCATTCACCTATCAGGGCAATTCAGGATCTCTGATGCACCCGCTGAATTTGTTTGTCCTTATAAAATTTCAGAAGTTGAGAGGAGCAAGGACATCAAATTGTATCTCTGTCCGAGTTCTCCAGGTGTGGAGCTCACCGATCAGATAGACCATTACAACATTTTTGCCTTTTTTCCCTTTTAACTTTGGAAGTATTCATCAAAAAAAAAAAAACTATCCGAACTCTATCTCTGTCCGAAACTCAAAGCCTTGTGTCTAGCGTTAGAGGTCAACAAGTCCCCGCCAAATTAAGTAGACACCAAAAAAGTTTGTCAAATATAAAGTTGATCTACCGCAACGGTCCTTCCAGGCCCACATTTATTTCTTTAATTGATATCAAATATATTATTGTAACATAAAAGCTATTACTATGTAATTTTTAGTGCTACTGGTAATACTAGAATAAAGTTATTTGTACCTCCCAACCCGCAAACCCCATCCTTTCTGTATCACACTCTCGCTTTCCATCTCTCTGTTGAAAGCTCTGTTTGTAGGACCCACATGCAACACAAGGGAACTCGTTGAGGGACCGGGTCAGGACTTGGAGGCCTGGCAGGAGGCCAGGCAGGCATCCATGGCAACAGGGCAGGGAGCTGGAAGAGGGACCCTGTCGAGACCAGAAGACCAGACGGGATGGAGCTGGCATACTTCGATGGGGCAGGAAACTCCAAGACTGACCCGGATCCAGACCATGATGCCAGGTGGGAGAGCGCTGACATCATCATCAACCAGGCAGCCAGACGGGACAGAGCTGGCAGACACTGACGGGGCAGGGATCTCGAACAGGAACCTGGTCAGGAAAATATATACAAGTGTAAGCTATATGAGTGGAGACCATTTGCCCTAAATGTAAGCACTTTCAGGTACTTTGGTTGCCTAGAGAAAGGCAATCTCCCGTTGATACTTAGATGCTCCTTTAGGACAGAGAAGTTTGAGACCTAAATTTCAAGAAATGTCATGTTTCGAATTTGTTCCAGGAACTCCCCTTCTTCAGGAGAGCTCTTAGTTTGGCATTCTCATGGGTAGTGAGGGAGCATGCTAAGGACAGGTCTTCTTCTTCTTCTTTTCGTCTTTTCCCTTCAGGGGTCGCCACAGCGAATCAACCTTCCCCATCCAACCCTGTTCTCTGTATCCTTCTCTCTCACCACCAACTGCCTTCATATCCTCTCTCACTACGTCCATAAATCTTCTCTTTGGTCTTCCTCGAGACCTCCTGCCTGGCAGTTCCAATTCCAGCATCCATCTACCAATACATTCATTATTCCTCTTTTGCACATAACCGAAACATCTCAGACTGGCTTCTCTGACCTTCTTTCCAAAACATCTAACATGTGCTGTTCCTCTGATGGACTCATTCCTGATCCTATCCATCCTGGTCACTCTCAACAACAACCTTAGCATCTTCATCTCTGCAACCTTCAGCTCTGCCTCCTGTCTTTTCTTCATGAAACTGTTTCAAGGCCATACAGCATCACTGGTCTCATCACTTACTTGTACATCTTTCCTTTCATTCTGGCTGATATTCTTCAATCACATAGTACCTCTGACACTATTCTCCACCCATTTCAACCTGCTTGACCCTGTCTCTTCACCTCTTTTCCACACTCTCCGTTGCTCTGGACTGTTGACCCCAAGTACCTGAAATCCTCCAGCTACCCAAGTACCTTTTAGTACCTGAAATCCTCCAATATGATCTCCACTCCCTGTAGCCTCACCATTCCACCAGAGTTCCTCTCATTCACACTCATGCACTCTGTATTGCTGCCACTAAGTTTCATTCCTCTCCTTTCCAGTGCATACCTCCAACTCTAGATTTTCCTCAACCTGTTCTCTGCTCTCACTACAGATCACAATGTCATCTGCAAACATCATGGTTTGTGGAGATTCCTGTCTAACATCATCTGTCAGCCTGTCCATCACTACTGCAAACTAGAAGGGGCTCACTCCTGATCCCTGATGGAGTTCCATCTCCATCCTGAAGTTCTCTGTTACCCCTACAGCACACCGCATCACTGTCTCATAGCCAGCATACATGTCATGCACCAGTCTAACATACTTCTCTGCCACTCCAGATTTTCATGTACACTACCAGAGCTCCTCTCTTGGCACCCTGTCATATGCTTTTTTTAAGGTCTACAAAAACACAATGCAGCTCCCTCTTCCCTTTTCTGTCCCTCTCTTTCATTTTGCACATTCATCAGGTCTTCAAAGCACTCTTTCCATTTTCCTATCACTCTTCTAGCATCTGTCAATACATTTCCCTCTCTATCCTTAATCACCTGTTGCACATCCTCTCCATCTTTATCACTCTATCACACTGTTTCCCCAACCTATATGGATCATTATCTCCCTCCTTACCGTCCAACCGAACATACAGGTCATCGTACGCCCTTTGTTTTGCCTTTGCTACCTCTATTTTTACATTAGGTTGTATCTCCCTGTACTCCTGTCTGTTCTCTTCAGTCCTCTCAGTATTCCACTTCTTCTTTGCCAACCGCTTTCTCTGTATATACTCCTGCACTTCCTTATTCCACCACAAAGTCTCCTTATCTACTTTCCTTTCAGATGACACACCAAGTACTCTCTTACCTGTGTCCCTGATAACAGTAGCTGTAGTTGTCCAATCATCTGGAAGCACTCCCTGACCACCCAGAGCCTTTCTCAACTCCTCCAAGAAAACCATACGATACTCCTCCCTTTTCAGTTTCACCACTTTGTCCTCTGCTCTGCCTCTGTCTTCTTGATCTTCCTTGTCACCGAAGTTATCCTACACACCACCATCCTATGCTGTCTGGATACACTGTACCATGCCCAATGAAATCTGCTCTAATGACCACTCTCTCATCTCTGGGGATATTCTGCATCACTTCATCTAGCTCATTCCAGAACTTCTCCTCCTCAAACTCACATCCCACCTGCGGGGCAAAGCCACAAACAACATTGAACATCACACCATCAATATCCAGTGTCTCAGACTCATAAGTCTATCTGACATTCCTTTCACCTTTAGAACATTCCTAACAAACTCCTCCTTCAAGATAACTCCTACTCCATTTCTCTTCCTGTCAGTACCATGATAGTACAACTTTAATGCTCCTTTTAGCCTTATCAACTTTCCACAGGGTCTCCTGGACACACAGTATATCCACCATCCTTTTCTGCATCATCTTGACCAACTCTTTACTTTTTCCTTTCATTGTCCAGAAGGACCCACAGGACCAAAGTGACTGACTGGTGTGCAATCAAAAACAAACCCCTGCACAGAAGAGGAAGATACTCATGGAGAGCATTCATGTTCTGCATGTCAGGAATTAAAACCATGGGCTGTCAAATAAGTTCAAGTGTTCCTTTGTGGTGTGAGAACCCCTTCTGTTAGCTAACTCCGGACTTAGTTTGGCAGAAATGTTTAGGACCGACCGTGAGCCCTGGAAACCCCACTCCAAGCTAGAACAGCTTGGACTTCTTCGTTGGTCCATTTCTTGCTGGTCCAGTCCATTTTGTCACAATCAATAGCAGAACAGTGAAGATAATAGTTTTTAATAATGGGGCCCCATGTTTCAATTGAGGTCTCTGGAAAAGGGCGTGGCTTCGGAGTTCCACCAATCGCCGCACACCTACCTCATCTTTAAGTCTTGAATTACACCTTCCCTCGGAATGAGAGCTGAAATGGTTCCAGGAAAGAAATGTGTGAAAAAAGGCCTAGTTCGTAGCTCTCTGAACTGGCAAAAAGCTCCTACGGTCCAAAAGTGGGGGCGGGCGAGACTGCTTCCATAATTTGCAGGTATAAAATAATGGACTCCAGTGAGAAAATTAGTGCGAGGGAAATAAAAAACTGACAGTCAGTCAGTCAGTCAGTCAATCTGATACTGTTGAATAAAGTAAAAATAAAATGTGATGAGTAATATCACACCAGCACCTCTGAGGGTGAAAAACATTCAAGACTTAACTTTTTTTCAAAGTCTCCATACAAAGAACACAAGGGCAGTCCACACATGAGGACCAGAGAGAATGCCCTGGTGCGGAGATATTGCCTTGACCATTATCTAAAAACAAACAAAAAAAACATGTCAGGGGTCCTTGAGTTAAGATCAGGAGCTTTAAGGCTGACCTTGGAAACTACGGCTACAAAACAACCTCAACACAAAAATTCATTTAAAAAGCCACCCAAGGTTTTTTTTTTGACTGCATCACATTGGCTCGTCATGGAGCATTTGGAAAAAGAATGATTTATTTTCTTTATTTCATTTTTTCAAGACATCATCTGTGCATGCAGAGGCAATGCAGTATTGACCTTGGTGGCGGCAGTAGAATAAAAAAAGAATCTCTGGGAGATGAGAGTAAATATTTTACCATAACTGAACAATTGAATAATATTTTTGCAGAAGCTAGACATATTCAGCAAGATGAGAAAAAACATGGGTTCGAAAACCCCGGTGAGCAAGATTTTTGTATAGGGCCAAGAGATTTCTCGTCTTCCATTCAAAGATTTGTGAAAAAAATAGTGAACACAAACTTTTGCTTTTTGACCACCCTGCAGTTAATAACAACAATCCATATTTTCAAGTGTAAGTGTATAAAATCCCTGGTGATATCAAAAAAACAATACAAATGATATCAAAAAACAGTTTCATTATCGCAATGGGAGACTCGGTTACACAGGATGCTAACGTTGCCAGGTAACAGCCTGGGGTTTAATTAACTTTTAAAGGTTTCTAAAACAATAGTTCCTCCTCAAAGTAAGAAGGTCCCTGATTTGATTCTGACAAGAGGCCTGTGTTTCCTTCCACACCACGAAAATCATACTGAATGTTTATTGGATATTTTTAGATATTTTAGATATATTTTACTTTCAGATTTTATTTTATTTTATTTTTAGCTTGTCATCGTCTGTTCTTTGTATGTCATGCTGCTGCCCAATAATTGCCCAATAAAGTAAATCTCATCTCATCTCATCTCATCTCATCTCATCTCATCTCATCTCAAGAAACCTGCAACAACATGTACAAAGGTACAAACATTTCATTATTGATATTATATTTGTCAACAAATGCACAACGTTAGTTTCAGAGAAAAGGAACGATAATGAAATTATTAATGAAATTATCACTTAAACAAGCAGGTCAAAAGTTCAGTGTCACCATGATGATGATAAACAAGTGTCAGTCTCGATTGAATGTCCCCCCTATACAGGTGGCATAAAGTCAGAAAACTCATGAATATTAATTTTTCAAAGGATATGAGAAATTAATCAGACATATTAATATCATGACAACACTAAAAATTATTTCAGAAATATAATATTATGTAAATTTTTGAACAATGGATAGGATTGAAACTGAAAATTATATATATATATATATAAGATTATTATCGTCAGTGGAGGCAAGCTGGACTTGTAGCTCCGGTGTCGCGTCTCTGCCACTGTGACCCAGGCCGTACATGCAAACACACACACACATGAAAAGCCAAATATAGCAGCCAGATGTCTGTGGTCACTTTGGCATCGGAGGCATCAGAACATCCAGCCATCTGTCCTTGCTTCCCAGCTTTGAAACTCTCATGAAAGGTGCCATTATCTCTTTTCTGTTTGACCTTTAGAGTCTGTGACAACTTCCAACGACTAAGAGTGAGTGTGTGTGAGTGTATGTGTGTGTGTGTGTGTGTGTGTGTGTGTGTGTGTGTGTGTGTGTGTGTGTGTGTGTGTGTGTGTGTGTGTGTGTGTGTGTGTGTGTGTGTGTGTGTGTCTACATCTGGGGACAAGTAGGTTTGGCCATTAACATGCTTCTTATTGGCCCCGGTTCCCTAATGGCCGCTGCTTGATAGCTTTTATTTCCTCGTTCTCACTTATAGAAATGGCTTTAAAACATAGTCAAGGTCAACTCAGAGGGATGATGATAAATGAAACGGTCTCTTCCAGCCCACTCCTGCTGCCGCCGCTGCACTGGACGGTCCTTGCCGTGGCGCGAATGCCCGGCAGGCACACTTGATTGAATCCTTTCATGTTGAACAAAGGGATGTGAAATTTCCATTCAGATTGTTTTAATGTTAATAGGAAGCCGGGTATGAAAATAGAAATCGTGTCAGCGTCCATAAGAACCTCACCCCCTCTACTGCCCTTATCTGTCCCATCTTAAAGCGAGGGGGATAAATGGCCACAAATCCTGAAAATGACATAAGAATCCAAAGTAATATGGATGCACTTGTCTCAGGTACATGACCGCGGTTTGTATTTATCAATTTTTTTAAGTAACACTTTTGATCAATGGTGAGGTCATTTCTGGAGAATGAAGTGACCTTTTTACTTAACGGCAGGTCAATCACGGCTTCTTGTGTGGATGTATGTAGCCGACGTCATTGTTGAGAATGTGCGTGGGTGCAGGAGTCCCACTAAGTCAGATATGAAACGCCACAGAGTGATATTGATTAAATCATATCCTACAAAAAAAATACTTTTATGCCTGGTATAAAACTGGCATAAACTGGCATAAACTTGCATTAAAAAAATCATAGGAAGATGCGACATACAATCTGGAATAAAGTCACATCAGCAAATAAAAAATATACATATATGTATGCATCTAAAATTTTACAAATGTGTGTATTTACACACATACATATGTGTAACTATATCTATATCTATATCTATATCTAAACCATAATCTTTCTCAGAATCTCTTTATTTCTCTCTCTCTCTCTCTCTCTCTCTCTCTGAATATATATATATTCTTCTCCTTTCAGCTTTTCCCTTCAGGAGTGACCACAGCGAATCAAACTTTTCTCTGTATCCTCCTCTCACACCAACTACCTTCATATCCTCTCTCACTACGTCCATAAAGCTTCTCTTGGTCTTCCTCGAGACCTCCTGCCTGGCAACTCATATTCCAGCATCCGTCTACCAATATATTCTCTATCCCTCCTCTGTACATGACCGAACCATGTCAGTCTGGCTTCTCTGACCATCTCTCCAAAACATCTAACACAGGGGTGCCCACACTTTTTCAGCCTGAGAGCTACTTATGACATGACCGAGTCAAAATGATCTACCACCCACTAAAAATGCAAAACACATTATTTATAAATATATTGAGAATCATTTTTATATGTACAGTATATGCTGATGTACCTTGCATTACTGCATCAACCTATATTGCACAATACAACTCTGTACATTTTTTTTGTCATTACTTTACTCTGATGACTTGCACTGAATGGAATGAGCCAGGGATGCATAGTCCGGACACTAGCTGCTGTCAGCCAGCCTCAAGCAGACTTCCAGATGCTCATCAGTCATGGTGGAACGGTACTTTGACTCAATGATCTTAATGTGGGGAAAAAGCTGACTCACATAAATAAGTGGAGCCAAATAATGCAGTCAAGAAGGTAGCACATTTTCCGATGTTGGGGTACTTGTCCTCTGTGAGTAAGTTCCAGAATTGTCCATGAGCTCTGGCCTTCAGCTGAATGTCGACTTGAAGCGTCATCAGAATCTCATCCTCCACTCCAGAAGAGCTCAGGTGAAACAGTGTTGCAACTTTTGATGCCAGTGAAACAACCTCAGCATCTTCCTGGAAAGGGTAGCACATGAATGTAGCGACTGGCTCGAGTACAGCAAAGTCTTGAAAGCGTCTGTCGAACTCTGACAGACAACTGTCAATTTGCTTTATGTAGCGTGCACTGTAAAGCTGCGCACATGACTGCTCTTGTGTCTCCAGCTCTGCCGCGAGGTTCCGGAAGTTTGCCAAATCATGGAGCTTTGAGGAGAGATGTTGCATTTTGCATTTGAAAGCATTAACTGAGCTGATCATATTGATCACAGTTTTGTCCTGTCCTTGCAGCTCTAGATTAAGGTCACTCAGCATGTTGGTCAGATCGGTTAAAAATGCTAAGTCCAGCAGCCACTGATGGTTATTTAGTTGGCTATAATCTGCATGTTTACCTTCACGGAAAAACTCCTTGATCTCCGGCAACAGCTCTCGAAATCTTTGCAGCAATTTCCCCCGACTTAGCCATCTCACGTCGGTGTGCAACAACAACTCTGAGTGGTCACACTCAGCCTTCCCCAGATGTACACAGAACAGCCGTCTTTGAAGAGATCTGGCCCAAATAGAACAGGCGATCTTTGTTGCCACATCCATTATCTCTTTCATGTTGAGCATTTTTGCACATAATGCTTGTTGGTGTATAATACAGTGGTAATTTAGGAAGTCCGGGAAATTATCATCCTCCCTGCACTTGGCGATAAATCCATCCGAGCAGCCAACCATGGCGGGTGCGCCATTCGTGGTGATGGACACCAATTTGCAGACTGGGAGCTGGATTTTCTCGATAAAGTTTTTGAAAGACTGAAATATGTCCTCTCCTCGCGTGTGTTCTTTCATGGGCAGTACTGTTAACAGCTCCTCTTTTGCAGCCATGTCAGTAAACACCATCCGAATAAAAATGTACAATTGTGCTGTGTCACTCACGTCTGTAGACCCGTCCATCTGCAGTGAGAAACACTCACAATCTGAGATGTCCTTCCAAAGTTGCTGGGTCAAATCCTCAGCCATGGCTTCACTGCGCCGGGTTACTGTACTTCTTGATAGCTGGAGAGCTTTGATTGAAGCTAGTATTTCTGGTTTGTTTTTTAAGTCTCTGAACAACGAGTCGGCTGCCTCAACAAATGCTTCTTTACCATCTCTCCATCCTGGAAGGATTTCTTGTTTTTAACGATGAAGTGACACACCCGGAAAGATGCTTCAGTGGCTACCCACTCCGTAAGGTAGTGGTAGGTCTTCGGCTTTTTACTTGGTCCAGCTTTTCCACTCTATTTATCTCCTTTCTTACACGCTAACTTTGTTAGAGTTTTGCTGCACTTAGCGCAATTGTATGCGCATGCGCAGTGACGCGTGTGTCAGAGAAAGGTCAGGTCAGATGTCATTGTGAGAACTGATGATAGGCTAGCGCCAACTTTTTTTTTCAATACCATGCGATCGACCCACAATGCCTTTGCAATCGACCAGTCGATCGCGATCGACGTAATGGGCACCCCTGAACATGTGCTGTTCCTCTGATAGACTCATTCCTGATCCTATCCATCCTGGTCACTCCCATAGAGGACCTCAACATCTGCATCTCTGCAACCTCTGGCTCTTCCTTCTGTCTTTTCGAACTGTTTCTAGTCCATACAGCATTGCTGGTCTCACCATTGTCTTGTACACCCTCCCTTTCATTCTGGCCAATAGTCTTCTATCACATTGTACCCCTGACACTATTTTCAACCCATTCCAACCTGCTTATGCCCGTCTCTTTATCTCTTTTCCACACTCTCCGTTGCTCTGGACTGTTGACCCCAAGTACCTGAAATCCTCCACCTTCCTGATCTCCACTCCCTGGAGCCTCACCGTTCCACCTGAGTTCATTCACACACATATACTCTGTCTTGCTGCAACTAACCTTCATTCCTCTCCTTTCCAGCACATACCTCGGCCCCTCTAGATTTTCCTCAACCTGTTCTCGGCTCTTACAACAGATCACAATGTCATCTGCAAACATCAAGGTTCAAAGATGTTCCTGTCTAACCTCATCTGTCAGCCTGTCCATCAACACTGCAAACAAGAAGGGGCGCAGAGCTGATCCCTGATGGAGTCCCACCTCCATCCTGAAGTTCTCTGTTACCACAACAACACACCGCGCCACTGTCTAATGGCTAGCATACATGTCATGCAGCAGTCTAACATACATCTCTGCCACTCCAGATTTTCTTATACAATACCAGAGCTGCTCTCTTGGCACCCTGTCATATGCTTTTTCTAGGTCTACAAAAACACAATGCAGCTCCCTCTTCCCTTTTCTGTACTTCTCTATTAACATTCTCAAAGCAAATACTGCATCTATAATACTCTTTCTACGCATGACGCCATACTGCTGTTCACAAAGGAATACTTCTGATCTTAGTCTAGTTTCAACTACACTTTCCCATATATATATATATATATATATGGTGGTAGATTTTACAAAAAGGATGGAAATGGCTGTAGTGAATACCTTTTTCCAGAAAAAACAGGAACATGGGGTAACTTGTAAAAGTGGAGGTAGGAGCACGCAGGTAGACTACATCTTGTAAAGACGCGGTAATCTGAAAGAGATCAGTGACTGCAAAGTAGTTGTAGGTGAGAGTGTAGCCAGACAGCATAGGATGGTGGTTTGTAGGATGACTGGTGTCAAGGAAGATGAAGAGGACAAAGGCAGAGCAGAGGACAAAATGGTGGAAACTGAAAAGGGAGGAGTGTTGCATGGTTGTCAGGGAGGAGTTGAGAAAGGGTCTGGGTGGTCAGGGTGAGCTTCCAGATGATTGGACAACTACAACTAGTGTTATCAGGGAGCCAGTTAGAAGAGTACTTGGTGTGTCATCTGGAAGGAAAGTAGATATGGAGACTTGGTGGTGAAATGAGGAAGTGCAGGAGTATATACAGAGAAAGCAGTTAGCGAAGAAGAAGTGGGATACTGAGAGGACTGAGGAGAACAGACAGGAGTACAGGGAGATACAACCTAATGTAAAAATAGAGGTAGCAAAGGCAAAACAAAGGGCGTACGATGACCTGTATGTTCGGTTGGACGGTAAGGAGGGAGATAATGATCCATATGGGTTGGGGAAACAGTGTGATAGAGTGATAAAGATGGAGAGGATGTGCAACAGGTGATTAAGGATAGAGAGGGAAATGTATTGACAGATGCTAGAAGAGTGATAGGAAAATGGAAAGAGTGCTTTGAAGACCTGATGAATGTGCAAAATGAAAGAGAGGGACAGAAAAGGGAAGAGGGAGCTGCTTTGTGTTTTTGTAGACCTTAAAAAAAGCATATGATAGGGTGCCAAGAAAGGAGCTCTGGTAGTGTACGTGAAAATCTGGAGTGGCAGAGAAGTATGTTAGACTGGTGCATGACATGTATGCTGGCTATGAGACAGTGATGCGGTGTGCTGTAGGGGTAACAGAGAACTTCAGGATGAAGAGAACAGACAGGAGTTCAGGGAGATGCGGCAAAAGATAAAGATAGAGGTAGCAAAGGCAAAGCAAAGGGCGCAGGATGACTTGTATGCTCGGTTGAATAGTAAGGAGGGTGAGAATGATTTATGCAGGTTGGCAAAACAGAGAGATAAAGATGGAAAGGATGTACAACAGGTCTAGGTGATTAAGGATAGAGAGGGAAATGTATGACAGATGCTAGAAAAGTGATGGGAAGATGGAAAGAGTACTTTGAAGAGCTGATGAATGTGGAAAGTGAAAGAGAGGAAAGGGTAGAAGAGGTGACTATTGTAGACCACAAAGTAGCACAAATTAGGAAAAGTGAAGTGAGGAAGGCATTGAAGAGGATGAAGAGTGGAAAAGCAGTTGGTCCTGATGATATACCTGTGGAGGTGTGAAAGTGTCTAGGAGACGCAGCAGTAGATTTTCTGACTTGATTATTCAACAGGATCTTAGAGCGTGAGAAGATGCCTGAAGAATGGAGGCGAAGTGTGATGGTGCCTATTTTTAAGAATAAAGGGGATGCACAGAATTGTGGGAACTATAGAGGGATGAAGTTGATGAGCCATACAATGAAGTTATGGGAAAGAGATGAGGAGGATTTCAGGTACTTGGGGTCAACAGTCCAGAGCAATGGAGAGTGTGGAAAGGAGGCGAAGAGATGGGTCCAAGCAGGTTGGAATGGGTGGAGAAAAGTGTCAGGGGTACTATGTGATAGAAGACTATTGGCCAGAAGAAAAGGAAAGGTGTACAAGACAGTGGTGAGCCCAGGGATGCTGTATGGCCTAGAAACTGCAGGCAGAACTAGAGGTTGCAGAAATTAAGATGTTGAGGTTCTGTGACTCTTTGACTATGCAATCACAGGGTGTGACTATGCTGACGTTGCTGAAGCCTGCAACAGTCACACTTATTTTTTGCGTAAAGGGCTTGCAGATAGATTGTGCCCCCCCCCCCCCCCCCCCTTGACTTTGACCCTGCCTGGCAACAGATGATAGCTAAAATGTGATTGGTCAGATGCTTTAATATGAAAATACATGTCTGGAAGCGGCACAGCCAGAGGAAAAGCTATGACAGGAAGTGAACAGACTATTTGGAATTATTGAATAAGTATTCATGGACAAAATATTATTAACATCTGTGATTCAGATATTTTTTAGGCCAGCAGAGAAGGCCTTGCAGGCCCTGACGGCCCACAACTTCAAGAACCTATTGAGCAAATTAATTTTTATTGATGTTTTTATGTGTCAAGTTAAAGTTAGTGGTAGAACCAAACAGTGTAGTTATGATAAAGTCATTTTCAATGGACATTAATTAGACTTCCTTTCAGTGGCGATTGTCATTTATCTACCGTGACTACATTACCCACAATTCCACATGCCTATTATAATTCCTTCAGTGTCTGGAAATGCCACAACCTGGTTTATAGGGTGGATGATTTGCCCCAATGCTATTCTCTGTACATTAAAGCATCCGGGTCACGTGACAGGCCACGGCAGCGGTGCACCGTATGTCCTCCACACCCTTGCGTGACCACCGCCGCACCCCGCTGCTCTTTATGGGTGTAAAGTGGAAATAATTGGCTTGCTTGACTTGGAGAGGTCAGCCGAACAGGGGACTGAAAATAAGAGGGAGCTGTCTGTGGAAAGGTCATGGGGAGGGGGTAGTAGAAATGAGAGAAAGTGGAATATTTAAGGCAAATGGAGTGTGGTTTCCCCCAGGAGAGACGGGGTGAGTTGGGTGAGAGTGGGGGTGGACACAGAGGTGAAAAGCAGTCTCACTCACACCTTCTCATTCTCTGTCCCTTCATCTTTTCATCACACAGGTAGAACGGCCATATTGATAGAAGGAAGGGGGAGACACGACGGTCTTTTCTGATCATGGCCACATCGCCATATATTTCACCCTCATTCTTTTTTTTTTCACCAGATAAACTCAAAGGCCTTGTTACTTGTTACAGAACAGGGTCTCAAAGTGTTCACTGAAAATAACGCAGCCTCTATCACACAATGCCCAAGGGGACACAGCCTCGGATTTGATCACTTTTGATAGTTCTTTTTTTTTTTTAATTTATGGATTGTCGATAACACTTTCCAATACTAGAACACAGGGTTGCAGCAATAAAAGGAGGGGTTATCAGTACCAGTTTTCATAGGACAAGAGGCAGGGGTTAATCTACACACAAACACACGCACACACAAAGATAAATAAATAAATGTATATATTAATATATATATATATATATATATATATACATTAATATAAATTGATATAATATATATATATAATTAAGGTATATAATTTCACATATATGTGTATGCGTCTCTGTATGGATAAGGATATCTATGTTTCTGTTTGTGTATATTTATATATATATATATATATATATATATATATTTATATCTTCTTCTTTTTTCGGCTTTTCCCTTCAGGGGTTGCCACAGCGAATCAACTTTCTCCATCTAACCCTATTCTCCGTATCCTCCTCTCACACACCGACTACCTTCATATCCTCTCTCACTAATCTTCTCTTTGGTCTTCCTCGAGACCTCTTGCCTGGCAGTTCCAATTCCAGCATCCGTATACCAATATATTCTTTATCCCTCCTCTGTACATGACCAAACCATCTCAGTCTGGCTTCTCTGACCTTCTCTCCAAAACATCTAACATGTGCTGTTCCTCTGATAGACTCATTCCTGATCCTATCCATCCTGGTCACTCCCAAAGGGAATCTCAACATCGGCATCTCTGCTCAAGCTCTGCCTCCTGTCTTTTCGTCATTGTAACTGTTTCTAGTCCATACAGCATAGCTGGTCTCACCACCGTCTTGTACACCTTTCCTTTTATTCTGGCCGATAGTCTTCTATCACATAGTACCCCTGACACTTTTCTCCACCCATTCCAACCTGCTTGGACCCGTCTCTTCTCTTCCGTTGCTCTGGACTGTTGACCCCAAGTACCTGAAATCCTCCAGCTTCTTGATCTCCACTCCTTGTAGCGTCAAACATCATGGTCCATGGGGATTCCTGTCTAATGTTGCACATGTTCATGTTGGACTGAAAATGAAAAATGGGTGCCTAACATGTCGGTTTCTGACACATGCTTGGGAGAAAGAAGGTGTTTGATTGGTTGTGTGTCTCTAAATGGCATGGAGATGAGAAAATTAATGTTTTTTTTTCTATATGAATGGCCGTGTCTATCTAGGGTGTGATTGTTTGCCTCAAATTGAATTCTATGGCTCTCCATGGCAAGGGAATCATTGTATGCTTACGTATGTGGCGACACCACTGGGATAGGCTCCTGTACTCTGGGTTGCCAGTCTTTCACAAGGGCAATCTGGGTGGCGCACTACCATCGTGAGAGGATTTTTAAAATCACATTCTACCACTTTTGCAGCAATTCAGACTGTTGTAGCTGCTTCTGAATGTAACGTCCAATCAGTGTGCAGTGCTGCTCAGTGGGGAACCGCCCCTTTTTGGAGGCAATTTTCAGGAGTGAAGTTCTCTGATTGACTCTCATGTGAATTTTTTTATTCCAAAAAAGGCATTTCAGTGCATTCCCTATGGTTTCCGAAAGGGCTTGCAAGTAGATGCATTCCTCACATGCACTTTCACTATATGGGCAATTCAAAGATACACACACACACACACACACACACACACACACACACATATATGTATGGGTATACATATATAAATATACACTATATGGCCAAAAAGTATTCACTCATCCAAATAATCAGAATCAGGTGTTCCAATGACTTTGAATGCCACAGCTGTATCAAATCAAGCATCTAGGCATACAGGCTATTTTTACAAACATTTGTGAAAGAATGGGTTGCTGTCAGGAGCTCAGTGAATTCCAGCGTGGAGCTGTGATAGGATGCCACCTGTACAACAAATCCAGTCGTGAAATTTCCTCACTCCTAAATATTCCACAGTCAACTGTCAGCTGTATTATAAGAACATGGAACTGTTTGGGAATTATAGCAACTTAGCTATGAAGTGGGAGGCCATGTAAACTCGTGGAGCAGGGTCAGCGGATGCTAAGGCGCATAGTGCGGAGATGATGCTAACTTTCTGCAAAGTCAAGCGCTAAAGACCGCCAAACTTCAAGTGGCCCTCAGATTAGTTTAAGAAAAGTGTACAGAGAGTGTGTGCAACATGGAAATTTCAAATGGAACATCTGCTAAAGGCTAACAGACTGTGGCGTATGCAAAAGAGGAAGACACATTAGCTCCAGATGCTAACGCAGCAGCACAGGGTGAGTTCACTAAACGGAGAGAGACAGCATTCTCTGTGTTAGTGCTCAATGTACGTTCACCCCAGTTGTACCTGATCACTAGCGGTAAGACTCCCAGAGAAGTTTGGACTACACTGAAAGATCATTTTGAGAGACACAGTGGCAAACAAACTATTTCTGAAGAAGAAATATTTCAGTTGCAAAATGAAGGAGGGAGATGGTTTGACTGAGCACCTCAAGCAAATGAAAGAGCTGACTGATCAGTTATCAGGAATAGGAGCTGTAATTGAGAGGAAGACCAAATTGTAACGTTGTTGGGGAGTTTACCACCAAGTTATGCTACTGTTGTCACTGCACTGGAAACAAAGATTGACAACCTGCCGCTGAAATTTGTTCAGCAAGCATTAATCAATGAAGAACGAAAGCGAGTGAATGTTAATGATAACAGTGGTGGTGCTTCAGGTGGTGCAGCAGCGATGTGTGTAGCAATGTGGAGGATCGCTCCAAAGCAGTGAGAGCAGGACAAAGCACGTTCAGATGCTATAAATGTGGGAAGAAAGGCCACATTAAACATGACTCTCAAAGCTGGAAAAACAAATCAAAAAAGAAAATCCACATGGCTAAAAAATGTGATGTGTGAGGATGAAGATGGCTCATCTGAAAATGCCTTTGTAGCTAGAAGGGAAAGCTCAGAAAAACCACAACAGGTTGAGTGGTTAAGTGATTCTAAAGCATCACAGCACATGACATGTGATCAAGGAATTCTTCAGGAATACCAGCAGTTCTCAAAAGAAGAGTCAGTGAAACTCGTGACGGCAGGGTGGTTGATGCCCTAGGAATTGAAAATGTGAATATGACAATGACCTTCAAGTCAAGTAATGCAAAAAAATGTCACAATGTATGATGTGCTGTGTGTTCCAAAACTTTCCAGGAATTTATTCTCAGTGGGAGCTGCCACCAAAAAGGGAAATACAGTTCAGTTTAAGAGCTCTCGGTGCTACATTTCTGGAAAATATGGAACTCTTGAAGGAATGGGAACACAAAGAGCCTGTATCAGCTGGATGTGAGAGGAATGAATCTTTCCCTCACAGAGCATCAGTAGCTGCTGGCTGCTCGCACCAGCGCCTCGGTCACACTACCAAGCTGAAGGAACTAAAAGGTCTGGTGAACAGAGTGGACTTCTCTGCAGAAAAAGAGGTTCCCTTCTGTGAAGGATGTATGGAGGGCAAACTGGCTAAAAAGCCATTCAAGTCAATTGAAGAAATGTGTTCTAAGTGCAAGATGCAGTTGATCCATAGTGATGTCTGTGGTCCCATGCAAACTGAATCTATAAGTGGAGCAACATATTTTGTGACTTTCATAGATGATTACTCAAGATGCTCCAAGGTATACTTCATGAAACAAAAGAATGAAGTGCTGTGCAAATTCAAGGAATTTGAGAAGACATTCACAAACAAGTGTGGACTAAGTGTCTCGAGGCTAAGAACAGACAATGGTGGTGAGTACACCTCAAAGGTGTTTCAAGAATATTTGAATTCTCAAGGCATCCACCATGAAATGACCGTACCTCACTCACCACAGCAAAATGGTGTTGCTGAAAGAAAAAAAAATAAAACACTCGTTGAAGCAGCAAAGAGCATGCTGTCTCATGCTAAGTTACCAAAGATGTTCTGGGCAGAGGCTGTAGCCACAGCAGATTACATACAGAACAGGCTGCCTACTTCTGTCCTGACATCTTTGATGAATCAAACTTCAACTTGAACTGAAAGTACACTGCACAGAGAATGAGATAATTATGAAAACAGATGGGAGTGAAACAAAAGATGATGAGGTCACTGTTGAGAGCATTGTCAGAAAAAGTTACAGAATCAGAAATCCTCCAAGAAGATTTGGATATGATGAGTTTGCTGATGTAGTGACTGTTGATCATTATGCAAACATGTGTTGTGTGACAGAGCCACTTTCACTGAAAGAGGCAATGGAGAGTCCTAATTCAAAAGACTGGCAGGACTCAGCTGACTTGGAATATGAGTCACTGCTGGAAAATGAGACACGGGACTTCGTCAACTTGCCAAGAGACAGAAAGGAAGTAGGATCCAGGTGGGTGTTCAAAGTCAAGCATCATAGTGAAGGAAGAGTGTAACGCTACCAGTGTAGACTTGCTGCCAAGGGCTACACACAGTTGTATGGTGCTGACTATGATGTCACGTTTTCATCAGTGGTACGATCCAGCTCTATTCGTACATTACTGTCCTTTACTGTTCAAAAAAATCTACATGTCCACCAGATGGATGTTGTAACTGCATTCTTCAATGGACACCTGGAAGAAGAAATATACATGGAGCAATCAGAGGGCTACATCAAACCAGGGCAGGAACACCTGGTATGCAAACTGAAAAAATCAATCTAAGGACTGAAACAGTCTCCTCGCTGTTGGAACAAGGCTTTTACAGAGTTCATAATGGAAATTGGATTCAAACAGAGCACATCAGACCCCTGTAAGTTTGTGAGATCAAGACAAGAGCTTGAAATACTCGCAGTTCATGTGGATGATTTGATCCCGATTACAGAGTCAACTGAGAGCATGGACGACCTCAAAGCGGCTCTCAAGGAGTGCTACAAGATGAAAGACATGGGTGAGCTGTCCTACATCCTGGGTATCTCTGTGATCCGAGATAAAGAAAAGAATTGTGACATTCTTCAGCAGAAGCGTTACATTGAAGCCATACTTTGGAAATATGGAATGGATAATGCAAATCCTGTGGCAACTCCTGCAGATCCCAATGTTAAGCTGAGAAAGAGTGATAGTGTCAGTAAGCCAGTGCACCAACATACCTATCAGTCAATAGCTGGAAGTCTGCTGTGTGCCGCAATGGTGACAAGACCACACATAGCTCAAGCTGTGAGTGCTGTGTTAATGTTTAGCGCCAATCCAGACGTTTCACATCTGACTGCTGTAAAGAGGATACTTCAATACTTGAAAGGGACATTGAATCTTGCCCTGAAGTATGAGAGGTCAGTCTCTGGAGCTTAATTGGATACTCAGATGCTGACTGGGCTGGAGATCAGGATGATCGCCGGTCAACAACAGGCAACATCTTCCTTCTGAGTGGAGGAGCAGTGAGCTGGCTCACCAAGAAACAAGCAACAGTTACACTTTCAACAGCAGAAGCTAAATACATCGCACTCAGTCAAGCAGCTCAAGAAGGAATCTGGCTGAAACGACTACTGTGTGATCTCAGAGTTAGGTCTATGTCCTCAGTGATCCTTGAAGACAACCAAGGAGCCATCTCAAATCGCAAAGATTCCTGTAAATCACTCCAGGACCAAACACATAGACATTCACTACCTCTACATCCATGAATGTGTGCAGAATGGTCAAATAGAACTGCAACATTTCCCAACAAATGACATGAAAGCGAATATCTTTACCAAGCCACTAGTTTGACAGAGATTTGAATATCTAAGGGGAGACATCGTACTTTTTCTTGTTTAAAATTGCTTGACAGGTGTACGAAGAACGCTGCCTGGTCAAAGCAATTTCTGAAAAATGTGAAGAAGAGTTCCAGTATAACCAATGTGAAAGGAATACTGTTTTGAGAAAAATAGATGGCGCTACTGCTCTATCATCTTGTTACTTCTGCTTGTATGTGTCCAGTGAAGAACGAACGTTCTGTGTGTTCATGCTGCCTGCAATAAGGTTCGTGTTCGAAAACAATAGGCGCTTCTTTTTCAACCATGACTGTAGACCAGTGCACAAAGCAAGGTCCATAAAGACATGCATGACAAAGTCCTGACCTCAACCCAATAGAATACCTTTGAGATGAATTAAGGTGGGGACTGAGAGCCAGCCTTTCTCGTCCAACATCACAAATGTGCTTCTTGAAGAATTTCTAAAATTTCTCTGTCACATACTCAGACACTGCATGTTTGCAACATTTGTGTAATGCACTCGGTTGGGAAAACAATGGTTTTTTTTTTATTGTTTTTTAACCAAGTTCTCCAAAAGCTTATAATGACAGTTGTGACCCTCCAGCCCCGCAAATGTTTCTGTTCTCATATATTTTCACCTTTTCCTCTCGACAACAACCACAGAGCTATTAAGTTGTCAAGTAGAGACGCCATGCAAAACATTTGCATCGATCTTTTTGTCTCACATGCCATCACCGTCTGTGTGCGAAGTTACCTCCCAAGCTGAAATCCCTCCCTGCACTTAGCAGTTTGGTCTTGGTTGTTTTTTTAAGAAATGAAGGAGCTTCTGTCTGTAGACTAAAATTGGAAGACTGCAAACTCAGACCAAGAGCGAAGACAGCAAAGGAAGAGAGTTACCGTGGGGTGGGGGAGGGTTGAACTCGACAGGGGATCCTTGGCATACTAGGCTGGAATGTAAACAAGAGACGTGATTTCCAACTGATGCGTTTATTGGTCAGCTGATTCCCCTGGTTCATTTTGACGCTGTTTAATCAGCTTTATCACCTTACCATACAGACATGCATAGTATATATGGCAGCCACATGATGACAACTTTTTACCACAGGTAATACAGTATGTCTTTGCTGTGTACTTGCAAGAGGGAAAATATTTAATTGTTGATGCTGCTACAGGCAATACAAAAATATCTTTTTACACTACCCTAGTAGCTCCTCTAAATATATTTACATTTAAATTTATATTTATATATTTTTTATTTCCCCCCCTATTTCAAACCACATTTACACATTCTTCAGGACATCTTACCTAATACCTTTTCATTTATTTTACAACCTACAATATGTTCACTGTTCACTTGCTATTCTATAACCAAGCACAATGTGTTTTTTTCATTTACTTTATGCCTT
Source organism: Fistularia commersonii (assembly GCF_037954325.1). Taxonomy (NCBI): domain Eukaryota; kingdom Metazoa; phylum Chordata; class Actinopteri; order Syngnathiformes; family Fistulariidae; genus Fistularia; species Fistularia commersonii. The sequence continues at coordinate 1,957,354 of NC_141314.1, forward strand.
TAATGTCGTCTTTTCTTTTTCTTTTTATAGTTGTATTATATTTTGTAATCCAGTATACATATAGCACATAGTCTTTGCTCATTTTGTATCCATACATGCTGCCGTGTCAATTAGATTTCAACTCCATCTCATCGTATCTTATCTGCCTTACACTAAGTTTGATTCTGACATGGTGCCCTTCCTGTGTGGAGGTGGCATGTTCTCTCCTGTGTCAGCATAGGATTTGATTTGACCCATCAATCACAGGACACACAGACGAAAGATGGAGACCTTCTTTCAGCTTGCTTTATTGGACATCAACATTAAAGGTGTAATTTTCTTATTCATTCACATTCTTGAATACTTTCTGTTTATAGTAACAAAACAAAAAGGGACAAAAAAAGCAAAAAAAAAACCAAACACTGGATTTCTAACTAGAGTATCCTTTCTAATTATGACCCAGATTGTATTGCAGAGCTAAGACCAAAACTAAAACAGAAAAGAGTATTTGATAGTTTGTGTAGCTTTTTTGAGGGACGGTGGGCAGGGTGAGATACCGAAGTTCCAATGAAGCACCTCTGGACTGTCTGAGTAAAGAACGGCCTTGACTGGTTATTAGGTCAGTCAAGCCAGTCTAGCCTTGATGGATGGATGAAAGGTGACATCAACCCATTCTATCATTATATGTGGATGTGATTTGTGTGCGTGTGGATGTATGCATGTGCGTGTGCGTGTTCATGTGCATGTGCATGTGTGTGCATATGTGCACGTGGGTGGGAGGGTTTTTGTGCTGGTGCAAAAGGTCGGAGGGATGTGGAGGCAGTCGGATAGCACCGTAGGCCAGGACAGACCTGTTTTTTCCTCACAGGAATGATTGAGAACACTTTTATGTACCCGTACACATACATACATTCATACATATATCTCTTGTATATATACATATACACACATAAAGATATTGAAATTATAATTTATTTTATTTGAAAGTTAAAAGTTCAAAATCACCCTTTTGTCACTGTCTCTGCATGTACTGGACAGTTTAGTGCAAAGGTCAGTCGGTAGTATCATAATGGTGTGTGGTGCAATAGCAGCATGGTGGTTTTTACTGTGGAAATCAGCAGTAGGGCAAAAAAGAAAAAAAAGTGGCAATGGGATGCAGTTCTTCGGTTGGTGGGTGGGGTGGGGTGGTGGAAAAGATTGAAGAGAGAGAGAGAACAGCATCTTGGGTTGGGGCAGAATGGAGGTAGTGGGATGTTGATGGTGGAGTCTTCTCCTCATGCTGGCAGCAGGCAGGCACAGTCTTTGGTTGTGGGGGGGCAGTGGGGTCTTCTGTGAGAAGAAGCTGCTGAGGGTATTCAGTAGAGAGATGTTGTCGTCGCCAACCTGTGGCACAGGTTTGTAGTCTGTGAGGGTCTGGATGCCCTGCCACAGGCTCTGCACGTCTCTCCTGTCCTGAAGTGGCATATCTTGCTGGTGTATTTATGTTTGGCTTTCCTGATGCCGTGTACCAGGTTGGCTCTCACTGCTCTCAAGCCAGTTTCATTCCTGGCTCTGAAAGCTGTGACACTGGCCCTCAGCAGCAGGTGGATGTCCCCTGTCAGCCATGGCTTCTGGTTTGCTTAGTTGATGATGGTTTTGGTGTGGGTTACATTGTTCATGCTTTTAACATAACAGTGTCTGTATAAAAAAAATATTTTATTTTATTTCATTTTATTTTATTTTATTTTACTTTATTTTATTTTATTATATTTTATTTTATTTTATTTTATTTTATAACTTTTTCCCTGTATTTCCCTCAGGTTGTGTGCAGTGGATGCAAGCTGCCTCATTGTCCTCCCCTGCAATGATTTTTTTTCTTTTTTTAATTTATTTATTCCTTAAATCAATGTCTACCGTAAGTGATTGCAAGAGCAAAAACACGCCAAGGAATAAAGATACTTCAGGGTGACCACGTTCTCTCGTTGTCTTGTCATAAATATTACAGTAAATATTTTCAAATCAGCACTTTGTCATCACTGGAGCCGTTAGATTGTGCCTCTGTTTTTTCTCAGAGCATACAGACATTGTGTTTCCTGACATTTTATTTCCACTCAATTATGTATAAGTTGATAAAACCAGGCTCAGTTCTCCAGAGTTTGCAGTCTGGATCAGTGTTGAGTTCAGATTTTTCAGTGTGTGCCTGAAAGGGGGCAGTGACAGAGATGACCCCAAAACTGAAAGGTGTCAGATACCCTAAGCTCACTCAAAACACAGATATTTTTGAAGCAGACAAATGCTGCACCCCATTACTGGGCCAGTTCAATCACATCAAGTCAAAGTGCTAGGACTCTGTAACTACTAGAGCTGTGTGGCGGCCGTTTTGAGAGTTCATTTATTGTATTTGTTTCCCCTGTCAATAGAAAATCAGTTATCAATGAGGTACGGTAATGAGTAATTATTATCAAGTAATGAAGTCAAGACACAAACTTTAAATTTTTGTAAATGCCAGGATAAAAATACGAGCAATTTTCCCCAATGTGAAACCTTTTTTTTAACGTTATTTTTTTATGGATGTTAAAGCCTTTTCAGACTCATGATTTCAATAAATTGGCAGTCCTTCTAATTAAATTGTATTGTTCAAAGTAATTATATCGGAGGTGCATCTCAGGTGGTTGTCCAAGCGGTTGTCTTGGAAACCAGACATCCCTGGTTTGATTCCCGAGCTCCTGCTAGCTTGTGGAAGTGTTGTTGAGCAATCATGTGTTCATCATACGTAAGTTTATTTCCAACAAAGAAAATATCTTTTGTTGTTTTAAAATACGTCACCATGAACTGATGTGGTTATCATGTAATAATACACTGGTTTTAAAGGAAAAAACACAAAACAAAACATAATATTATTTCAGCTTTACATAGCTTTAAAGCTTTAAATCTGAGGACTGGAAGTCATACGTTGACACCAACAAGATCATATGACTCATGCAAGTAACTGGAACAAATCTACAAATCTATTAGCATTCTAAATTGCTACTATGCTAATGGGGCTAGGGTGACCAACATATGTATGTATATCTCTCTATATATATAGATAATGCAGCCTCGGAGCGGCACTGGCCGGAGTTTCCCTGAGCAGGTCCCAAGCCCAGATAAATGGGCTTGGGAACCAAATATGCGAATCAAACCTGATAATCAGATCATACGGGATCTGTGACCGATGACCCACAGGGTACCAATGGAAACTGGGCTACTGTAGGTCAAGGAAGGAGAGGAGAAAGGCGTGTTCAGAAGCAGAGAGAGAAGAGAAAAGGCAATAGTCTGGGACTAAGATTAGAATCTGAGCTGGAATCTGAGCTGCTAGGAGGGAGGTCTGGAGGAAGACCAAAGCAGTGACGTGTTGTCAGTAGAGGCAGGAGAGGCCCGGTCTCACCTGTGATCATGGAAAGAAAAAAATGCAAAATGAAAAAAATAAATTAAATGGTTATATTTATTCAGTGATTTGTTCTATAAAGTTATTTTCCACTTACCTTCACCATTTTTAGTTATTTTTTCAAAATTGCTGAAACAAAAAATTCACATTTACTGTTCAAATATGAAGAAGAGACGTGGGTTGACACATCAACCGGCTGAGCCCACTATGGATTGCTCAATGATTCTGCTAACTGTTCTGCCATGCTATGCACTGAGACCGTATTGCTGTCTCTGTGGATGTTACTATCAAAAAAACTTTTAATATATGAACTAAATTTCAATAATTTAGCTGATGTGTTAAATGTTTTTTGTCAACATCTGTAACGTGTTTCTCGTAATCATAAAACGACCGCGAAGAGACATTAAGTGAGGCACGCAGTGACGGTGCCTCATGGTAGGGAGCACTGGTGTTCCCAGAGATCCTTCTTACTACTCAGCAACAGAATAATATAATTAGCAATAGCAAGCTACAGTAAACAGTTAGCAAGTCGACGACTGGGTGGACGACTGTCTTCACTGGCAGTGATTTCCATTGAGACAGAGAGGCTTTTAAAACTGAAGAAAGATAAGGAAGACTTCTACAAGCAAGTTATTGATGCTTTTCTTCAGAAGGAGCGGCGCATGGACTTCATTCATAATTAAAGGTAAGATATTATAAGGTTTTTTTTACATGTGCTTTTTTCAATGCTACAGTTTGTATATGTACAGAATGCTGATATAATATTTTAAACAAAACATGTCAACTGCTGCCAATACAATGGTGAATAAACTACTCTGCAGGGTTCATATGTTTGTTAATCTGACTGGGATGACGTCAGTGCCTCACAAGCCATGAACCTCACCGCAAGTCACTGGACCAAAGAGAAGATTTTTAGTCATAGTGAGAGAGGATATGAAGATAGTTGGTATGAGAGAGGAGGATTCAGAGAATAGGGTTAAATGGAGAGGGTTGGAGAGGGTCGATCCCTGAAGGGAAAAGCCAAAAGGAGGAGAAGATATATGTATATGTATATGTATATGTATATGTATATGTATATGTATATGCATATGTATATGTATATGTATATAATGATAAAAAAACAAAAAACAATTGAAATTATTAAAACAATTACAAAAAGGGATGAAATGGAGTGCTGGTTATTTCAGATGACATTTATACCAACTGAGGCTCAACTTTCAGCATAACTGCAACTGCCTGCTTGATCTGATGTTTATGTTAACATCAAATCTAGAGCTGTGAGAAATAAAGATAGAAAAAATAAAAAAGTGGGAATATAATTTCTTTCTGAGGTCTCTTTTCCAAGGGCTCTTATTTTTCAGTGTGATTTCTTGCTCACATCACATGATTTCTCAGAAGTTTTCCACTCCAGCTTATATATTTTGCACAGTATTTAGAGAAAAAAAGTCTGGCATGTTTTCATATATAATCATATTGCTTCATTGTTAATGGCATTTTCTCATTCAAAATTTAGATAGATATTTTTATAACCACTATTTAACTAAAATTTTTCACTGCCTCAAGCTCTTAGCATCTTGTTTGTTTATTTGTTTAGAGTTGTCTTTATGAGTTGTCTTTGTTGCTTAATCCAGGAGCAGCACATTTATCCAGGAGAACCATCAGCGTCTTACGCTGATTGGAAAAAAAATTCACCTTTCCTCTGATAAAGGGCTCAGTTTGTCCTCAAGGAAATATTTAAACAAATCCCTTTTCTTATCGGACTGTACATTTGAACCACATTCTGCTGGTCTTCCAAAGTGTTAAAGAAATCAATTACATGTGAATAGTTTCCAATTTTTGCGTGACAACACATTTGTAAATTCATCTCTGAGGTCCATATACATGTGCAAGGCGCTTTGGGAAGAAAGCTATTTAATTGTTATTCTGTGCATTCTCTGATTCAGAAGTACACTGGAGTTTATTGCAGAACCCCAAAAACGTGACGAACCCTTGGTGGAGATTGGTGGGCACTTTCAGTCCTGCATGCCTCTGTGTGCTCCTATTTTCAGGACAGGTCCGGGAGAAACCCATGGAGACTTTTGATTGATTATATGAAAAATAAGCACGGGTTGAGTGAAACATGAAAACCCATTAAAGCCAACAATGCAGCGGAGCAACATTATGAACAATGAATACTGGACCTGAAGGCCTATGATTACAAATATATGATTAAAAAGATATGCATTTGATTTTGCATATAATTATGATAATCAATGAAATTATATATGAAAAATATATGAATTATATATGAAAAATATATGAGATTATATTTTTGTTATTCTTTATGAGTACTTTGCGGAAAATTATTTCTTTGAGATTGGGAGCTGTTAGGGCAGTGCTTCTCAGTTATTTTCTGTTACGCCCCCCCTAACAAGAAGAAAACAATTCCCCCCACACACACTCTCCGCCGCAACTATAAATAATATCATTTGTATATAGAATTGTTATTAGTACACCTCTTCATAAAATTATAGCCTTATTAACAGAAGAAAACAAAAAAGAAAGAAGTATAGTTCAACTTACAACAAATAAATAACTTTATTAACATTGCTTTTAGTCTGTCACAGAAAAGATTTTAAGAGTTAAGTTTCCTCGTCACCCACTGTAGTCATAGTGAAGCCAAGCGCTACATATGCTTTGTCATATATCCTCATCTCAGCTTTCAGGTGACTTTCTTTTGTCTCATTATCTTCGTCTCTCTCCGCCTTTCTTTTCATCTCTGTAAAAAAAAATTCATGTTGTCTCTTGAGGGTTTGTTCACTGCACTTCATATCACCTGCTTGGTGCTAAAAGAGCCCTATACCACAGAGCTAATACTCCTTGCACACTGACAATGAGAGCGCCTCTGCCAACTATTGTAGTGGATGTGCAATTACACTTCTAGTACGGCAAAAAAAAAGCATGTTACCCAGGGTCACACTCCCCCCCGGCGTCGTATCGTGCCCCTATATTTCAGAGGGACTGGGTTAGGGGTTCAGTGTCTTGCTCAAAAACACTGCGACAGGCTTGGAAAAGCAAGGGAATAGAACCAGTAGCCAACCTCAGCCATGCCAATCCCTTCTGTGATCTCTCTGAAATCTCATCTCTACAATTAAGTGTCGTCCATTATTATTACTATTATTATTATTGCTACTACTGTCATTATTTGGTTGCTCCTTTGGTTAGTCATACTGAATCCCTTCCTCCATCTAACCCTGTTCTCTGTATCCTCCTCTCTTTCTTGACACCCAGTGATGTAATGATAATAATAATGATAATAATGATAATAATAATCGTTATTATTATTTTTAGTCGTAATACTCATAGTTATAGCAGTGCTAGTATTGTTGTACTTCTTAATGCAGCTTCATGGCGGCACTGGCCCTGAGGCCACATGGAGCGATGTTCCCTGAGCCGGTCCTAAGCCCGGAAAATACAAAGGGTCGTGTCAGGAAGGGCATTCGGTGTACAAATTTTGCCAAAACCAAACATGCAAATCAACCATAATAACCAGATCATACCAGATCTGTCGAGGACCCAGTTAACAACGACTGCCTTTGGTACCGATGACCTACAGGGTATCAAACAGGGTATCAGTGGAAACTGGGCTACTGTGGGTCAAAAAAAAAGAAGAGGAGGAGGGCGTGTTCGGAAGCAGAGGGAGCGAAGGAGAGGAAAGAAACTGGGACTTGGAGTGGGGACTTTGAATATCGGAACTATGACAGGAAAAGGTAGAGAGTTGGTCAACATGACGCAAAGAAGGGAGGTGGATATACTGTGTGTCCAGTAGACCAGGTGGAAAGGTAGTAAGGCTAGAAGCTTAGGAGCAAGCTTTAAGTGGTACTATTATGGTACTGACAAGAAGAGAAATGGAGTAGGAGTTATCTTGAAGGAGGAGTTTGTAAGGAACTTTGTTGAGGTGAAAAGAATGTCAGGTAGACTTATGAGACTTATGCTCTGGAAAGGAGAGGAATGAAAGTTAGTCGCAGCAAGACAGAATATATTTGTGTGTGAATGAGATGAACCGGGGTGGAACGGTGAGGCTACAGGGAGTAGAGATCAAGAAGTTGGCGGATTTCGGGTACTTGGGGTCAACAGATCAGAGCAATGGAGAGTGTGGAATAGAGGTGAAGAGACGGGTCCAAGCAGGTTGGAATGGGTGGAGAAAAGTGTCAGGGGTACTATGTGATAGAAGACTATCAGCCAGAATGAAAGGAAAGGTGTAAAAGACAGTGGTGAGCCCAGCTATGCTGTATGGACTAGAAACAGTAACAATGACCAAGAGCTGTAGTGCATCCTTTCCATCATTATCTCTCTGTTTCGCCAACCTGTATAGATCATTCTAATCCTCCTTACTGTCCAACCGAGCATGCAGCTTATCGTACGCCCTTTGTTTTGCCCTTGCTACCTCTATCTTTGTCCTCTGCTCTGCCTTTGTCCTCTTGATCTTCCTTGACACCAGAGTCATCTTACAAATCACCATCCTATGCTGTCTGGGTACACCTTCAACTACTCTTCAGTCACTGATCTCTTTCAGGTTACCTGGTCTATACAAGATGTAGTCTATCTGCATTCTCCTACCTCTGCTCTTATAAGTTACTTTATTTTCCTGTTTTTTTCTTGAAAAAGGTGTTCACTACAGCCATTTCCATCCTTTTTGCAAAATCTACCACCACCTGTCCCTCTGCATTCCTATGCTGTATACCAAATCTGCCCATCACTTCTTCATCCCCTCTATTGCCTTCACCAACATATCCATTGAAGTCTGCACCAATTACCACTCTCTCATTTCTGGGGATATTCTGCATCATTTCATCTAACTCATTCCAGATGATCTGGTTATTATGGCCGATTTGCATGTTTGGTTCTGGCAAAAGTTGTACACCGGATGCCCTTCCTTACACAACCCTCTCCATTTATCCGGACTTGGGGCTGGCTCAGGGAGACACTGATCTGTGCCCCCCTGAGGCTGGCTTGGGGAGACACCCGCCTGTGCCACCCTGATCCTGTATTAGTGGTTGTATTTTTATTTTTGTTATTATTACACTATCAGAAAAAAACTGAAAAACACTCTTTGATCATCAGAACTGGGATGTCCATGAAATTTAAAAGAGCCGTGCATTCAAGGAGAAAAATGGAGTCTCACACAGACAGTATGAAGAAGAATGCCCTCCTCTTCAACCAACCCCCCAGTCTTTAGATCCATGTCTTCTCTCAAAGAGCGACACACTTTTCCAAGCAAAAGAATAAAAAAATAACTGAAGTGAAAGAAGAAATCTCAAATCAACGCTGATATTGAGCCAGTGTTTGATGAAGACTTTGAAAAAGTATTTCAACGTTCGACCCCAAGCAGCAATATCACTAACGTCTGTTTCTGGTTCAAAGCCTTGTGGCCAGACAGTATTCAAACAATAGCCCAGACAAAAAAGTCACCCAAAAAACCCACTGGAGATCCTTCAAGCCCATTGCACTCAGTAGATTTTAGTTCCCACCAGATCTGTCTGGATCATCGGGGTCCTTCAGCGATGATCCATCTCAAATGGCTTTCTGATTCTGATCGCTTTCCCCGCTTTTCTCTGAGTTCTCCGCTTCCATCAGTAAACCTTAAACTCCCTTCTGTTTGGAACCATTTCGAATGGCGGTATTTCCTGCTGCTCCCCCAATTATTTTTTTCTCTTCAACAAATGGACTTTGTACAGTTCCGTCATTTTCTTTGTGTTTATAATCAGGGTATTTCAAATCCATCCGTCCATCCATCCGTCTATCCATCCATCCATCCATCCATCCATCCATCCATCCATCCATCCATCCATCCATCCATCCATCCATCCATCCATCCATGCATGCATTCTCTATACCTCATTCAACCATCTATATCCAGCTGTTACACATGCTCACAATATAGACTTAGGGATGTGACCCCAAGTCTATATTGCATCAGATTTAATATCAATAAGAGAGGAAAATACCTGTGAGAGATGGAAAATGGGCGCCATTTTCTTTATTATTTTTTACATCATGCTTATTTTTTTGACGTGGAATAGGGCCAAGGAAGTTCGATTTATGGTAATATAATTGGTCTCCGCTCAATCCGTCAATCAATTATACAATTCAGATTAAAAAAAAAGGGATATCCATATTAATGTACTGAATGGGGTCCTTCCCTCGAAACTAAGCACTTAGCGTCACTGTGGAAACTGTCAACCTCCCAGCTGATTAAAATGCTCCTCGCGTCCGCAGTGTTTATCAAACCGCCCCCGCTGACACTCCCGTCTATCAAACCTTTTCATTTAAACATATTGTTTCATCCTGCGCGAGCGCGACTAATGAGCCAGGCCCTCTTGCCTTTACCTTGAGGATAGCACGTTTGAGAAAAAAAATAAAATAAAAAATATTCGCTGCTTCAACATTCAAGGAAACATTTCCATAGGAATAAAATTGGCTCTCTACATGTTCAGTAATTGCTCAGACAATATGACCAGCCTCATTGGGGGGTTTGATGGGGGTCCAACTCCGGTTATTAGCATTATTATCCCCATTAACAGTGTATTTCTCTCACCAATGTCCGTGGGGGGGCATCTTGGGGTCTTAAACACCCTAAGTGTCTCATCAAAAAACCCTATCCATATGAAAATTTCTTCTGAATACCTTCCATCTCCGTACAAATAACAATTTATTAAATTGGAATTGAATTATTTCGAAGTACTCTTTCATTTCGCCTCCCGGATTTGCGGTGGGGGTGGGGGTGGGGGCTTTCACATCAGACATTGCAGAAAGAAAAAACCCAAAAGTATCCTGACTGTAATATGATCAACTCTGCATTTGAGGTTTTTTAAATTTTAATGCTGTTTGGATCGAAAGCAATTTTTCCCCAGTGTGACAGATAGTTTGCTCCTTGCAGAGTTATTTGGAAATTGGGGCACTTTCTCTCATCTTCTACTGCTACTTTTTATTTTTTTTTACATTTATAAAACCTTGATATTTTCTTGTCGAATTAGATTTATTAGTGTTTTTTTTTTCTTTGTGCAGCCTTTCCTCAAACGGCTTTATGGCAATTGATTGCCAATGCTTTTCTTTCATTTATGATTTCATTTATGAAGTTGTTTGACAAGTTTTATTCAGGTTATTCTCTGCTGTTTATTTTTATTTTTTATTGCTTTATTGGGTCTTATATTTTTCCGCAAGTGTTGATCTGGGGGTCTGGGGGAGTTCTATTTCTAATTAACTCGTATTTCTAATTTATTTTTTGTTTTGAACTGAAGAGTTTTGGGGAAAAAAATCTGTGGGGGGGGGGGCTTGTGTCGCAGAAGGTCCCCTCTTGTCATGGTTCATTCATTCATTATCATTCATCATTATCGGGTGGGTGAAAGTGATCATCGATCAATTACCTGAAAGTAAAGTTACTTTTTAAAACCATAGACACGGCTATAGCACTGTCACAATGGAGACTGAATGAATGTAATGCCATCCCTCTATCGTATGCTGCTTATCCTGAACTCAGGGTCACAGAGGATGCTGGAGCCTATCCCAGTGGCCATTGAGCGAGAGGCGAGGTTCACTGTGATTGTGGCCAATCACAGTGCCATATATAGAAATCATATACAACCATTCACTCTGTCATATAGATATAAAACCATACAGTATATACACATAAATATATTTATTAGTAAATATACATTCATTATCCATCCTGCTGATCATGCACTCAGGTTTGCGAGAACCTATTCTGGGATTCATTGGGTGAGAGGCGAATTCACCCCAAACTAATCATACGGACAGATATAGATTTACACGTTCAGGCAATTTAGGATCTCCTAAATGAACCCTCTGAACCTACTTTATGGACTGTTTAAGGAAACTGCCAGAGGCAACCCAAATTCCACACAGAAAGCCAACCACCCCAGTCGGAATTGAACCAAGGATCGTCTTGCCGTGAGGCTGTAAACACTATGCCGCACCAGGTCACGGCTCGCATTGTCGAATCCACTTGCAGTAATGTCATTTGTCTCACTGTACATCTGAGAGGCCTTTTCAGCTCAGGAGATTGAGTGGAATTCCATTTGCAAAATGTACCTGTGCAGTTTTACGCTTCTTGTCCTCGGGGTGGTTTCACAGAAAATTCAGTGAAATGCTCCTGACTACAGGTCATGGATGCAATACGGAAACACACATCAGCATGACGGTCAAGTGATGCTTCAAAAACCAGACCAAAAACAATTATTCTGTTCATCTCCAGAAAAGCTTCCACTGAGGCACAGCAAGACTGCTGTAAATGTTAGATTGGGTTTGTTTGATCTAACAAACGTCAGGGGTTGCAATGGCTTTCATCAAAGAAGAAGAGTTTGAGTTTAAAAATTCGCCTCATTCAAATGGAGAGATCTAACAGGTATACATTCAATGACAACATGTAAAGATACATGTTCTCAGAATGAGCACATCAACTTGTCATGGTTGTTTACGGAACGCCTCCTATCGCCCAAGTACAAATAAAGTCCCCCAAGTCGCCAGTAAATGATGGTGAGAAGACCGGCATCCTCCCCCACCATCGGAGTCAGCTCACCACCAAGCGGTGATCAGTTAACAACTCCTTCCCTCTCTTCACCCGAGTGTCCAGGACATGATGCCTCAAGTCCGACAGCAGAACCACAAGGTCGATCAAAGAACTGCAGCCTCAGGTGCGCTGGTGCCAAGTGGACATACGGACACCTTTATGCCTGTATGTGGTGTTTGTTATGTACAATCTGTAACGACTCACAGATGTCCAATAACACAATACCGCTCAGGTTCAGATCCTCCCAAACACACCCTTCCAAGTTGCACTGTCATTGCCTACATAAGTGTTGAAGTCTTTCAGTAGAACAAGGGAGTTCCCAGTGGGAGATTTCTCTCACAGCCACTCTAGGGACCCTGAGAAGGGTGAGTAAACTGACCTGCTGTCATCTTCATAGCCACAAACAACAGCCAGAACCTATCACCCCACCTGAGAGCAGAGGGTTGCTACCAATTTGTCCTCCGGGTTGAACCGCAAAGTATGGACGCTGAGTAGGGGGGCAATCAATATGCCTACACCTACCCAGCGCCTCTCAAGAGGTCTGGTTCCAGACCCAATGATATGCGTTGAGGTGCGTCCAACTATGTCTATTTGGAATCTTTCAGCTTTGCGCACCAGCTAGGGATCCTTCCCAACCAGAGGTGACATTCCATGTCCCAAGAGCCAGCTTCTGCAGCCGAGGGTTGGACCACTAAGGCCCCCCCTGCTCCGGCCACATTGGCTCAAATTGCACCCGCCCCCCTTGGCCCTTTCTATGGTTGGTGAGCCCAGGGTAGCAGAGACCCATGCTGTCTTTTCGGGCTATGCCTGGCTGAGCACCATGGGTCCACCAGGTGCTTGTCATCGAGCCCCTGACAAAGGAAAACTGGGTCTGATTGTATCTGTCATCATACAGTAAGTGGTTATCTGAGCCACGCTTTGTCTTGTCCCTCATCTGGGAGCCGTTTGCCTTGGGTAATAAAACCCATGACAACATAGCTCCTAGAATAATTTGGTTGCACAAAACCCTCCACCATGATATGGTGGCAGCTTAAGGAATAGTCAAACAAATTTTAATTATGTGGCACCAAATATCAACACAGCTGTCTCATGACACTTTGCATGTCTGGGATACGCTTGCATGTCTGGGACACACTCTTCAAACAGATCTACAAAAAGCCAACATACCTCTGTGAGCAAGCATTTGGCAAGAGTGGCAAGGAAACAACTGCCTTTTATCTGTGCAGAAACTTAAACAGATCCTGAGTTGTTGTTGGTGGCCTTCCACCTCGACCAGTTGGGATAAAAGACAAAGTGAAAAGAACAGAGATGGAAAGCAAGAGTGTAGTAGGGACAGAGGGGGCTTGAGGATTGAGAGACAAAAAGAAATACATTCAATGATACATTCATAACTGAAATTATGCATAATAACTTAAACATTCACATATTCCAAGCTCACACTACTGATCATAGTAGCACTTACAGCTACATGGTAATGGAATTATACCTGAAATATTAGCTTTAACTTTCAGATTAGAATTAAAAATGATGGACGCCTGACAAAACAGCTGCAGTCTATCAAGCCACGCCCCTTAAGAGCTCAAGGACTTGGGGAAGATACAAGGTTACTATCATGCATTGTCGAAGTACATTATAGGTATCCCTAGGCAGGCGTTAGCCTAGTGTTAACTATAGGCTGTCTTTAAAATACATTTTTAGGTGTGCACCCCTGGATCAAGACTGGAAGATGGTGCCTGGAAAAGGAGCTCTGTAAGTAAATGCTCCGGCTCCTGTTCTGGGGACAATTAGTGTCCCCAGCAGATCTAATTAGATGACAGGGTTCAAAGAGTTCTTTGAGATTCAACGTCACACCGACACATATGAATTAATTTTGCGTGATTTATTTTACTTTAATGATGTCAAATTTCCAAACTTACCTTCCGGAATTGTGATGTGTCATTTTTTCTTCTTTTTTTTTTTTCACTTTTTCCCTTTAATTTGAGAATCACACGTGACAATGCACCTCTACGGGTAAATATTGGGAGCGGGATGACTCTAGGTTAGAGCTGGGAGGGGTTATGTGGCAAGAACTCTACATTATTGTTATGTGTGTACTGAATGAGCGCTGAGATGCTCCATGGAGTCCTGTTTTGAGGCTTTGTGTGCCTAAACCTTGAACTTTGCTGACCGGACCTTGTGGCCCTCCCATCTCAAGGGGATTTAGATGCAGGCTTGCATGAACATTATTGTCTTCACCTTTTCCTAACCTGACGATTCTCTTCACTTTCATGTCTTGGCTATTGAACAACTTTCTTTCAGTCCACTGAATACAGTCACCATCTGGGGCATATTCAATATTTCAGAGAAGTCTGTTGAATTCCTATCCTTTATCCAATAATTTAAAAACTCAAATGTGCTTTAAGGGGATAACACAATCTATACCACTTGTTTTCAGAATAAATACATTGTGCCTTGATATGTTTGCAAAGTACTGAAAGCGCATTCTGTGAGACATAACAGTCCTCTTATCTTATCTCATCTTATCTTATCTTATCTTATCTTATCTTATCTTATCTTATCTTATCTTATCTTATCTTATCTTATCTTATCTTATCTTATCTTATCTTATCTTATCTTATCTTATCTTAATGACTTATCTTAATGACTGCCATATGACTTCTATTTTAAAGTAAAAGGTCATCATATTCAATCTCTTACCTTATGGTATATCAATTTGAATGACTTCCATTTGACTTCTATTCAAAGTTATTGTTTTTCTCGATAACAGCGGCTGCTGTTGTTTGTTTTTATACTGAACAATCTGTACACGCCACCTTCTGTGTAAATACATTTATTTTCTGTACACACCATCTACTTCCAACTCCCCTGAGAGCAAGGCATGAAATGAATAAGAACCAACAATCTGTGAATATACACCGATGGCAGAAAAGATACCATGCAAATTGCTAACCAGACCAATCAGGAGCAAATGATGCTTTGGTGCCTTGCCCGAGGACAAATCTGGCATGTGGAAAGGGGTAACCTGGAAGTACACTCTCATAGACACACACCTGTGATTTTATTATTTGTGTTCTGGTGACTTTTGTGTTCAAAAGACTGTCCCATGTTCTATTTTATTTTATTTTATTTTATTTTATTTTATTTTATTTTATTTTATTTTATTTTATTTTATGTGAAGTACTTTGTGATGTTAGGCTCTTGAAAAACCCTATATAAATTAGACACCTTACTTGAGATGGATATCATTAACCACCATTTCATTCATTCTGCAGACCTAGTTCAAGGTCATTAAAGGTCATTAGTATTAAATATATTCGGTATATTTTGGTATTTTCTTCAAGTGTTTGGTTTGTCCACATTTCAAAGCTGAGAAGCTCCTCTGCCAGGCTTAACTTAACCATACACTCTCATTATAAACAGATCTTATATAAATATTAAATATATATAAAAATAACAACAACAATGATAATAATGATAATAATGATAATAATGATAATAATAATAATGATGGGCAGCACAGGACCTTTCTGTGTGGAGAGTTGCCTCTCATCTGATGATAGCTGGGATAGGCTCCAGCATCCCTCTTGACCCTGTGTGTAGGATGAGTGGCAGAAGATGGATAGATGGATGGAAATAATATAAAATAAAATAGAATAAATGTAGGAAAGACTCAATGAACAATATACAGGAAATAATACATTATGGGCAAAATTGACAAAGGTGCTTTGTACATAGAAATCAATTCAAACAGATTATGATGATGATGATAATGATGATGATGATGATGATGATGATGATTACATTTATGCAAATTTCAGTGGAACATATTATTCTGGTATATTTTATCCATGGCATACTGTATAGAATACAAAAAAAACAAAACTGTTTTTCATAAAATTGGAGTTCAAGGCCATCAAAAAGCTATATTCTTTCAAAATAAAATTCACTCTTTTATTGATATTTCAATGAATTTGTGTATTGAAATACGAAAAAAGGTGGAAAGAAATGGGTTTACTATATTTTGGGCCAGTGCACGCTGGGCCACGTCCATCAAATGGAATTTTCACCTGGTCCTTTTCCTTGCAAAAACCTTTAATTTTTTTTCCCATCTATTTCGGTGCTGAATAGGTGAGGTCAGTGTCATCATTCTGAACCAGATCGTTCCTTGAATTCTATTATAGCCTACTTCTATTGATTTTTACATGTACCAAATGGTAGGATCCAGTGAAACTCGGGTCAGGAGTCACAAGGAAACCGACGTGATGTTAATATAGCAGTCCATACATTAAATTAATAGATTATTTTTCATTAACTTTCTTTACAAAGAATTTCTATACATATGGATATTTAATGTCAATGGAAAAAAGGTTCCCTTCCTTGGTAAGACAGAAATGTACACCAAAGTCTTTGTCCCATAGAAACACTTTCACGCCTCAAAGAGTTTTGAACACATGAACAAAGTGAACACGTACAGTCTGTGAGCTGCTACGCCAGTTGCTAACCGGGCCATCAGGAGAAGCTTTCATGTGTAGAAACTGACGGTGACACCAACCTCACAATCAGTAGGCTGTGAAAGATCTGCGTGTTGGGAGATTCAGACAAATTCAAAGTTTTTTGCATCTGTCGATTGCTGGCCTGCCAGGCTATGGCAAAAATATGCCATAGCCTGGAATGTCGTTGACATTGGTTTTTGACTAGGATGAAGGCATAGGCCATAACTTTTAAGACACTAGAGCTAAAAACAAGAAAAGCTCATTTGTAAACTTTGCAATTCACTCAGTTGAAGTTCCAGCAATAGCCCTGATTATTTCAAAACAGATTAGATTTGCTGTTGCTAGTATAAATAGAAAGCCTACATTTTCATGGGGAGATATAATTATACATCAAATTTCATAAACCCGCCCAACAATGTTCGAAAGCATTATCTTGGAATTAACCTTTTTGATTGAACGATTTTGTAGTTTTTTTCCCAACGCCGGATATACCAGACGAATTGTCATTCCACTAAAAGTATCTGCAGTCTTGAGCTGCGGGAGCCTGGCTGATTGTTCTGCCTTTCACAGTTTCTTAGCGGATGTGTTACTTTTCTCATGCCTCGACACCTGACTTACATTTGAGATGTTTCATTTTTTCCCCTCGCAAGATACTGTTAGTTGCCACAGTATTTCAAGATTCCGCCCCAAAGCAAGAAGGTCCCTGGGGGAACCTTTCTATATGGACTTCCCGAGTTCCTAAAACACAACATAGGAGACCTGAAAATGCCCCAATGTGAGTGAATGACAGAGCGACTGGTTGTTCATTTCCATATTTAGCCCTGTGACTGACAGATGATTGGCCTCCAGGCCAATGACGAGATAGGAGCAATGCTTAGTGAAGGTAAAGCAGTCAATATAGTGAATGGATGAGTTTACAGCTTTAGTCTTCTTCTTTCGGCTTTTCCCGTCAGGGGTCGCCACAGCAAGTCAACTTTCTCCATCTAACCCTATTCTCTGTATCCTCCTTTCTCACACCAACTACCTTCTGTTACGCTTGGCTCCCCAGGAGGACATACACAGTGGCGTAGGATTGCTGGGTGGTTTATTCAAGCTCTTACAATCGAGACTGGACGACGACGACTGAACATCAGGGTGCGCTTTATGTGCTTCCGCTTAATCACTGGGATTGCTCCCAAGTGCGGCGTGGTCACCAGGTACGGAGGATAGTTCTTGATTGCCTTGATTGCCTCCTTTCCAGAGCATATCTGAGCATCCACCTCTCTAGATTTTCCTCTACCTGTTGTCTGCTCTCACTACAGATCACAATGTCTTCCGCAAACATCATGGTCCATGGGGATTCCTGTCTAACCTCATCTGTCATCCTATCCATCTCCATTGCGAACAAGAAGGGGCTCAGAGCTGATCCCTGATGGAGTCCCACCTCCACCTTGAACTTCTCTGTTTCCCCTACAGCACACCGTACCAGTGTCTCACAGCTAGCATACATGTCCTGCACCAGTCTAACATAATTTTCTGCCACTCCAGATTTCCTCATACAATACCAGAGCTCCTCTCTTGGCACCCTGTCGTATGCTTTTTCTAGGTCTACAAAAACGCAATGCACTCCCTCTGACCTTTTTTGTACTTCTCTATTGGCATTCTCAATGCAAATACTGCATCTGTAGTACTCTTCCTAGGCATGAAGCCATACTGCTGTTCACAAATGCTGACTTCTGCTCTCTTTCTTAAAAATAGGCACCATCAGACTTTGTCTCCATTCTTCAGGCATCTTGTCACTCTCATGTCAATACATTTCCCTCTCTATCCTCAATCACCCGGACCTTTTGTACATCCTTTCCATCTTTATCTCTCTGTTTCGCCAACCTGTATAGATCATTCTCACCCTCCTTACTATCCAACCGAGCATACAAGTCATCATACGCCCTTTGTTTTGCCTTTGCTATCTCTATCTTTACCTTCCGCTGCATCTCCCTGAACTCTTTTCTGTTCTCTTCAGTCCTCTCAGTATCCCACTTCTTCTTCGCTAACCGCTTTCTCTGTATATACTCCTGCACTTCCTCATTCCACCACCAAGTCTCCTTATCTACTTTCCCTCCAGATGACACCTGTCTCCCTGATAGCACTAGCTGTAGTTGTCCAATCATCTGGAAGCTCACCCTGACCACCCAGACCCTTTCTCAACTCCTCCCTGAAAACCATGCAACACTCCTCCCTTTTCAGCTTCCACCACTTTGTCCTCTGCTCTGCCTTTGTCCTATTCAGACGTTCACTACAGCCATTTCCATCCTTTTTGCAAAATCTGCCACCATCTGTCCCTCTGCATTCCTATCCTGGATACCGAATCTGCCCATCACTTTTTCATCCTCTCTATTGCCTTCACAGACATGTCCATTGAAATCTGCACCAATTACCACTCTCTAATTTCTTGGAATATTCTGCATCACGTCATCCAACTCATTCCAGAACTTCTCCCTCTCTTCAGATTTTATCCCACCTGCGGGCATAGCCACTAACAACATTGAGCATCACACCTTCAATTTCCAATTTCAGACTCATAAGTCTATCTGACATTCTTTTCACCTCTAGGACGCTCCTTACGAACTCCTCCTTCAAGATAACTCCTACTCCATTTCTCTTCTTGTCAGTACCATAATAGTACAACTTAAAGCCTGCTCCTAAGCTTCTAGCCTTACTGCTTTTCCACCTGGTCTCCTGGACACACAGTATATCCACCTTCCTTCTCTGCATCATGTCGACCAACTCTCTACCTTTTCCTGTCATAGACCCGATATTCAAAGTCCCTACTCTCAGTCCCAGGCTCTTTCCTTTCCTCCTCTCTCTCTGCTTCCCAACACACACTCGTCCTCCACTTCTTGTTCTTGTTCTTCGACCCACAGTAGCCCATTTTCCATTAGTACCCTGTAGGTCATCAGTACCAATGGCTGTCGTTGTTAACCCGGTCCGCGACCGACCCGGTATGGTATAGTTATGGTTGACTCACATGTTTGGTTTTGGCAAAAGTTTTACGCCGGATGCCCTTCCTGACGCAACCCTCTGCATTTATCCGGGCTTGGGACCGGCACAGGGAGACACTGCTCCGTGCCCCCCCAAGGCAGGCTTGGAGAGACACAGGCCAGTGCCGCCCTGTTGCTGCATTAGTTTACAGCTTTAGTATGCTGATGAAATAGCTGTGGCGTGGCTCACTGGTAAGAGCGGGTGTTCATGGAACAAAGCTTTTCTGATTTGGTTCCCGGTTTGATTCCTAGCCTCTCCAGGTGTT
Source organism: Fistularia commersonii (assembly GCF_037954325.1). Lineage (NCBI taxonomy): Eukaryota > Metazoa > Chordata > Actinopteri > Syngnathiformes > Fistulariidae > Fistularia > Fistularia commersonii. The sequence continues at coordinate 1,977,084 of NC_141314.1, forward strand.
GTTGAGCAAGACACTGACCTTCACAACCCGGCCTTCTGCTCACGGTTCAATTATGATCAGTTAAATGCAGTGGTCAAATCTTACTGATGTTGTGCTTGTTGTATCACGTACTGTGACTTCTTCTTTTTCTTCTCCATTCGGCTTGTCCCTTCAGGGGTCGCCATAGCAAATCAACCCTCTCCATCTAACCCAATGCTCTGTATCCTCCCCTCTCATACCAACTACCTTCATATCCTCTTTCACTTGATCCATAAATCTTATCCTTGGTCTTAGGTGTGATTCTCATGAGGCATGGGTAGAAGAGGTGACCGTTGTGGACCATAAAATAGCAGAGTTAGGTAAAAGTGAAGTGAGGAAGGCACTGATGACAATGAAGAGTGGAAAAGCAGTTGGTCCTGATGATACACCTGTGGAGGTGTGGAAGTGTCTAGGAAAGGCAGGGGAAGAGTTTCTGACTAGATTATTCAACAGGAACTTAGAGAGTGAGAAGATGCCTGAGGAAGGGAGACGCAGAGTGATGTTGCCCATTTTTCAACAATAAGATTGATCTGCAGACTTGCGGCAACTATAGAGGGATAATACTGATGAGCCATACAATGGAGTTATGGGAAAGAGTAATGGAAAATAGACTGAGAGCATAAGTCAGCATTCGTAAACAGCCGCATGGCTTCATGCCAACAAAGGCATTCATACACATATACTCTGTCTTGCTGCGACTAACCATTCCTCTCTTTTCGAGCGCATACCTCCCATCTCCTCAACTTGTTTTCTGCTCTCACTACCGATCACAATGTCATCTGCAAACATCATGGTCCATGAAGATTCCTATCTAACCTCATCTGTCTGCCTGTCCATCACCACTTCAAACAAGGAGGGGTTCAGAGCTGAACTTCTCTGCTACCCCTATGGCACACCTTGCCACTGTCTCACAGCAAGAATACATGTCCAACACCAGTCTAGCATACTTCTGTGCCACTCCAGACTTCTTCATACAATACTAGAGTTTCCCTCTTGGCACCCTGTCATATGCTTTTTCTAAGTCTACAACAGGGGTCAGGAACCTTTTTGACTGGGAGAGCCATAAAAGCCAAATATTTCTTGATATGTTTCATCGAGAGCCATACAGTATTTTTAACGCACAAAAAATGAAATATGTCTTACTTTTAATGTGACCTCTGGTGCTCCATGGATTTGCTCAAAGTGCTGGTACCAAATGCAAATTCCTTTGTCCACACAGCCTGGAATTCACGGTAATCATTGTATTTTTTTCCTTTTTCGCCATCTTTTCTGTTACGAGGGTTGATGCGGATAAAGTACTTGGCTATTTGAAAATAAAATTAATTTCTTCACCTTTACAATGACCCAGATGTGCTCGGAAGCCAATGGTTCCTGACCCGACCGACGGGTGACCCATGAAATTTATCTTCAAAACTAATTTCTGTTTACTTTAAAAAGACACAGTATTATGAAGAAATCTTCTTCTTTCGGCTTTTCCCTTCAGGGGTCGTCACAGCGAATCAACTTTCTCCATCTAACCCTAAAATTGTTATGAAGAAATATCACAAGTATTTTAAAATCAGTTCCAAACTGATTTTTTCTTTTTCAACTCAAAATTGTCTGGGAGCCATAGGCTCCTAACCCCGGGTCTACAAGAACAATGCAGTTCACTCTGTCCCTCTATTACTGTACTACTATTAGTATTCTCAAAGCGAATACTGCAATACTCTTTCTAGGCATGAAGCCATACTGCTGTTCAGAAATGCTGACTTCTGCTCTCGGTCTAGTTTCACTGGTCTTTCCCAAAACTTCATTGTATGGCTTATTGACTTTATCCCTCTGGAGTTGCCGTAATTCTGCACATACCCCTTATTCTTAAAAATGGGCACCATCACGGGGTGCGGACTTGGGCAGGGAAACACATCTCGGAGCAGGAATCTGGGTTGAAGCGCTTTATTTGTGTAGAACGGCAGGTAGGGTGTCCCTGGTAAGTCTCTGGCCCCGAGACAGAGTCGCACAGGGCTGGGTCTCACCAGGACGGGCCCCCGGGCAGGGTGACGGCAGGACGGGCCCCCGGGCAGGGTGACGGCAGGACGGGCCCCCGGGCAGGGTGACGGCAGGACGGGCCCCCGGGCAGGGTGACGGCAGGACGGGTCCCCGGGCAGGGTGACGGCAGGACGGGTCCCCGGGCAGGGTGACGGCAGTGTCTCAGGGTCCTGTTGCAACTGGGATCCACAGTGGTCTGTGTGACAATACCCCGGCGCCAGGCAGAGCGTGCCGCTGCCCTTTATAGGGCTCTTGATTAGCGGCCGCTGCTGCAGCTGGCGCCGATTACGGATTAAATCCAGCTGTGTCTCCTCTCGGCAGCCGAGAGGACATCCTGACAATCACACTTCTCCATTCCTCAGGCATCTTCTTAGTCTCTAAGATCCTGTTGAATAATCTAGTCAGAAACTCTACCGCAGCCGCTCCCAGACACTTCCACACCTCATCAAGAATATTGTAGCAAATGCTGGGGGTTATGTCATGAATGTTGGGGTTTTTGTTGATGCTTGTTTTCTGTGTGATTTTGGGGCTGTTGGGAATTTTGTTAGTGTGGATTGGGGTGCAAGTAATTCTGGGGTTTTATCTGGATTTGGTGGGAACAGAGGTATTGCAGGCTTGTGTGGCATGGTTGTGTGCCAACAACAGCCATTGCCAATTAAACGGACATTTTAGCATCAACCAGGTGTTTTTCGTGATTAAAACACAACAACATATTCAAGAACAACTGCCTTTCCACTCTTCATCCTCTTCAATGTCTTCCTCACTTCACTTTTACTAATCTCTGCAACTTTGTGGTCTAGAATAGTCACCTCTTCTAACCGTGCCTCTCTTTCATTTTCCACATACTGTATAGCAGCTCTTAAAAGTACTCTTTCCAGCTACCCATCTAGCATCTGTCAATACATCTCCTTCTCCATCCTTTATCACCCAGACCTGTTGTACATCCTTTCCATCTTTATCTCTGTGTTTCGCCAACCTGTATAGATCATTCTTGCCCTCCTTACTGTCCAACGGAGGATACAAGTCATCGTACACCCTTTGTTTTGCCTTTCCTATCTCTATGTTTACCTTATGATGTATCTCCCTGTACTCCTGTCTGTTTTCTTCAGTCCTCTCGGTGTCCCAACTGCTTTCTCTGTATATACTCCAGCACTTCCTCATTCCACCACCAAGTCTCCTTATTGACTTTACTTGCAGATGATACACTAGGTACTCTACTACTGATAACATGATAACACTCGCTGTTGTTGTCCAATCATCTGGAAGCTCTCCCTGACCACCTAGACCCTTTCGAAACTCCTCCCTGAAAACCATGCAACTCCTCCCTTTTCAGCTACCACCACTTTGTCTTCTACTCTGCCTCTGTCTTCTTGATCTTCCTTGTCACTAGAGTCATCCTACAAACCACTATCCTATGCTGCCTATGCTGTCTGGCTACACTCTCACCTACAACTACGGTGCAGTCACTGATCTCCTTTTAATTAACACGTTTATAAAAGATGTAGTCTACCTGTATGCTCCTACCTCCACTCTTATAAGTTACCCTATGTTCCTCTCTTTTCTGGACATAAGTGTTCACTACAGCCATTTCCATCCTTTTTGCAAAATCTACCCAAATTTACACCATCTGTCCACCAAACCTGCCCATCACTTCTTCATACCCTTTATTGCATTCGCCAAGGTGCCCATTGAAGTGTGCTCCAATTACCACTCTCCCATCTATGGCGATTTTCTGCATCATTTCATCTAGCTCATTCCAGAACTCCTCCTTCTCTTCAGATTCATATCCCACCTGCGGGGCGTAGCCACTAACAACATGACCATCATACCATCAATTTCCAGTTTCAGACTCATAAGTCTATGTGACATTCCTTTCACCTCTTTCAAGATAACTCTTCCTATGAGTACCATGTTAGCGCAACTTTAAAGCCTACCCCTAAGCTTTTAGCATAACTACCTTTCCACCTGGTCTCCTGGACACACAGTATATCCACCATCCTTCTCTGCATCATGTCGACCAACTCTCTACCTTTTCCTGTCATAGTCCCAAAGGACCCAATTGACCAAAGTTAATGACTGGTGTGCACTCAAATCAAACCAATGCAAAGAAGAGGAAGACAACAGGGATACCATGCATGCTCTACATGGCAGGAATTAAAACCATGGCCTATCAAATCAGTTTATGTGTTTCTTTGTGGTGTGAGAAGCCCGTTTGTTAGCTAATTCTGGACTTATTTTGGCAGAAATGTTTAGGTCCCACCCTGAGCCCAGGAAACCCCTCTACAAGCTAGAACAGCTTGGACTTCTTCGCTGGTCCATTTCTTGCTGGTCCAGTCCATTTTATTGCAATCAATACCAGACTAGTGAAGATAATAGTTTTTAATAATGGCGCCCCATGTTTCAATAGAGGTATCTGGAAATGGGCGCGGCTAATGAATTCCACCAATCGCCGCGCACCTACCTGATATGTGAGTCTTGACTTACACCCTCCCTCTGAATGAGAGCTAAAGTGGTTCCAGGAAGGAACTGTGTGAAAAAATGGCCTAGTTCGTGGCACTCTGAACTGTCAAAAAGCTCCTACGGCGCAAAAGTGGAGGCGGGCGAGGCTGCCTCCATATTTTTGATTATTTCAATTATTTTATGATTGCGGCAAAGGTGTGAATGAGAGGGTGAATTGTTGTGTGTCTCCTTCTGACATTCAAAATATAGCAAATGCTTGTATTTCTTTATATGTCGCCCTGGTCTTGCCCAGTGACAACTGATATAAGCGGAATGGAGAGTAAAGTGAATGCATGAATGAAGGTATGAATGAATGAATACTACATCATTTAGACAAATGACAAACTTGGAGTGATTTTCCATTTATGAGTCTGCGGAGTATTTCAGAGGCCAGATTTCAGACATTTTTAAAACAAAATGAACTTAAAAGCTCCTCTTCCCTGTCCAGAACAAGATCTGTTTTTGGACCTTGATCCACATATGACAAATAAATAATGGACAGGAAATGCAAACAGAAGATACAGACCAAATTTGCTCAAACATGACTGTTTGGCCTTGTTTCTAAAAGAGCACTGTCTGTTCAACCGGAACCAGCAACTTCAAAGACTTTCCGGTTTTTCTAATTTTTCCCCTTAAATTTTGTGCTTCTGCTGTGGATAAGAATCTCTCCTGCAGTCTAATGCTTGTCGCTCATTCTGATTGTTTTAAAACAATATTATCATCTAACATTTCCTGCTTTGTCCAAAAAAAATCTGTTACGCGGCCAATGTCCATTCACTCTTCAGAAGCTGAAGACATACTCTGGGCATTTCCGGCATGAAAATGAGATTGACAGGTCATGCATATAATCAGTGCATCTCAATTATATTTTTTATGCAGTCCCAGGGATCTGGATTCACGTGACCCAGGGGGAGAGGAAACTGGGAAAAAAAAAAAAAATCTCAATAAAAAAGCCATTTTTAAGGCATCAGAGGCGCAAATACATAACTGATCTTTTATTGTCATGGTCAGTGCTAAACGTAATATTCTATACATATACATTTTCGTACACATATATACATATAACCAACTATATAGATATATACATACATGCATAAATAAACATAAGTATATACACATAAACATATAAACATGCATATATATGTAAAAATAAACAGATATACATAAACATATACACATGTACATACACATATACATATTTATATACATAAACATGTACTGTATGTATACATGGACGTATACATATACATATCTTTTTCTACTTTCGGCTTTTCCCTTCAGAAGTCGCCGCAGCAAGTCAACTTTCTCTATTTAACCCTATTCTCTGTATCCTCCTCTCTCACACCAACTACCTTCATATCCTCTCTCACTACGTCCATAAATCTTCTCTTTGGTCTTCCTCGAGACCTCTTGCCTGCCAGCTCCAATTCCACAATCCGTCTATCAATATATTCTCTATCCCTCCTCTGTACATGACCGAACCATCTCCGTCTGGCTTCTCTGACCTTCTCTCCAAAACATCTAACATGTGCTGTTCCTCTGATAGAGTCATTCCTGATCCTATCCATCCTGGTCACTCCCAAAGAGAACCTCAACATCGTCATCTCTGCAACCTCTAGTTCTGCTTGCTGTCTTTTGGTCATTGACATATACATATACATATGCACATACACATATACAGTTACTACAAGGTGATTGATTTGAAGCTACTGCAGTATACTTTGTGTCTCTTTATTTTCGCTACACCGACTGTAATTGTTACCCTTGGAAACAATGATGAATATATACCCCAGCACGCAGCAGAAATGAAAATTTGCCCTGCTGGGATTTTGGTGAACCCATCATGGTGAGACCAGGGTGTTATAGAGTCAATCTAATCATGCAAAGCTCTCCCCTCAGACTCTTTCAATGGTGTGTCAAAGTTAACGTGACAAGGATGTAAGTAACTCTCATACATATAGTTCGGCATACATATAGATAAAACTGTTTACGATACGTTTATTTTTTATTGTATTAGACTTTCATGACAAACTTGTAAAAGAAATCCCACCACAGCAAACAAAAAACATTTTATTACAAGGGACATGAAATCAGTAATGCAGCATACATTTGGATTTCTTCTCTTGAGAGGATGTATTACATGACTAGTCATTTACATATTAGTCTGCAACTCTATCAATACAAATCAATCTGTATATTATAATTTTGGTTTGATTTAATGAAGCATACATATAAATATATACATGTCCAATCATCTGGAAGCTCACCCTGACCACCCAGACCCTTTCTCAACTTCTCCCTGAAAACCATGCAACACTCCTCCCTTCTCAGCTTCCACCACTTTGGCCTCTGCTCTGCCTTTGTCCTCTTCATCTTCCTTGTCACCTTTGTCATCCTACAAACCACCATGCTATGCTGTCTGGCTACACTCTCACTTACAACTACGGCGCAGTCACTCCTACCGCCGCTCTTATATGTTACATTATGTTCCTATCTTTTCTGGAAAAAGTGTTCACTACAGCCATTGCAAAATCTACCACCATCTGAACCTCTGTGTGCCTATCCTGTATACCAAATCTGCCCATCACTTCTTCATGCCCTCAACTGTCTTCACCAACATGTCCATTGAAGTCTGCACCAATTACTGCTCTGTTATCTCTGGGGATATTGTGCAGCACCTCATCTAACTCATTCCAGAATTTCTCTTTCTCCTCAAACTCACATCCCCCTGCGGGGCATAGCCACTAATTTCATAGAGCATCACACCTTCAATTTCCAGTTTCAGACTCATAAGTCTATTTGAACTTCTTTTCACCTCCAGAACATTCCTAACAAACTCCTCCTTCAAGATAACTCCTACTCCATTTCTCTTTTTGTCTGTACCATGATAGTACAACTTAAAGCCTGCTCCTAAGCTTCTAGCCTTACTACCTTTCCACCTGGTCCCCTGGACACACAGTATATCCACTTTCCTTCTCTGCATCATGTTGACCAACTCTACCTTTTCCTGTCATAGTCTCAATCTTCAAAGTCCCTACACTCAGTCTCAGAATCTTGCCTTTCGTCTTTTCTCTTTGCTTCCAAACACTCAACCAATCCAGTATGATCTGGTTATTATGGTTGAATCACATTTTTGGGTTTGGAAAAATTTGTACGCCGGATGCCCTTCCTGACGCAACCCTCTGCATTTATCTGGATTTGGGACCAGCTCAGGGAGACACTGCTCTGTGCCCCCCCGAGGCCTGCTCGGGGAGACCTGGGCCAGTGCTGCCCTGAGGCCGCATTGAATTGCTAGATAAATGCATTTATTTTAAGTAATCCAGCAGGCGACGCTCACAGAAACCCAGGCCTTATATCCACAATGAACTTTTTTTAACTACTCAAAAATTGCATTTCATCAAAGTTATCATAAAATTTGTTTTCTGTTCTCCCCAATTGCGCTTTTCAAACTCCATATCCAAAGTGACTCCCTCTTATAGTCTGTGTTTTTTCCTTGTTATTCTGTAATAGTATCTTCAATTTCATTTCTGTCATCAGTTCTGCCATCAGCTAACTGTTGCTCTTTGCTGAGGTTTCAATATTGTGGTATTTAACTTATGCATAAAGGAAATTGTTCGTATAATACATATGTAATTGCTGCTCGAGTGAACTTTTGTGGTGAAACACAAATAAATACATACATCAGAGTGACTGATTTTTGGTTTCCACCTCATCTGGCAGGCAGGCCTGCTGTGGAAGATACTGTTTCCTGTTTGCCGAGACCTATCATCCCCTGCCAGCTGACCAATGGAGATAGTCATTTGGCAGATGGGCTAATATAGACTGAATAGGGAGATGAGGAAGTGGAGAGAGTGTGACACGACACTATGTTCTGTCTGTGCTGCATCCTGCTGAAGTGCAGCAGAGGGTCCTTGTCCAGGTCCCCCCCTCGGCTGTCGCTTTATCCGGGCCTCTGTTTGAGCAGCTGTGGACCGGCTCAGCTGTCCACCAGTCTCGGTAATAGTCTGCAGAAAAGAGGATTATGGCGCCACATTGTCAAATCTGCACCGCTTCCAGCTTGTCTTCATGCTCATTTCCTGTTTGCCATTGGATCTGAGCCTACCTGGTCCCTGAAGGACTGTATCTATTTTTTCCCATAATGTGTTTAATAGTGAAATTAAGAAAAATAAGGATGGAAGCCCTTTATTTTTTCACATTCAGTTTCACGTAGCTGGATTTCCATGCATCCATTATTTTCACTGCTTATCGTGGGGTGTTGCTGAAGCCAATCCCAGCTGTGATTGGGCTAGGGCAGGGGTCGGCAACCCTTAACACCCAAAGAGCCATTTGGACCCAGTTTCCAAATGGCCCAGAAAACACTGGGAGCCACAATTACTTTTTGGTACCTTTGGTACCTTTTGTCTAAAACAAAGGTACCACTGTATATATTGTTTTTTATTACCTTTACACTTTGTACAAACAAGTGTGTAGTGTGTTGCTTCTGAAATTGTCAGGGTCTGACACGGCTGCATCAAATTGGCAATCTGCACCAGCTGCCGCTAATTACCCGGCCCCATAAAGAGCAGCGGCATGGGCTACTCGGGGCCGGGGAATTCACAAGGGATCAAGAAGGCTCAAAGGAAGGATTGACTGGAGGGCCCAGGGCTGAAGGATTGTGGGGCTCTTCTTGTAACCCTGCCTGAGATCCTTCTGGAGACCCTGCCTGGGGCCCCGTCCTGCAACCCTGCCTTCCCGAGACGCCCGTCCTGCAACCCTGCCTTCCCGAGACGCCCGTCCTGCAACCCTGCCTTCCCGAGACGCCCGTCCTGCAACCCTGCCTTCCCGAGACGCCCGTCCTGCAACCCTGCCTTCCCGAGACGCCCGTCCTGCAACCCTGCCTTCCCGAGACGCCCGTCCTGCAACCCTGCCTTCCCGAGACGCCCGTCCTGCAACCCTGCCTTCCCGAGGCGCCCGTCCTGCAACTCAGTCTGGGGCCCAGGGAAGTGCCAGTGACACCCTACCTGCCTGCCTGAGACACCCTGCCTACCTAAATAAGAGCTCAAACCCTGATTTCTGCCTGGGTGATGTGGTTCTGAGTCCGCCCTGCGGCCCGTGACAGAAATTCACAAAGTATTACAGAGACAATTAAATTTTATTTATGTAATGAACCCATTTTGGGCTTTCAGAGTGGGTAGCGGAGCCTTGACCTGAATTTCAAAAATAAATCGGGAAAAAAATCACTGTCCGTAAACAAGAAAAAATAATTATTTGCAAAATATCTTCATAATTATTCATTTTACCTGGTCTATGGGACTTCTGCGCCTGAACTTTTGCGCACAGCATCTGCAAATTGGGACTTTACCGGCTGGCGGGTATACCGGCTTCCGCGAGTGTGACAAGTGTGAGCTGCATGACCGTTCTTCCTCATGTCATACAACTATTCTCTCTCTCATTCACATGTCTTATGGAGACATTCAAGGATTGTTTATTATCAGACAAATTTCTTACTTGAGGCCAGGCACACAGCCAGTGGCAGCAATTAAAGATCGAATGAAATAAAATAAAGGTGTGTTTGAAATATGCATAATAGTCTGGTGGTCCTGCTTCTTCCCTAAAGGATGTTGCCAGTCAGCATTCCCGACCAGGTGGGAAGTGCAGTGAGGTCCTAAATGAGGTGAACCTTCAGCTGGAGACCAACTCCACTGATGCTCCTCCGATGTGCATGGGTGGGGTGATGACTCCAACCAGTCACTCACTCTTTCAGATGTCATATCGACAAATGCAGACGTTCAGTCACTCATTCATCAGACATCTGGAGACAGTCACCAATTCACTCCCTCATTTAACTGCCATATAACTGCCAGAAATATAACCATTAATTAATCAATCACAGGTGAAGCTTACTCCACCATTCACACTTCATACAGAGACAAACACCGAGTCATTTTTACTTTTGACAGTCATATGGAGACTCACTCACACATTATACAGGCAGATGCAACCGTCCACTTACTCATTCACATACAGAGACAGTCACCAATTCACACTCCCATTTACCTGTCATATAGAGACATGCAATCAAGCATTTTCATGTAATAGAGAAATACGTGCCATTCACTCTCTCATTTATGAAGAAAAAGTACAATAATTAATTTACTCATTGACACTTCTTATACAGTCAAACACCAGTTCACTCTTACATTTACCTGTCACGTAGAGACATACAACCAATCACTCTGTCATTCACACATCATAAAGGCACATGCAGCCATCCACCCACGTCGTATAGCCATTAAGTTGTTCATTCACACTTCATATCGAGACATACAATAATTCACTCATTTATCCGTCATATAGAGACAAACAGCCATTTACTCTCATTTACCTGTCATAATGAGATGTGCAGGTGTTCATTAATCAATTGATTAATCAATCACATGCCATATAGGGTCATACAAGCATTCACTCAGCCATTCACATGACATATAAAGACAGTTAACCATTCACTTACTCATTCACATGTCATTTAGAGACAGTCACACATTCACTTTCTCATCTACCCAACTTTTAGAGACGTACAACAGTTAACACTATCATTCACACCTTTGGACAATTTAGTGTCTAATTGTCCTTGCATTTGATCCATGACAACCATTACAAGTGATAAGCAGTCCCTTTGGGGAGTATTATGAGTATTATGCGTCTTGCTCGATAACACTTCAACAGATTGTGAGGAACCAGGAACCTCTGACTCAATGACGGTCCTTACCAACTCTTATCAACTGAGTTTTGTCGGCCCCAAATTAATATTTAGCTTTCCAAGAACAGAATTCTGGCTTTAATCAGTGGTGCACATTTGCATTGAACATATGCATGAATGTTTAGGGACCATCTAAGATGCCAGTGTCACCCAGTGAAATTATCTGCAGTTTGAATATTCTGCTAATCATAGATACAAAAAAAAAAATAGACAAATGTAAGATATCTGAGCAAATAAATAAATACATAAATAAATAGTGATTTCTGGCTCCCTGACCATTTCTTGTATATGTGATTTTATGAAACCTAAACGTCATATTTGATGACAGATGTGCTTCTATTTCATCATAAAACTTCCATATTCAAGCACAGAGTGTCTTTTTTCTATTCATATTTTTCCATTATTATCATCAACTCTGCCTTTATTGATTACATGATAGTAAGGAAAGAGCGACCCCATTGAAAATAGATCATGACCCTTTTAAGGAACACTGCATCCACCACAACCGGTAGAGCCACTAAATCTGACCTCAGATTCAGCCAAGGTTCCCACCGGCTTTTCCTTACCGCCTCATTACGATTTTATTTTGAAATAAAAATCAAACTTGACTGAACTAAATCTGATTTGAGCCCTAGAAAAACGCCTTTATAAAACCACAAAAAAACTAAACGAAAATGTAGCGTAAATGCCAGTTTGCCATAAGTTGACAACCAGGAGCACGGACTATAATGTTGGTATTTTGCCCAGGGACACTGGCAACTTCAGAGTACTAATCTGTCAGCAGCAATCAGAGTATCTATTATCTCTGACACAGAAAGAGAAGATGTTACTATCAGAGATTTTTCCGCCATCTCCACCAGAAACTCATTTGTATCTGATGGCTTCACTTCACCAGTGTTTGGTGGCTGGCGTTTGTCCTATTGATTTTTCATTTGCCTTTGTGTTTTGACCCCTTGGCGCTTCTTGTCTCAGACGGAGGAAATTTTAGCCTTTTCCTCTGTTGGGGCCTTGCTGGGATTTAGTACGAGTCAATAAATAAGAAACAGGGTTTTGTATCAGCAAATGACCATCTGAATGTGTTCCTTATCAACCCCGACCACACATCCCATCCCATCTGCCATCTTTTTTTAATATTTATATTTGAGGTGTTTTTTTGCAGCCTCTGTACTGGCCCTGGTCTCCCCGAGCAGGCCTCGGGGGGGCATAGAGCAGAGTCTCCTGAGCCGGTCCCAAGCCCAGATAAATGCAGAGGGTTGCGTCAGGAAGGGCATGAGATTGAACCATAAAAACCAGATCATACTGGATCAGTTGAGGCCCGGGTTTAAAACAACCACCATAGGTACCGATGGCCTACAGGGAACCAATAGAAAGTAGGCTACTGTAGGTCAAAGAAAGAGAGGAGGAAGGCGTGTTAAGAAGCAGAAAGAGGAGAGGAAAGGCTCAGTCTGAGACTGAGAGTAGGGACTTTGAATATTGGGACTATGACAGGCAAAAGTAGAGAGTTGGTCGACATGATGCACAGAAGGAATGTGAATATACTGTGTATCCAGGAGACGAGGTGGAAAGGTAGTGAGGCTAGAAGCCTGGGAGTAGGCTTTAAGTTGTACAATCATGCTACTGGCAAGAAAAGAAATGGAGTAGGATTTATCTTAAAGGAGGAGTTTGTCAGGAACATTCTGGAGGTGAAAAGAATGTAAGATGGATTAATGAGTCTGAAACAGGAAACTAAAGGTGTGATGCTCAATTTTATTAGTGGCTATGCCCCACAGGTGGGATGTGAATCTGAAGAGAAGGAGAAGTTCTGAAATGAGTTAGATGAAGTAATGCAGAATATCCCTACAGATGAGAGAGTAGTAATTGGTGCAGACTTTAATGGACTTTAATGGTGAAGGTAATAGAGGGGATGAAGAAGTGATGGGCAGATTTGGTATCCAGGATAGGACCGCAGAGGGACAGATGATGGTAGATTTTGCAAAAAGGATGGAAATGGCTGTAGTGGACACTTTTTTCCAGAAAAGACAGGAACATAGAGTAACTTATAAGAGCGGAGGTAGGAGCACGCAGGTATGTTGTATAGACGAGGTAACCTGAAAGAGATCAGTGACTCCAAAGTAATTGTAGGTGAGTGAAGCCAGACAGCAAAGGATGGTGGTTTGTAGGATGACTCTGGTGACTGGAAAGATCAACAGGACAAAGGCAGAGCAGGGGACAAAGTGGTGGAAGCTGAAACGGGGGGAGTGTTGTATGGTTTTCAAAGAGTTGAGAAAGGCTCCTGGTGGTCCGGGAGAGCTTACAGATGATTGGACAACAACAGCTAGTGTTATCAAGGAGACGGGTAGGAGAGTGTTTGGTGTGTCATCTGGAAGGAAAGTAGATTAGGAGACTTGGTGGTAGAATAAGGAAGTGCAGGAGTATATACAGAGAAACTGGTTAGCAAAGAAGAAGTGGGATACTGAGAGGACTGAAGAGAACAAACAGGAGTACAGGGGGATACATCATAAGGTAAAGATAGAGGTAGCAAAGGCAAAACAAAGGGTGTACGGTTGGACAGTAAGGAGGGAGAGAATGATCTATACAGGTTGGCAAAACACAGAGTTATGATGGAAAGAAATTTCGACAGCTCCGGGTGATTAAGGATAGAGAGCAAAATATATTGACAGATGCAACCCTACTAATTGCGCTTAGACCCCAAGTCCCCCCCCCCTGGAAAAAAAAACAAACAATGAAATTAATGTATGTAAGTATGTGGTTCTTACAGTGGTGGGCCGGCAGGGCCTGCAAGGCCTTCTCTGCTGGCCTAAAAAAATATCTGAATCACAAACGTTAATCAGAATTTGTTCATGAATACTTATTAAATAATTCTAAACGGTCTGTTCACTCCCTTTCATACCTTTTCTCCTGGTTATGCCACTTCCACCAATCAGATTTTGAGTTGGCGACATCAGAGCCTTCTGGCAGGCTTCATATTGGTATTGTCAACCCACAATGGCTGCAGGAGGAGAAGAAACTGATTCAGTTGCTAACATATTGTTAAAGCCATTTTCTAGATGGAGATTTGAATAAATAAAATACATTTATTGTGGCTTCTGTCCGTTTTTGTGGCTCCCGCCATGCCAAAGTCAGCAAATACACTTACGAGATATCCCGGCCCAGAGATATCCTGGGCTAGAATGAATCTCAACAAGAGAGGATCGTTCTCCCTCTCCAGACACCCGCTGAGACGCATCCAGCGGATTTGCAGGTGAGGAGGTTCTGGCCCCGAGCCAAGGAGGCGTGGTCATTTTATAACATCACCTCATTGGTCGGGTTTATTTCCTGATAAGGACTTTTTTTACACACTCTTGGAATTTGGGCACTTGGGGTGCCGGGCCGCGCCCCAGACAAAGCCACGGGGTGTGCGATCGATTACAGGTGAGGGTGTCAGTGGAAGAGTACAGAGTTGGGCATCCCCCTGTCGTCACGTGATGTGCTCCCGCGGGTGAATTTTAACACTACATTGGTTATCTATCCGCGATGTACCTCTCTTTATACTGCATTTCTGCATAATAAGATGCTTTTTTTATAGCGATAAACTAATTATTTGGGGGTGGTTTGATTTGGAGCACAACTGAAGGCCTAGGTGTAAAGTGCACAGCCCGCCACTGGGTTCTCAGATGGCTATTTGGTTAAGTGGTCACTTCTGATTTCTGGATACTGGTACTTTGGATCTTTGGTGACTAAATTGCACTTTTTGTAAGTCGCTTTGGATAAAAATGTCTGCCAAATGACTGTAATATAATGTAATGTAGAAGAGTGATGGAAAGGTGGAAAGAGTACTTTGAAGAGCTGATGAATGTGGAAAATGAAAGCGAGGCAAGGGTAGATGAGGTGACTATTGTAGACCACAAAGTAGCAGAGATTAGTAAAAGTGATGTGAGAAAGGTATTGAAGAGAATGATGAGTGGAAAGGCAGATTGTCCTGATTATATACCTGTGGAGCTATGGAAGTGTCTAGGAGAGGCTGCGGTAGTATTTCTGACTATTATTCAACAGCATCTTAGAGAGTGAGAAGATGCCCGAAGAATAGAGATGAAGTTTGATGATGCCGATTTTTAAGAATAATGGGGATATGCAGAATTGCGGCAACTATAGAGGGATAAAGTTGATGAGCCATACAATGAAGTTATGGGAAAGTGTAGTTGAAACTAGACTGAGAACAGAAGTTAGCATTTGTGAGCCGCAGTATGGCTTCATGCATAGAAAGAGTACTACAGATGCAGTATTTGCCTTGAGAATGCCAATAGAGAAGTACAAATTAGGCTAGAGGGAGCTACATTGTGTTTTTGTGAACCTAGAAAAAGCATATGACTGGGTGCCAAGAGAGGAGCTCTGGTATTGTATGAGAAAGTCTGGAGTCGCAGAGAAGTGTGTTAGACTGGTGCAGGACATGTACGCTAGCTGTGAGACACTGGTACGGTGTGCTGTAGGGGTAACAGAGAAGTTCAAGGTGGAGGTGGGACTTCATCAGGGATCAGCTCTAAGCTCCTTCTTGCTTGCAGTGTTGATGGACAGTCTGACAGATGAGATTAGACAGGAATCCCCATGGACCATAATGTTTGCAGATGACATTGTGATCTGTAGTGAGAGCAGTGAGAGCAGAGAACAGGTTGAGGAAAATCTAGTGGGGCGGAGGTATGTGCTGGAAAGGAGAGGAGTCTCCCATATTCCAGTCTGGAATGTAGGTTAGCCGCAGCAAGACAGATTATATGTGTGTGAATAAGAGGAGCTCAGGTGGAACAGTGAGGCTCCAGGGAATGGAGATTGGAGAGTGTGGAAAAGAGGTGAAGAGGCGGGTTCGAGCAGGTTGGAATGGGTGGAGAAAAGTGCAAGGGGTACTATGTGACACAGAACTACTGGACTGCATGAAAGGAAAGGTGCACAAGACAGGAGGGAGACCAGTGATGCTGTATGAACGAGAAACAGTCACAATGACCAAAAGACAGGGGGCAGAGCTTGAGGTCGCACAGATGAAGATGTTGAGGTTCTCTTTTGAGTGACCAGGATGGATAAGATCAGGAATGAGTCTATGAGGAACAACACATGTTAGATGTTTTGGAGAGAAGGTCAGAGAAGCCAGACTGAGATGGTTCGGTCATGTACAGCGGAGGGATAGTGAATATATTGGTCAACGGATGCTGGGATTCGAGCTGCCAGGCAGGAGTTCTCGAGGAAGACCAAGAGAAGATTTATGGTTGTAGTGAGAGAAGATATGAAGGTAGTTGGTGTGAGAGAGGAGGATACGGAGAATAGGGTTAGATGGAGAAAGTTGATTCGCTGGGGCGACCCCAGAAGGGTAAAGCTGAAAGAAGATATTTTGGCCGTTTTTACATGTTGTAGAAGTTGCTGTGCTGTGTAACTGTAAAGAATATACGGTTTGAACTCATAGTGAAAATGGACCTCACTGATCTATTTAACTTAGATATAGTGCATGGAAGCATTAAAAATTCTGGGATAGAGAGGGGGCTACTGCAAGATGACAGAACTGATCTTGATAGGGAGGAAAAGTGCGATCCCATAAAAGTTATGGGAAAGAGTAGTGGAAACTAGACTGAGAGCAGAAGTTAGCATTTGTTAACAGCAGTATGGCTTTATGCCTAGGAAGAGTACCACAGATGCAGTATTTGCGTTGAGAATGGTAATAGAAAAGTACAGAGAAGGCCAGAAGGAGCTGCATTGTGTTTTTGTAGACCTAGAAAAGGCATGTGACAGGGTGCCAAGAGAGGAGCTCTGGTATTGTATGAGGAAGTCTGGAGTGGCAGAGAAGTATGTTAGACTGGTGCAGGACATGTATGCTACCTGTGAGACACTGGTACGGTGTGCTGTAGGGGAAACAGAGAAGTTCAAGGTGGAGGTGGGACTCCATCAGGGATCAGCTCTGAGCCCCTTCTTGTTCGCAATGGGGATGGATAGGCTGACAGATGAGGTTAGACAGGAATCCCCATGGACCATAATGTTTGCGGATGACATTGTGATCTGTAGTGAGAGCAGACAACAGATAGAGGAAAATCTAGAGAGGTGGAGGTATGCTCTGGAAAGGAGAGGAATGAAAGTTTGTCGCAGTAAGACAGAATATATGTGTTTGAATGAGAGGAACTCGGGTGGAACGGTGAAGCTACAGGGAGTAGAGATCAAGAAGCTGGAGGATTTCAGGTACTTAGGGTCAACAGTCCAGAGCAACAGAGAGTGCGCAAAGGAGGTGAAGAGACGGGTCCAAGCAGGTTGGAATGGGTGGAGAAAAGTGTCAGGGGTTCTATGTGATAGAAGACTTTCAGCCAGAATAAAAGGAAAGGTGTACAAGACAGTGGTGAGACCAGGGATGATGTATGGACTAGTAACTGTTACAATGACCAAAAGACAGCAGGCAGAACTAGAGGTTGCAGAGATGAAGATGTTGAGGTTCTCTTTGGGAGTGACCAGGATGGATAGGATCAGGAATGAGTCTATCAGAGGGATGGCACATGTTCGATGTTTTGGAGAGAAGGTCTGAGAAGCCAGACTGAGATGGTTCGGTCATGGACAGAGAAGGGATAGAGAATATATTGGTAGACGGATGCTGGAATTGGAGCTGCCAGGCAAGAGGTCTCGAGGAAGAACAAAGAGAATATTTATGGACGTAGTGAGAGAGGATATGAAGGTAGTTGGTGTGAGAGAGGAGGATACAGAGAATAGGGTTAGATGGAGAAAGTTGACTCGCTGTGGCGACCCCTGACAGGAAAAAGCCGAAAGAAGAAGAAGAAGAAGTGGAATACCTTATTTTTATAATGATTATTGTTCCACTTAATGTACCTTCTGATAACCGAAAATTCTTTCATGAACGTCCCTCAACACTGTTGAGAACTTCCCCCAAAATGGGACAAAATCTTTAAAGTTCCAATTTTGTTTTGAGTAGGCCTCAAGGGTGGGGGAAGAACACTATAAAAGACTTAAATTGTGCTTGGATTTGATAGAAGGTAAAAATCTATTAGCAATTAGCTAATGCAATCCCAAGTGTTTGTGCTGTTTGTGCTTTTATGTGGACTTCACCGACGGTTGAAGTAGACCCGACCGACGGCTGAAGCAGACCCAAGTTTCATTCAAGGCCCCATAAGGTGGAGGTGAAACCACCTGCCTAAGAATGACATGACATGCGCGCGCACACACACACACACACACACACAAACACACACACAAGTGTCAATTCTGACACTTCATTAAACCGTCAGAAATTAAAATCTTAAATATATGCAGAGCCTTGGGTTACGTGGAGGGGGTCGGAACTCGAGCTCTGAATGCTCTGTGTTGAGCCATTGAGCTTCTTTTTTTCCTTTTTAAAAGCCACAGCGCATTTTTGTCCCAATTCCTCTGATGCGGGATCGGATTAGACCCGGGCTAGCTCGGCACTTTCGATTGCACTTCGCATGGTTTTGGGGGCTTGCGGGATTTAAAATAAAACAAAGTAAACAAGAAAACAAATAATTAAAATTTATTTTATACAGATTTTCATCTCACTGCGTGATTTTTTTAAAATATTTTTTTAAAGGAAACCTATTGGGACTTCACATATTTCATTCGATTCCACACAGGCTGTATTTCTTTTAATATTTGCTCCTTTTCTTTCTTTCTTTTTTTTTTTTTGAACTAGCCTTATTCTCCCATATCCATCCAGAAAACCCATCGTTGTGAAAAACGTTTGGGAGCCTTTATGCCCTGGCCGGCTCATTCTCTTCTCACACTCGCTCAGAGGAAAACACGCAACAGGCAACCATCTCCCACAGAGTAAAATAAAAGACGCTTTTATTCTCGCTTTCTTTCTTTTTTTCCAGTCCGATTGTTTTTTTTTTTTTTGCCAGTGTGTTCTGCATCGAAGGAGGGGTGGTGGTGGTGGTGGGGAAGGCGAAGTGCATCAGGAAGGGCGAGAGGGAGGGGGGTTTGGGCGCGGGGGTTCAAAGCGATAGAGAGAGGTTGAAGGGATACCGCTGAGAGCGGCAAGATGATGTCCAGATGGCCTCTGAGACACCGAGCATACGCTTCACGCCAAATGGACTCTCGCCTACATCTGTCAGACACCCCCCCCGAGGACACGACGCGGGCGAGGGGTCAGTGCCGACTCGCCTTCCTGGACACGGATGATTCGGTGTAATGATGATTAGAGTCAGAGGTAGTGGCGGGACCACCCCACAGAGTGCAAGGTGCCCGGCTGCATCCCGCCCAAATTGTATTCTTTTTGGGCAACGAATAAGATACATGGAGGCACCGACCTCACTGGATATGACAGGAATTTGAAACCTTTGTTACTCGCTGCTTGGATGCAGATACGGGCGTCTCACTTTTCTCCCAGCAACAGTTTTACACCCCATTATTTTCACAGTTGCAGAATTGGAATTCGGACATAAACCTTAAGCGTCTCACTGGGGTCGCAATTTTCTCCCTTCATTTTGGTCATCAAATGTAAGGTGGTAATCTTACAGTTTTAGAGTAGTCATTGATCCAGTCTTGGGCTTAGGACAATATCAAATGTATTTGATATTATCGCAAGTCTCTTTAAAGTGATGTGTGTGTATTTACATAAAACCATTTGTTGCTAGTAGTTCTAAAACCAATACAAAAACCAACTTCACCCGCTTTTTTTTTTTTATTATATGTA
Source organism: Fistularia commersonii (assembly GCF_037954325.1). Lineage (NCBI taxonomy): Eukaryota > Metazoa > Chordata > Actinopteri > Syngnathiformes > Fistulariidae > Fistularia > Fistularia commersonii. The sequence goes on from NC_141314.1 coordinate 1,997,027, forward strand.
GTTTTCTACTTTTTCTATTTTATTTTATTGTAACATGATCATCAACCTATCGATGAGCTCTAACAGAACCAGAAACTGGAAACCTGGTAGAAAAGCAAACACAGAATTGGTATTGGCGGCAGAGATGAATTGTGTTGGCAGTATGGATGAACGGAAACGTCGATTGGAACAGCCTGGCTTGTACGATGTGGACTCTCCCAACGAATCACAACCTGGTAGAGAAGGAAAAGTGATGGACTGAAGTGGCTGAGGATTTGCAAATACCCAGTCATAACACTGCATAGGAGGAAAAAAAAATTGCTGAAAGAATCTAGTTGTTTTCCAAATCTTTTCAGCATCTTAAGATCAGGGGTTAGAAATTCATCTTAACAAGGGGCCATATGAGAAACCTGAATGGTGTTGGAGTGCCAAACCGATGATAACTTAAACTTATTTCCGCTCAAAATTAATTATGCCCCATTGTAAAAGGCAGTAAATTACATATCCTGATAATCTGCTGCTGGTTATCAGAATAATAACATAATAAAGAAACTAAGCAAATCAGTTATTACATCAGTGTTCTCAGAGGGTCTAACTTGTGGTAGCAGTTAAAGCTAAAGATGTGAAATTGATCAATTTTATGCAAAAAGCAAAAAGTGTTTTTTAGTAGTGCAATATGATAGCATATTACAACTGGGGAGTTCAGCAAACACTCCCTAGTAAACTGTCTGTCCAAAAATAGCATACCTTTTCAGGCGATTTTGTGGGATATGGCATAAGTTGCCTTAAAAGCTGCATTTCATGGTGTGCAAAGCATTATAACATACCCTTAATGGTTTTGCGGTTTTGCTAGCAAAATATCTGACTAGCTTCATCAGACGAGTCTTTGTGTCCGTCTTCATTTTTGGTCATGTAGTAACAATTCAAATTGTATTCCTTATACAGCGCTTTACCTTTGGCTTCTTTAAATAATATTTAGCAGCCCATATCTTGTTGAAGATGTTTGCCATCAACTTTTTTTTTGGTGTGAGCTGGCATTTGAAGGGGTTAACTGGGTAGCATCAATCGTGTCAGTTCACACCCCCATGAGTGAACAAGCACTTGGCAACAGTGGTAAGATAACAAGAAAACTCGTGGTGGGTAGCCTTCTGCCTCGACCGATTAGAGTGGAAAGAATTGATGTGAAAGACTCAGTATGGAAGGTTGGGTCAGTATAGGCACAGATGATCGCATACTAATAAATACAGTAGTGCTAACAGCAACATGGTAATAAAAAAAAAACTATAATATTCATAAAAAGAAAATATTCATAAAAAGTTGCTTGGCAACTGAAATGTTAGATCAAGCCACCCCCCCAGTAACCTGCAGGCCCAAGGATTGGGGAGACAGCGCAAGACTACTTTCAGCACTATCCATTAGGCAATACAGGCAAATGCTAAGAGCAGCTTGCCCTCCAGAGGGTGACCAAACTCCAGAAAAGAAAAAAAAAATCACTTTCAATATAATTATATTAAAACTAGTTATTACTATTAACACTTCAAAACTTCAAAAGGAAATGGTCACATTGGTTTAAATGTTAATCAATGCCTGTTTAATATTGCTAAAAATGAAAAAAAAAACAACAACAACCAAGTTATCCCCATCCTCCTCCAGCTGATAGGTACCTGTCTTGGGGGGGCCCTCATTGGATTTATAATTTTTTTTTATAATTATTATTTATCATTATTTACAGGATTCTTATTTTGTGGTAAAGGTATTTATATTGTATGTCAGATTTGTAATTTGCTTAGCATGTGAATTGGGTGGCATGTCATCTTAAAATTAAAGGGAAGACATAGATAAAAACAATCAATTTCTCTGGTAAGTGTTTGAATCACAGATGCAGTAGGAGACTGTAGAATATTGACTGTGGACACAGTAATATTGAACAGTTAACCATATATGTTTACTTGCAATCTGCACATGCGCAGACTCTCTGTAGGCGGGCTCATGTCTGTTGGTACGAATTGCTATCATCACCTGTGCTCTGCTCTTCAGTAAAATAACTAAGTGCTACTCTAATATCTCCGGTCGCCTTTTTACGCAAAACACAACAGACACCATATAAAATCCCACCCAGGCCGCCGGTAGGGCCGGCTCTGGCTGAAATGTCGTTGGCACCATGTACATTTCAATTGCAAATATTCCAAGACTGAATTCCAAATATGCTTCAATTGGAGCAGATCCAGTTGGACAGGAAGTGGAGAAACCAAAGTGGCACCGATACTTTTTTTACAATAAGTAGAGAGCCCGGTCATCCACGACTTGACTTCACAAGTGCATTACAGACTCTGCAAGGAGTAAGAAAAATCCAGCGGTTTGGTTTGTTTTTTGTTGTTTTGTTTTTTTTTAACCTGTACAGCGAGTATCTGAGAAACACAAGGCGAGTGTGCTTCGCGGCGCAGCGGAGCAGAAAATGGCAGGGATAACATCCGTATTGAATTCCGATCCGAGGAGAAGATTTGTGCTGATGAATCACTGCGGCTAATGTCTGGTGGGATCCGAGGCAGAACCAAAAGTAAAAACAGTGGCGCTGGGGGATGGGGTGAATAAATGAAACAAATGCTTGTGGAGGAAATATTATAATATTCCCGAGAGATCAGCTCTGATGCCATTTTTCAAGTTGCGCCGCCGTCTTCGCTGGCTATAAACGGTCTGGTGTTTAAACCAGCCAATCAGACGCATTGGGGTGAACCGGACCTCCACCAATCAGCTGTCATGTCATGACTGAAGCCTTGTGGGTTCAGGAGCAGGAATTGTGATAAAATACTTTGTAACCTCTTTTGACTTCACAGAGTTACTTAATCAAACAAATTTAGTGCTACTCAGTGAAAAAAAAAAAAAAAAATCTTAGGTTCTGGAGGTATTTTAGTTCCGTGAGACATTTCTTTCCTTCCTCTTTTACTGTTAAATAGACCAGTGCTTGTACAATATCTGCACAAAATCACTCAAATTTGATTGGCCGCCACGACTCTCATGTCTAAAAATAAAAACCAGAAACTGTCAAATCAGGAGTACTGTCCCTTGCATGGAAATTCATTCATTCTCACAAATGGAGATATTTAACCCTGGAGATAGACATCCAATTTTGATGCATTTGTCTTTGACTTGTAATTTGTTTTATAATTTTTTTCAAGATGTTCATTGCAATTTCTGTGATCCTTCTTTTTGTTTTCTCTCCTTTGTCATCGTCTTGTTTGATCCGACAACCCAAAATTTGCACACAGGGAACCATTGGGGTATGAGTATCAAATTAATTCATATAAAACAGATCAACAAAAAATAGGGGAAAATATATATATAATATAATATACATATAAACCTGAAATCTCACAAAAAAGAAGTCGTGTAGTTCCTATGTGATTGACACAAATTGCATTCCAGCTACTCACTACTTACTCTTGCCAGCCGTCAAGAATGCTGCGGATCAAGCCATGCCCCCATATATATATGTACAAATATATGTGTGTTTGTGTGTGTGTGTTTGTGTTTATGTATTTATATAAAACTGTATGTGATATACTGTGAGATACTATATATTTTATATGTGTGTATATCCAGTCTAGATAGATAGATAGATAGATAGATAGATAGATAGATAGATAGATAGAATAGAATAGAATAGAATAGAATAAAGGGTGGCACACAGGTCAGCATGAAGGACCCTGGTTTGATTCCGACAGGGGACTTTTCTGTATGGAGTTTTCATGTTCTGGAAAAAATATCGCAGCACAGTTGTGATGTCTACAGGCGTCTCCATCCACACTGACTCTCTGTGGTCTTTCTTTTTCTGAGTTGAGACCCTAATCAGGAGCCCAGACTAGCCGCTCTAATCAGAATTCATGAGAAAGGGTTAATCTCACCTGCTCTCTCTCGCTGGCATTGTGGGCAATACCATCTTGCCGTTCTAAAATATTTCACTTTGGAGTAAGTCTGCAACTCATTTCACCCTAATTCAGAGAGAGGGAGGGATTGTATCAGATGGTAAGTGTCAAGTTTTTAGCACACCCTGCCCGTCATTGTTTAATTGTGTCAGCAAAGTGGAACGGCATGCCAATGTGACCTTGTGCTGCATCTCATCACTCCCACTTTTGGAAAAAGAGACCGGATTTGAAAGGGGGTTGGGCTGTGGGGTTGGGGGCCGGGGTTGAGGAAAAGTTTGAATAAATAAATGAAATTATTCTTTAATTTAATTTAATTTAATTTAATCTAATTTAATTTAATTCAATTTAATTTAATTTAATTTAATTTAATTTAATTTAATTTAATTTAATTTAATTTAATTTAATTCAATTTAAGTTAATTTAAGTTAATTTAATTATTAAATCTATCTATCTATCTATCTATCTATCTATCTATCTATCTATCTATCTATCTATCTATCTATCTATCTATCTATCTATCTATCTATTAATTTATTTAAGGATAGATTTATTAATTTATCTAAGTATCTCTTTATTCATCAATGTATTTATTTATTTTTGATAATTAAGTTTCATAGGAAATTTTTGTGAACTTTACTGCCTGATTTTATATATTTCTCTATGTATGATAATACATATGAATTGCAATTTATCACACAAATTCTAACCTATGAGAGCAGCCACTGTTTTACTCAGACAACTTGCGCTGGGTTGCTAATGCAGCCTCAGGGCGGCACTGGCCTGTGTCTCTCCAAGCATGCCTTGGGGGGACACAGAGCAGTGTCTCCCTGTGTTGGTCCCAAGCAGAGGGTTGCATCAGGAAGGGCATCTGGCGTAAAACTTTTGCCAAAACCAAACATGCGAGTCAACCATAATTATATCATACTGGATCGGTCGCGGACCCGGTTAACAACGACCGCCATTGGTACTGATGACCTACAGGGTACAAATGGAAATTGGGTGACTGTGGGTTGAAGAACAAGAACAAGAACAAGAACAAGAACAAGAACAAGAAGAGGAGGAGGAGTGCGTGTTCAGAAGCAGAGAGAGAGGAGGAAAGGAAAGAGCCTGGGACAGGGAGTAGGGACTTTGAATATCGGGACTATGACAGGAAAAGGTAGAGAGTTGGTCGACATGATGCAGAGAAGGAAGGTGGATATACTGTGTGTCCAGGAGACCAGGTGGAAAAGCAGTAAGGCTAGAAGCTTATGAGCAGGCTTTAAGTTGTACTATTATGGTACTGACAAGAAGAGAAATGGAGTAGGAGTTATCTTGAAGGAGGAGTTTGTTAGGAATGTCCTAGAGGTGAAAAGAATGTCAGATGGACTTATGAGTCTGAAATTGGAAATTGAAGGTGTGATGTTCAATGTTGTTAGTGGCTATGCCCCACAGGTGGGATGTGAATATGAAGAGAAGGAGAGGTTCTGGAATGAGTTAGATGACGTGATGAAGAATATTCCCAGAAATGAGAGAGTGGTGATTGGTGCAGACTTCAATGGACATGTTGGTGAAGGCGATAGAGGGGATGAAGAAGTGATGGGCAGATTTGGTATGCAGGATAGGAATGCAGAGGGAAAGATGGTGGTAGATTTTGCAAAAAGGATGGAAATGGCTGTAGTGAATACCTTTTTCCAGAAAAAAACAGGAACATAGGGTGACTTATAAGAGCAGAGGTAGGAGCACACAGGTAGACTGAATCTTGTATAGAAAAGGTAACCTGAAAGAGATCAGTGACTGCAAAGTAATTGTAGGTGAGAGTGTAGCCAGACGGCATAGGATGGTGGTTTGTAGGATGACTCTGGTGACAAGAAAGATGAATAGGACAAAGGCAGAGCAGAGGACAAAGTGGTGGAAGCTGGAAAGGGAGGAGTGTTGCATGGTTTTCAGGGAGGAGTTGGGGAAGAGTCTGGGTGGTCAGGGTGAGCTTCCAGATGATTGGACAACTGCAGCTAGTGTTATCAGGGAGACAGGTAGAAGAGTACTTGGTTTGTCATCTGGAAGGAAAATGGATAAGGAGACTTGGTGGTTGAATGAGGAAGTGCAGGAGTATATACAGAGAAAGCGGTTAGCACAGAAGAAGTGGAATACTGAGCGGACTGAAGAGAACAGACAGGAGTTCAGGGAGATGCGGCAAACGGTAAAGATAGAGGTGGCAAAGGCAAAACAAAGGGCTTATGATGACTTGTATGCTCGGTTGGATAGTAAGGAGGGTGAGGATGACCTATACAGGTTGGCGAAACAGAGAGATAAAGATGGAAAGGATGTACAACAGGTCCGGGTGATTAAGGACAGAGAGGGAAATGTATTGAGAGATGCTAGAAGAGTGATGGGAAAATGGAAAGAGTACTTTGAAGAGCTGATGAATGTGGAAAATGAAAGGCAGGCAAGGGTAGAGGAGGGGACTATTGTAAACCACAAAGTAGCACAAATTAGAAAAAGTGAAGTAAGGAGGCCATTGAACAGGAGGAAGAGTGGAAAAGCAGTTGGTCCTGATGATATACCTGTGGAGGTGTGGAAGTGTCTAGGAGAGGCAGCGGTCGATTTTCTGACTAGACTATTCAACAGGATCTTAGAGAGTGAGAAGATGCCTGAAGAATGGAGACAAAGTGTGATGGTGCCTACTTTTAAGAATAAAGGGGATGTGCAGAATTGTGGCAACTATAGAGGAAGAAAGTTGATGAGCCATACAATGAAGTTATGGGAAAGAGTAGTAGAAACTAGACTGAGAGCAGGAGCCAGCATTTGTGAACAGCCGTATGGCTTCATGCCTGGAAAGAGTACCTCAGATGCAGATTTTGCTTTGAGAGTGCCAATAGAGAATTACAGAAAGGGCCAGAGGGAGCTGCATTGTGCTTTTGTAGACCTAGAAAAGGCATATGACAGGGTGCCAAGAGAGGAGCTCTGGTATTGTATGAGGAAGTCTGGAGTGGTAGAGAAGTATGTTAGACTGGTGCAGGACATGTATGCTAGCTGTGAGACACTGGTACAGTGTGCTGTAGGGGTAGCAGAGAAGTTCAAGGTGGAGGTGGGACTCCATCAGGGATCAGCTCTGAGCCCCTTCTTGTTCGCAATGGTGATGGATAGGCTGACAGATGAGGTTAGACAGGGATCCCCATGGGCTATGATGTTTGCGGATGACATTGTGATATTTAGTGAGAGCCGACAACAGGTAGAGGAAAATCTAGAGAGGTGGAGGTATGCTCTGGAAAGGAGAGGAATGAAAGTTTGTCGCAGCAAGACAGAATATATATGTGTGAATGAGAGGAACTCAGGTGGAACGGTGAGGCTACAGGGAGTAGAGATCAAGAAGCTGGAGGTTTTCAGGTACTTAGGGTCAGAGAGTGTTGAAAAGAGGTGAAGAGACAGGTCCAAGCAGGTTGGAATGGGTGGAGAAAAGTGTCAGGGGTACTATGTGATAGAAGACTATCAGCCAGAATAAAAGGAAAGGTGTACAAGACAGTGGTGAGACCAGGGATGATGTATGGACTAGAATTTGTTACAATGACCAAAAGACAGCAGTCAGAACTAGAGGTTGCAGAGATGAAGATGTTGAGGTTCTCTTTGGGAGTGACCAGGATGGATAGGATCAGGAATGAGTCTATCAGAGGAACAGCACATGTTAGATGTTTTGGAGAGAAGGTCAGAGAAGCCAGACTGAGATGGTTAGGTCATGTAGAGAGGAGGGATAGTGAATATATTGGTAGACGGATGCTGGAATTGGAGCTGCCAGGCAAGAGGTCTCGAGGACGACCAAAGAGAAGATTTATGGACGTCGTGAGAGAGGATATGAAGGTAGTTGGTGTGAGAGAGGAGGATACAGAGAACAGGGTTAGATGGAGAAAGTTGACTTGCTGTGGCGACCCCTGAAGGGAAAAGCTGAAAGAAGAAGAAGAAGAAGAAGAAGAAGAAGAAGAAGAAGAAGAAGACGAAGAAATTTCGCTGTGTTGCTGATGTAATTGGTTGCATTGTGTTAGCTTGACCTCACTACCTCCCAACATTGTGACGTAAACAACAAAGGTGGCCTTTGAGTGATTTTTCTATGCCCAGTTTTATACAAACCAAGATACTCTAAGTAGCGAGATTTTATTATCAATTTTTCTATCTGGTAGAAATATTGATAAGTCAATAATGTATTGGTAACCGGGGATCCTTTAACAAGCCGAAATTAAAGTTCATCAGATAGAAGCCTCTCCTTGTTTCACTGCACAGTTAAGACATATTTTTTTTTAAGTCAGCCAATTAATTGTCCATCACTAAAGTCCACTGTTGTTCAAACAGACAGCCTATTTACTATCTGGAAACCCTCTTTGAAATCAGCTCACCTGGAACACCACAGCTCAACCAGCTGTCACATCAACAACCCAGGCGTTTAAACCAATGAGACAACCTGAAGGCCGGGGAGAAAGTTGCGTGTGTCAAGCAGCTGCGTTTGTAGCCATTTCCCCTTTTGTGCTTTTTGGGTAAGTTTCCTCTGGGTTTCTGCTAAAATTTCACTTGGAAACGTCATGATCCACAATACAGAGCAAACATATCAGCCTCTGCCATCTACCTGGAACAATATTGGAGTTGAGGACGCTTCATCAAGTTGACAGGGGATTGAGTCGAAGTTCCACAATGTGACATCCACACAACTTAATTATCATGTATTACTTTTTTGTTTTTTCTCTCATACTTGAGGCGCAATGAGAAGCCAGTATCTTTTATTAAGTCACATAATCATATAACTGCTCAGAATGTATTTACACACAATGTATTTGCAATTGAGCAATGGTTGTACCATTTGTAAATTAGCAGTCAAACAGCAAAGAACTACCCCAGAATATTCATGGATTAGCTGCTGCAAATGTTAATAATGGTACATCCACTGTGCTTTTTTTCTGTTCATTCTTTTATATTTACAATTTTTTTTGTCCTTACTTGATCATCTATGCTTCTTCTATCTCACAAAAGGCTTATCAAACAGTCACTCATTGGACGGGGAAACACCTTATTGTGACATTGTGACACTTATCATGACAATGAACAATTTGAATCTTTTGAATCTTTTGAATCTTTTGAATCTTTGGAATCCATCGTCCAATATCAAATCTGCCTAATTTCCCCAGTGAGGACAGGACAGTCTCTGAGTACTGTAAGGAGTTATTACAGCAATCGCAAGTTAAGCTAAGGCCCTTGAGTTCCAAGCCGTGATCTGCAATAGGGGTCTCTCCTGTCCAAACTTTGGGGCGAAGCGGATGCCAGGGGTTGATAAGGCAGCCATTGGCTTATCAGCAAAGATAATAGATAAAAGAATGGATGGAGACCGGGCTGTTAATTGCAGCATTGATTCGACGGGACTCCGCTTCGGTACCGATTCGCAGGGCGCTGAACATTCAGCGAACGCAACCACTCGGCTGGGCGGTCAGAAGGCCACAGTCATGACAGCAGAGGACAAGGACAGGCCAGGGGACGACTGATAAGCAGCTCAATCAGGAGGGGAACACAAACAAATGCACGTTCACATTTAAAACACTGCATCAGTCATGTGAGACAGAGGTCAGGAGAAGGATAATGGGATTCCAGAGTCGAGGAGAACATCGCTACGTAGTATTTGTGTTTCATTTTGCACTTGTTTGAAAAGTGTCCTCGGCCTTCCTCAGACACAAGACCTTCAAGTGGAAGTGAAAAGGTCGCTTTTGATACATATATTTTGGTACCTTTTTGCAAGAATTTTTGAACCCTTTTTGCATACATTTGCAAATTTTGAAACATTTTTCGCCAAGGTTTAAATGTTCATTTCAAATATCTTATCATAACACATGGGAACATGTTCACATGTTGAAAATATGAATGATATTATAAATATAACCAGTATAATCAATTATTTTTCTAAAGGAGTAATTTTGAAATGTGGTTTGAATTACTACAGACTTGACAAATAGAAGAAAATAGAGGAAAAAAATAAAATAAAAACATCAAGAAGTAAAAACCTTAATTGTCAAGACGGAATCAGTGATTTTACTATGAGAATAAGAATAAGAATAAGAATAAGAATAAGAATAAGAATAAGAATAAGAATAAGATACAAAAAATTGCTTGTATCTATATAAACATAAACAAATAAACCAATTAATAAGTGAATATACAAATAAATGAATCAATTAATGTAAGCAACAAAGTATAGTATCTTGCACTGTTTTCCAATGATCGAATCCTGCTCAACCATAGATAAATTAATAATTTAATAATCAAATGAATAAATAAAAAATAAATAGAGAGATACATAAATAAAATGTAAATGAATGTAAAGAGAAATAAATAAAACAAACCCTGATGATTTGGGATGAAAAAGAAAGAAGAATCTAACAATGGATTTCAATTTGTTGTTGCCTTAAAATACTGTTTTCCTGCTCATTGTGGCAGTTGGGGGCTTGGTAACTTAACAGGACATAAATTATCTTTGCAAGTGGCCAAATTACCAAAATAAAACAACCAAATTGACTTGTCAGCTTATTAGTCTGAGGTTTATTGAAGTATAATAGCTTGTTTTGGAAATTTGCAAAATCATTGGTTTTTGTAACTATTCGCAACACGATTAGACTATTAGAAACTATTAGTTTTTATGTTTGAGATGTTTTTTGGGTGATTGAACAAAACAGATTAAAAAGAAAAAGCAAAAACCAAAACATAAAGTGTGTTGGAAATCACCTTCTAAAATTGAACAATTGGTCAAGGGATTATTCTCATTTTGCAACTGTATTTATAGAATGAGGAAAAATATGCAAATAAAGTACAGATTTAGAATTGTAATTAATAACTTTATCAGCTCAAAAAAGTACCATGTTTTAAAATTTACCAGCTCTGAACTCAGTCAAATCACGATGGTGCCGGATTTTTTTTTTTATTGCATAAATGTTACATCATGCAGCTCTGGGGTTCAAAGGTCATGGCTGTTTATTCCTTTCCATGAAATCACTCAGTTCCATTCATGTTTCTTCGTCAAAAAAAATATTTTGCGATCTTCTCTTGGCACCGGCATTAACCTGTGCTGAACTGCGGCTGACTTCCTCCATCAACCTCTGTACCCGCGTGAGCCTGGAGCCGAGGGTCAGGAGTTTGACGTCGTCTGTCTCCGGCATACTAACATGGCGGTTTGCGGCTCGTGTCATGCTCCGTGGTCCGACTAGAACCGAGCCGAGTGGAGGAACACATTATCCCAAATCCGTATGCCGGATCACGCATCTGCATACTCCGCCTGCTGTACCGTTTGCCAGTTGGTGCTCCTCAAATCTCCGCATGAAAGGGGAGCGTTTGACAAGTGGCATTAGCAGTTTCTTTATGGATCACGGCAAAGCTAAGCAGGATGGATTCAAATCAGCGCCCACACACACCTCCCACCGCCCCCGAGTGTTCTATACCGCAGCTCCTCGCACATCTGCGGCGAATCATCTTAAAAGGAAATAACCTCATGGTGTGTGTTAAAACTCTTGAAAAAAAAAAACCTTAAAGTAGGCGCCTCAAAATGGAAAGTAATTAAAGCGAACCTTAAGGGAATTTCCCCCAAAAAAACGCACAAGAAAATTGCCCTAAAAATATAAGAAGTGAGACAAACTTCAAAGAAATCTGCAAAAGATAAAAAATCTGAGGGAAAAAAAAAACAAAAAAATGGTCAATTACTAAATTGGTTGATATCAAAAATGATGATTAAAGCAAGCTTAAAGTATAAAAACAGAACATGCAAATGAAACAGGCGAGAAAATACCTAAAAAAAAACTGTTGTGACCCCGGAATAAAAGTTATAGGCTTTCGGCCTGTCACTCGCCGGCCTTTCGCTGATTACTGGACAGCAGACTTGTCATTTTGCATGTGGTCTAAGACTGGTGCTCTTTAACTTGGCTCCAGACCCTGGTTTCAGGTGTCTTTTCCCCAGACCGGCAATCGCCCCTCCTGCCCCAGGGGTAACTCTCTGCAGCTGGAGGAAGAGGGGTCCTCGAGGTGGCAGGGGGAAGTTCCCTTTGCCGTGGGTTGAGGACGGTTGACACTGCAGTTTGGAGACAGCAACAGAGCCAGGGTGTGGACCTGTGGCTTGTTCTGCAGTGGGTCGAGGCATGGCCACAGCCACCATCGGAAGAGGTGGCAGTGTTCTCCACAACAACCAAAGGGCTGTGGGCCATGTTTGACGTGCTATGTCTGCACAATGGTGTGCTGCAGCAGGAATGGAAAGAGCCTGCAATAGGGGAGGAGAGATGGCTGGTGGTGTTCCGAAGGGCCTGCAGGAGGGGGTGCTCAAGGCTATGTATGGGGCTGCAGGGCCTGGGCACTTCGGGGTTCTGAAAACTCCACCACCTCTGCAAGGGGTTCATCAGAGTGATGTGGAGGATTTCTGTTGCTGCTGTGACCCCTGCCAGTCATGCACTGCTCCAGCAGTTTCCAGATTCTGTGGATGCACACGTGGGTCCTGAGTATGCCAGGAAGCTTCAGGACAATATATTGAGGGTACAGGGGAAACACATTCAGGTGGGAGAGTTGGTCTGGGTGTAGAGGCCTTGGTGCAAGATGAGCTGGTGCTCGAAGCTGGTATACCATTGGGTGGGGCCTCGTAGAGTCCTTGAGCTGGTGGGGGAAGTGGTGCACAGGGTCCTGTTGCCTGGCAGAAGAAGAAAGATGGCCCTGCACAAAGATTGACCGGCTCCCTGCAGAGCGGACCCCCTCCTCTGAGTTTCATAGGACAACAGAAGACCCCCCTCACCTTCTTCCCCACCCATTGCTCCCTCTCCCTCTTCCACTGCTCCCCGGCCCCTGTCTCCTCAGGCAGTTCACCCTCAGAGGCGTAGAAGACCTCTATCTTGGCTAAGAGATTTTGTGGGTTCCTTCAGCAAGAGTGGGGGGGTCAGGAGTGAGACCTTGGATCCAGAGAGGGCAAGAATGTGCCCTGGTCTCATTGGCGTGGCTGGCAGTCAACCTGGACCCTCCTTGATTAAAAAAACAAAAACAAAAACAAAAACAAAAACAAAAAAAACAGAAAACCTAAACAATGCAAACAGTTGTTGTTTGTATTGTTTATGGTTTGTATGCTTGGAGAAGTGATTACTAACATGTTGGGGGGACTGTTGTTCGGCTCTGTATTTCCCTAAGGGGCGAGGAGCTTTGTGGTGGGGAGACAGTGTTGCAACCCTGGAATAAAAGCTATAGGCTGTCAACCATAAGCCCTTCGCTGATCATGTCAGGCTTGTCATATAGGATGCAGTCCAGTAATTGGGGGAGAGGGGTGGGGGAGGGATCAATGTAGGTAAGGAGCAGGAAGATTCCAGGTGTGAGCAGAGAGTGCGTTGTGGAGCACTGCGTCAAGTATGGTTGTACAAAGTGAAGTGTTGAGAAAAATGTAACAAAATCTAGAGTGAAAGCCTTGTTGCGGATGTTTTCATTGAAGCATTAAAATACCTTCAAATAAACTAGACACCCCTGATTAATTGGCAAAAAATATAGAAATTAAGTGAAAATAAATATCACAAAAAAAAAAAGAAACATTTAGTATTAACACAGAAATCATCCAGCTCCATTAGCAGGCCGTCCCCCAACCCTTTTCTCAGCTCATACATCTGCAGCAATCATACCATCATCATTCCAGCTCTTGCCTGGCGTTCTGTCCCCTTTCCAAAAAAATAAATAAAAAACATATCAAAATGTTTAAAAAAGAAGGAGTAGAAAAAGGAAAAAGAAACGGCACCCCAGGTTCTTTTCTGCTCTGCTAGTTTTGTATCAAAGTCACACGAGCTTTTTAGCCTGGAAACACCCCTCTACCCAGCTCCATGTTTCTAGCTGTGTTCTTAAAGGCTAGTTTCCTCCCAAAAATTCAGGGTCACAAAGGTGGCTGGAGCCTCAGCTGTCATTGGCCAAGAGGTGGGGTTCAGCCGCCAGTCCTCCATACACATAGAAACATACAATCATTCACCCCCTCATGCAGTTTACGCAATTCCAGATTCTCCACTGAACCTGCTGAATGTTTTTTGGATCATGGGAGGCAATTGGAAAAAAAAAAAACAAGGGAAACCAATGCATTAGTATTTCCTGATAAGTTTGTAACCTTTACCAAGTAATGGAAAACTAAGGAATTTTCCACACTATAAGGCACATCTAAAAGCCATAAATCTTCTCAAAAATCGCCAGTGCGCCTGATAATGCGGTGCGGCTTATATGTGGATCAATATTGCAACTACAGGAAGCAGCTTACGACTCCATTTTCTCCAATAGAAGTAGTAGTGCGCGGTGCATGTTGGGATATATGACAGCGCGAAGCGTGCATTTTCATTTCCATTTGTGTGTGTGTGTGTGTGTGTGTGAGTGTGTGTGTGTGTGGGTGCGTCGCCGAAGTAGCAGTGGTAAAAACGGTGAATTCCAGTCCAACACCTCTTGTGTGTGTATAAGGACCCCGAAATGGCACCTTTCAGGAGACACGCTTACGACGCAGAGTTTAAACTCAAGGTGATCAGTCACACAGGAGAACATGGGAATAGAGCAGCAGCGAGAGAATTCAACATGAACAAATCAATGGTAGGTACAGAAGTGGAAGAAGCAACAAGATGACCTGCGCCAAGTAAAGAAAACTAAACAGGGTTTCTGAGGGAACAAAGCGAGATGGCTACAGCCAAGGGACAAACTTGAACGATGGGTTGTTGAACACAGAGCCGCAGGTAGAAGTATCACCACAATCACTATTGAAATGAAGGCGCTAGCTAGCAACAAGAACATCAATGAATGTAGAGGCTGTACTTCTTGATGCTTTTGTTAATGAAACGCTTTGAACTGTGACAAATGGAGTTTGAAATACATTGTTTTCAACGATGGCGGTGCAAATACCAGTAAGAGCTACCGGTGCTTACGTATACCGTATTGTGAATGCACTAACTTGTTTTGGGAGTTTACAGAGTTGTCAGACCGTTGGTTTGTTTTATATTAATGAAGTTTGACTGACTTATCTGACTGTTTTGTTGACATTCCCTTTAGCGTAGCTCCATTTAGTGGATGCATAACCCTACCCCAGCCACTACTGTAGCTCTATTATATGCACCTTATAATGCAGTGTGGCTTATATGTGAATTTTTTTTCCAAATAGGCCATTCATTGAAGGTGCCCCTTATAATCCAGTGCACCTTATGGTGCGGAAAATACAGTACTTAATCAAAAATCAATACTATATCTATACTAAATCTATACTAAGTTATACCAAAAATCACCTAAAAGTTGAGGTCTTCTTCTTCTCCTTTCGTCTTTTCTCTTCAGGGGTCACTACAGCGAATCAACTTTCTCCATCTAACCCTATTCTCTGTATCCTCCTCTTTCACACCAACTACCTTCATATCTTCTCTCATGATGTCCATAAATCTTCTCTTTGGTCTTTCTCGAGACCTCCTGCCTGGCAGCTCTAATTCCTGCATCTGTCTACCAATATATTCACTATTCCTCCTTTGTACATGACCGAACCATCTCAGTCCAGATTCTCTGACCTTCCCCCTGTCTTTTGGTCATTGTAACTGTTTCTAGGCTATACACCATCGCTGGTCTCACCACTGTCTTGTACACCTTTCCTTTCATTCTGGCTCATAGTTATCTGTCGCATAGTACCCCTGACACTTTTCTCCACCCATTCCAACCTGCTTGAACCCGCCTCTTCACCTCTTTTCCAAATTCTCCATTGCTCTGAACTGCTGAACTCAAGTACTTGAAATCCACCAACTTCTTGATCTCCACTCCCTGTAGCCTCGCTGTTCCACCCGGGCTCCTCTCATTCACACACATATATTCTGTCTCGTTGCGACTGACTTTCATTCCTCTCCTTTCCAGAGCATACCTCCATTACCCTAGATTTTCCTCAACCTGTTCTCTGCTCTCACCACAGATCACTATGATCATCTGCAAACATCTGCAAACATCTGCAAACAACATGGCTCATGGCATTTCCTGTCTAACCTCATCTGTCAGCCTGTCCATCACCATTGCAAACAAGAAGGGGCTCAGAGCTGATCCCTGATGGAGTCCCACCTCCACCTTGAACTTCTCTGTTACCCCTACAGCACAACTCAACACTGTCTCACAGATAGCATACATGTTCTGCACCAGTCTAACATACTTCTCTGCCACTCCAGTAGCATACAATACAATACTCGAGTTCCTCTCTTGGCACCTTGTCATATGCTTTGTCTAGGTCTTTAAAAACACAATGCAGCTCCCTCTGGCCTTTTCTGTAATTCTCTATTGGCACTCTCAAAGCAAAATCTGCATCTGAGGTACTCTTTCCAGGCATGAAGCCATACGGCTGTTCACAAATGCTGGCTCCTGCTCTCAGTCTAGTTTCCACTACTCTTTCCCATAACTTCATTGTATGGTTCATCAACTTTATCCCTCTACAGTTGCCACAATTCTACACATGCCCCCTGTTTTTAAAAATGGGCATCATCACGCTTCATCTCCATTTTTCAGGCATCTTTTCACTCGCTAAGATCCTGTTGAATAATCTATCCAAAAACTCTACCGCTACCTCTTCCAGACACCTCCACACCTCCACAGGTATAATATCAGGACCAACTGCCAACTTCACTGCCTTCCTCACTTCTCTTTTACTAATCTCAGCTACTTTGTGGTCTACAATAGGTTTGATACGCATGTTTGGCTTTGGTAAAAGTTTTACGCCAGATGCCCTTCCTAATGCAACCCTCTGCATTTTTCCGTGCTTGGGACTGACTCAGGGAGACACTGACTGGTGCTGCCCTGAGGCTGTATTAGAACTATATAAATAAATTAAAAATGCAAGATGACAATGAAACTGGCTAAACCTAAGTCAGGACCATTTGATATTGTTATTTTTTTGTTTGTGTGTGTGTCTCTCTCTCTCTCTCTCTCTCTCTGTGTGTTTGTGTGTATGCGTGTGTTTGTGTTTACTTTCATGACAGCTTTTTATTATCTCGAAACAACATACTCGTCATCAAATATCAATGCTGATCGATAATTCACAAACGCTATCAGAGGCATGAAAAGTTCCCTACCTGTCTGGCGGTTCCTTCGTATCAAAGAAGTTCAGGAAGAGTGGCATCTTTCAAAAAGATCCAAAAAATGTCGGGCTTCAGCGGAAGTCCGTGCGCTGGCCAAGTTCCGATCTCCACACTGACTGATCTCCATACCGTGACCCCCAGATGTGACACTTCCAGCTCTTATGCAAAATACCCAATTAAGCAACAAACAACCTGCTTTTGAATAGAAAATATGACTAAATAGGCAACAACAAGATTTCCCTCCATCTGTCCCTTTTACCACCTCACCTTATTTGCGTGTGTGTGTTTTTCCAAAAGCACTCATTTAGCTCAGTGAGGTGAATGTTTATTAGCGAATGCAACACCACCTAATTTCTAATTGCGCCTTGGCTCTCCACCAAGTATTGAAGTGTCTAGAGACTTCTGGGTGTACCTAACTTTCCCGCCGACCACACATGCACACACACTCATCTTCTGGACGTTTGAGTTCCAGGTGGAAGTGTCACTTGTGAACAGGCGGTTCCCGTTCCGGATTGACTTGGAAAAAAGTTTTCAAAATTCTTTTTTTTTTTATTCTCCCCCTTTTTCAGCCTTTTTTTTTTTTTTTTTTTTTCTACATTGTGTCACGTGATCTGCTCAGATTGCTTTTTTATAGTCTGGGCCAACATAAAGCTTGCATTTCACACCCCGGCAGCTGTGAGAGATCAGAGCATTCACACCAGAGGAAGCGCTTCTCGCGGTTACACTTCCAAAACTTTCATAACAAGTAATTATCTCCTTCACTAAAGTGATTCACACTAAAGCTGGTTTTCGATAATCTGATAAAAAAAAAGAACTGATCTCTTATCCATCACCCCTTGATTCCATTGTGGGATTATTGTCGCCGTGATTTTATTTTTCAAAGCAAATATTTCCACATTAATGGGACACGGGTTGGGATTGTAGGGGGTAAAAATATTCTACTTGATCAAGTAAATATACTTGACAACCAGGAACACTGAAAAATGTGAAAATTTGGAATGCATTATAAGGTGTTCCTGTCTGATACGTCATTAAATATACTTTTTTCTGTTATAACTGAAGTGATAACACAATGCAAATACAATTAAAACAATAACATGATTGAGCCAATGATTAATTCATTCATTATCTATACTGCTTATCCTATAATAAGTAGGGTTGCTGGATTCCTTTGGTCATTAGGCGAGTGGTGGGGTACATCCTGGGTAGGTTTCCAATTGATCTCATTCAATAAATAATCACCCATGAATATCAAATTAATGGCTGGCCAGTAGTGGTCAACAAATTCATTTCGACATTCATTACAATTTTCATTTAAAAAACAAAAACAAACAAACAAACAAACAAAAAAAAAACATACATTGGAGATCCTAAATTGCCAAAATGTGCTACTGGGAGGTTGAATGATTATCTCAATATGTGGCCCGTGGTTGACTGGCACCTGGTTCCCGTCTTGCCTAGTGAAAGAAAGAAGAAGAATTACCGTCATTGTCGCATTTAGCGAACTTTGACCATCGCATTTAATTCATCAAGAATGAGCCATAAGCAGAAGGTAGCTAAGGAGCAGCGCCAGGGATTCAGTGTCTTACTCAAGAACACTTCGATTGGCTAGGAGGAGTGTGAGAATCGAGCTAGGATCCAAGGGTGCCCGCTCTAACCCTCTAATCCAAAAGATGGGACACACTCAGGCAACCTCTCCACAGCTGTGGAGATGTTGAATAACGAGGTTTGATAATGAATGCATGCTGATCATAGAAATTGTGTTCATACATCATTGTCCAGTAGCATACATAAAGACCACGTCTGTTGTAGCAGTAGAATTTTGGTAGTCTTGAATGTGGAGGAAGTCACAGCCTTTGCTTGATAAAATGTATTTAATTACAGTAGGTCTTCTTCTTATTCCTCTTTTCCTTTTGGCTACTCCCTTTAGGGGTGGCCACCACCAATCTGTCCCCTCCATCTAGCCCTTATTTAATAGTGATATATATGCTGTATGTAATACCCAAATTGCCTCAATCGTTTTTTGGAAAAAGATTGACTTGTTTAAAATCACTTCCTTTTCTTTGTCACATGCGCCCCACCCCCAAGACAACATGCTCTCACAGTAGCTTTGTGGTATTTAACTCTGAAAATTGCCAAGGACGTCTGACGGTACTGTCACCGAAGCCAAACCGAGGAAAGCGCAAGGAATCTGTTTTTTCTTTCCGCGGAGACTCTTTCTTCGTGGGCCTGACAACCCAATCCTTTCTCCGATCCATGTCTCATATGAAATATTCCATTTCTGCCCTGCTGAAAACCATGCTCACTATGTGTCACATGTTTTCTATGTTGGAAACTCCAGAGTTCTAAGCAGCCATGTGATCGTGAACAATGAGAGGCTGCTTGGCATACATTTGTAATGACGTCCTGCCAGAGCAGCTGGTTCACAGACTAATGATATGTTTCATCCATTATATAAATCTCAGATCCCTAAAGCAGGATGATAGACAGCTTGTCACTGTGTCGTGTGTGTGTGTGTGTGTGTGTGTGTGTGTGTGTGTGTGTGTGTGTGTGCGTGTGTGTGTGTGTGCGTGCGTGTGCGTGCGTGCGTGCGTGTGTGCGTGTGTGTAGAGGGCTCTTTTGATTGGTTCCAGCCTGCTCAAAGAGAATTTTGCTTGAACTTTTCAGCAACCATGAGCGCCCTCTCCTCTGGTCAGGGCTATTAGAGCCACTCAGTCACCAGGAGGAGGTTATAATATTTTTTCATGGCTTGATATGAGGTTAAGGTGTGGCTGAGAGTAGCTAATGAAAGCTCAGACTAACCAAACTTTTGAAGTAACTTTATTTTTATTTTCACTTTCTTTATTTTTTTCTTAAATTGTCTTTGAGTTGTTGGCTCAGCTTTGATTATTCTGAAATCCCCATGGGAAAATATCAGTCAAGCATCGGCTATATTTATATAAATCACTACATAGTTTGTGGTGGTTTGAAATGGCTTACAATCCGATGCTAAAGGCAATTTTTATGTTACATTTATTTTGCATTATTTATTGGATTTATTCTTATATATGGAGTTTGCATGATCTCAGCACAGGCTTATTTTAAATTCCCCTGTTTCTGCCTTCAGTCATGAAAACAGTAATTTCAAGGTAGATGCTGAGCTATATGAATTTATATATATAAAAAAAAATCCCCTTCTTGCAAAATCTGAGTGGGGATTCTGCTCGGGAGCCTTGCACTGTTCTGGACAGAAATCTCAGAATTTTTCATAACTAGATCAATACTTGGACCACTTTTGCCTTCACCTCCCAGATCTCCTCTAACGCCTTGAGGCTCAGATAGTTCTGCAGCTTCTTTTTGCTCTTTCTTCCTGGGTCTTGCTGTCACTCGGGATGGCTGCACCCGCAGAATTGGCTTTTTTCTGCTTCTTGTCGTCTAACAAGGGGTTGTCCAATAAGTATGCAATTACCATTTTGCCTCTCTTGATTGATTGGTCATTCTGGATCACCTTTGTACCGGTCTCGCACCTTGATCTTGGGACCTCCATCTGAACACTCGGTTCAGATGTCCCTGTGCGCGAAGCTAGACACATGGTTGCAATGCTACATGCAAGCCTTTTCATACCAGTATCTTACAAGCCTGCTGTTATGTGCCGGATTGTCTTCTGGACATTTTTGCACAGTCTACACCTGGGGTCTTGTCTGATGTTGTAGACCCCAGCCTGCTGAGGGGAAACATTGAGTCAATGTCAACCTTATTCGTGATATGCAGTCTGCTGCAGAGGAGGTGGTTGACTGTTGACCTTCTTTGGAATCTGTATCCAAAGCCACTCTTGGTGATGATCTACACTAGGTGAGTGGGGTTCAGACCCATGTCGAACAGCACAGAGGGCATCACACCTCATTGGTGTATACCTTATCTGAAGCCCATATCTGGAATTGGCTTTGAGTTGGTCTACAGGTTTGCCTTCCGGAGCCCCATCTAGTTCTTGCTAAAGGCTCTAGGTGTAATTGTAATCTTATACGGCTCCAGGCACTCCCGTACCTATGTTTGCTGCATTGAGTCATAGGACAAGAGAATCATAAGAATCAGAATAAACTGTCAATGTAATCAGTGGACAAGTCAGTACATATGCTCTTACAGTGCTCCCTGATTGTTCTGTTTTCCAGTAGCTGGTGTTTAGCTCATCTGGTATGCTTGCAAATTCCTATCTGTGCCTTGATCCATGAGCCTATTCATCTTAGCTGCTATGATGACTGATAGGTGCTTCCATGTACTTAGGCTAGCTATATACCAGAAACTGGATGGTACTGGGGCCTTCTGTTGGTCCGTCATGAGAACTACATAGCCTTAGATCCTGCTCAGGGTACAGTATCTAGATGGATCCTGTCAAGACTCTATACAGTTAGAAATGCCAATATGAACCTGGTCAAGATACCCTGAGAGGTGGAGTACACCACTAACGGAGCAGTGCAGGGACTGTATTTAACTGTGTTTGTTTCTTGCACTTTAACATCACCCCTTTTCAATAAAAAAAAAAAAAAAAAACAGGGAAAAAAACTGCTAGCCTGTGTGGCTAATGTTGCAAGCCTGATCGAGGTTGCAGCTGCATGTTTGAAACCAATCAGCTCCCCGGAGCGACTGATTCACTCACACCGACAAAATCGTGCAATTACAAGGGCTCATCTGCCACGCACACGTGCACACAGTAGGCCTTTACTCGGGGAGACTCACAAGATCTATGCAAAACTGATTTATCATTAATAGATATGTATTGTGATTTCTGATGTCAAAGTATAATAAACATATCTGAATTCTACCAGCTGATTTAATCAGTTGTGCCAATTACACTTTTTTTTTAATGGCTGAGGGAACGTACCTACATCTCCATATATATACACTGCTCAAAAAAATATCGGAAATACTAAAATAATACATCCAAGATCTGAATGAGTAGAATATCCTTATCAAATAATATTCTTTGTTCTTTACATAGTTGAATGTGCTGACAACAAAATCATAGAAAAATTATCAATGGAAATCAAATGTATTAACCCATGGAGGTCTGGATTTAGAGTCACACTCAAAATGAAAATGGAAAAACACACTCCAGGCAGATCCAACTATAATGTCATGTCCTTATAACAAGTCAAAATGAATCAGTGTTGCTTCCTAAGTGGACAGTTTGATTTCACACAGTGTGATTAAACTGATTAAATCACACAAGTGTGAGTACATTGTGTTGTTTAAGTGTTCACTTTATTTTTTGGGGCAGTGTATATATACATACATAGATCAATGGCGGGCCGTGCATTTTACACCTAGGCCTTCAGTAGTGCTCTGAATCACCCCCCCCATCAATAATTAGTTTATGGCCATGAAAAAAAAACATCTAATTATGCAGAAATGCAGTATAAAGAGAGGTGCAGCGCGGGTAAGATAACATGTGTAGTGTTAAAATTCACCTGCGGGAATGTATCATGTGAGGACAAAGGGATTGCCCAACTCTGTACTCTCCCACTGACACTCCCCCCGCGTGATCGATCACGCACCCCGTGGCTTTGTCCTGCACATCCGCTGGACGGGTCTCAGCGGGTGTGCAGAGAGGGTGAACGATCCTCTGGGGGTGACATTCATTCTGGCCAGGGAGATCTCGTAAGTGTATTTCCTGACTTTGAATAAACCATTCTTGCTTGCTCAGTTTCAGACCATTGTGAGGTTTTTCCCTGAAGGAAATCTGAACACACCGGGACAGCAAAGTCCAGTCCCAATGCGAGAGCCACAGAAATGGACAGTAGCCACAATAAATGCCTTTATAGCAAACAGCTGTGACATATAAAAAACAAAAAAACACCACTAATAACCTTATAAACTTTCAGTATTATTTAGGTAACTTGCAGCATTTTACTCACCAAAAATTCTGATCATTTGTAGATAAAATCCATCATTCTTTCTTTACTCAAAAAGACTTCAATTCTTCTGTCGGACAAATTATCCATACACTTCAGCTCCAAGCACCCCACCAATACAATTTGCAGTGTACCTCAGAGCCTGTGAGCCAGGGGTACTGGTCGTAGTTCGTGGCTTGAAAATGTCAGACAAATCCTTTTTTCTGGTTGTGTCAGGTTTGCTAAATTAGGTGTTGGCCGACCTTTCATTTCTATGTCCAGCTTTTCTTCAAAACTCCATCTAGAAAATGGCTTTAACAATATATTAGCAACTAACTCAGTTTCTTCTCCTCTTGCAGCCCTTTGGGGTTGACAAAACCGATATTAAACAAACACAACTATATTTCTGTTTGCAGCTCGCTTGTACAATTAACTTTGCTAATACACTGGTCTACTCTGACTACCCAATCAGAGGGTGTGAATACGCTGAATTTGCTGTAGCCTGCTGGAAGGCTTTGATGTCGCCAACTCAAAATCTGATTGGTTGAAGCAACAGCGTCATCAACACTTATTTTTTTGCGTTAAGGTCTTTCAGAACGGATTGTGCAGCCCCCCCCAGGCAGATTTCTTTGACTTTGACCCTGCCTGGACACAGATGATGGCTGAAATATGATTGGTTAAATGTTTAAATATGAAAATGCATGTCTGGAAGCGGCACAACCAGGAGAAAAGCTATGAAAGGAAGTGAACAGATCATTTGGAAATATTTAATAAGTATTCATGGACAAAATATAATTAACACCTGTGATTCTGATATTTTTTTAGGCCAGCAGAAAAGGCCTTGCAGGCCTTGATGGCCCACCACTGATATATATATATATATATATATATATATATATACACACACACACACACACACACACACACACACACATATATATATATATATATATATATATATATATACACACTGTATATATATATACTATATATATATATATACACAAAGTAATTTCTGGACTATAAGCCACTATCAACTATTACGGCTTGCTATGAATTCTGCAGCTTAATTTGGCCTCCCAACAAAGTGAAATTGAGAGCAACAACGAAAGAGAGAAAGGAAGTGTTTGATAGAAGAATTCTGAGGCTGTTTAATTAATGAGGAAGAAGTCTTTAGGGCTTTTAGTGCGCAGGATAAAGATGAAGATCATGTTCAATGATTTGTCCGAGCAGTCAACTGTGTTTTTTATTTGTTTAACCAGATGTGTTAGGGGCATTGTTCAGAAAAAAATAAAAAATGAAAAAAATAAAACATTTACCATACTTATTCAATTAAAACTTCAAAAAATCATTCTGTGTAACAACTTTCTTTGTAAATATCTCATATTACCTTAGCACCTCTTCTGCTTCCCTGTACGCTGTCTTGTCAACATCTCAGCCCACCTGCCCCCCACTGGGACTCTCTCCATCCCCTCCTGTCACCTTCACCGCTGAGGAGGTGAGGAGAGAGTTCAGTCGCCTTCATCCCAGGAAAGCTGCCGGCCCTGACGGACTTAGCCCCAGAGTGCTGAAAGGATGTGCCTCAGCTGTGTGGGATCTTCACATACCTCTTTAACCTGAGCCTGATCCAGATGGTTGTCCCTGACCGGTGGAAAACCTCATGTCTGGTCCCAGTGCCCTAGAAGAAGCATCCCAGCACACACAGCGACTACAGACCAGTGGCCCTGACATCACACGTCATGAAGTCGCTGGAGAGGCTCGTCCTGAGGCAACTTCGTACTGTTGTCGGACCTTCGCTGGAGCCCCTGCAGTTTGCTTACCAGGCCCGGAGAGGAGTGGAAGACGCCATCATCTACCTGCTGCACAGAGTATACACCCACCTTGAGGAGGCAGGAAGCATTGTGAGAGTCATGTTCTTTGACTACTCCAGTGCTTTCAACAATAGGAAGCTTCTGGACATGCAGGTGGATGCTCCACTCGTGTGCTGGATCAACAACTAGCTCACAGGTCGGCCGCAGTACGTGAGGCTGGGGAACATCACGTCGGACACCATTGTGAGCAGCACGGGGGCGCCACAGGGGACGGTCCTGTCTCCCTTCCTGTTTACGCTCTACACCTCAGACTTCAGGTGCTCCTCGCAGTCCTGCCACCTGCAGAAATTCTCAGATGACTCTGCCATCGTGGGCTGCATCAATGGAGGCCAGGAGAAGGAGTACAGGAGCGTGGTGGACAGGTTTGTGGAGTGGTGTGGACTGAACCACCTGCAGCTCAATGTGTCTAAGACAAAGGAGCTAGTGGTGGATTTCAGGAAACAAAGGACCCACCTGAATCCGGTCACCATCAGGGGTACAGAAGTGGACATTGTGGACACCTACAAATACCTGGGTGTCCACTTGGACAATAAACTGGACTAGACCTTGAACACCAATGCCATCAACAAGAAGGGTCAGAGCCGCCTGTTCTTCCTCAGAGGCTCAGATCTTTCAACGGCCGCAGGACCATACTGCAGATGTTTTACCACTCGGTGGTGTCCAGCGCCATCGTCTACGCTGTTGTGTGCTGGGGAAGCAGGCTCAAGACAGCTGACACCAACAGACTCAACAAGCTCATCAGGAGAGCTGGATCTGTCCTGGGAGTGGAGCTGGAGTCTGTTGTGCAGGTGTCAGTGAGGAGGATGCTAAGGAAGCTCCTCAGTATCATGGACAACGTCCATCACCCCCTGCATGCCACATTGACGTCCTGTCAGAGCTCTTTCAGTTGTAGACTGATACCACCAAGGAGCTCCACTGAACGCCACAGGAGGTCTTTCCTACCTGAAGCTATCAGACTTTTTAATTCCTCTTCCCTCAGCCGCAGGGAATGTTCAAATCTTTGTAATTAACAGTTAACAGTTAAGACAATTTATATTTCATTGTATTTCTTATTCTTCCTCCTTCCTACTATTTCTATTAATGTTATGTTTTTGCTTGAAACTCTGGCACAACAATTTCCTTCGGGATAAATAAAGTTGTTCTCATCTCTCATCTCGTCTCATCTCAATGGAGACTTGCGGCTTATATGTGTGACCAATATTTATATATATATATATATATATATACTTTTTTTTTCTTTTCAAATAGTGGGTGTGGCATATATTCAGTTCTAAAGTGTCCAAAAATTATGATAGTATACACATACATATCCATCAATCCATCATCTACTTAGGGTCATGGGCAGACTGGAGCCTACCTGGAAAGAGGCGGGGTACATCCTGGACTGGTTACCCTCGGCCGGGGGGAGGAAACATAGATATATGTGTATGTGAAAAAACATATGTATGTGTATACATGTACATATTCTTTTTTTGCCGGACGTGGCTCAGGGGGTTAGAGCGGTTGCCCTTTGACCCAAACATTCCTGTTACAATTCCTTTTTTCCTGCTAGCATGTCAAAGTGTTGTTGAGCATGACACCGAACCCCTAATCATTCCCCTGGCGCTGTTGAGTTGCTGCCACCTGCTCACGGTTTATCCATAATGGGTTAAATACAGAGAGGGATTAATAAAGTATAATGAAAAAAATACATAAATACACATGTCCATGTATAGGCTGATAGATTGATAGAATCGTCCATTAGTCTGTCTGTTGGTCAGTCAAATGATTGATTTATCATGTTTGCTGGGGAGCAGTGCTCCTGATGTGAAGCTCGAATGCCCGTGTGATCCGTCGGTTTAAAATCATCTGACGGCATCCACAGGCCGAGACCAAGGAGATCCAGAGTGAGTCTGATTTCAACTATGTCGCGAGGGAATTGAAGCCACAAGACCAGTTCTAATCTCATTCTCATCAGCAGCCGGGAACTTGAGGCTGCTCCTTTCCATCCAGTCCGAGGATCCGCAGAAGAACCGTGTCCTCATTCTGTCACTGGTGGAAAGTAAGGAGGAGAAAGGCAAAGGCAAAACAGAAGACGTGCAGAGAAATGGAGCTGGTCATTTCATATGCAGCAAAGGACTACAGTGCTAAACTGGGATCTAGAGGAAATTGGGTTTCAAACAAATTGCTGCTCATTAATTAATTATGTGAACAAGAACTTGAAGGGGCAGCTTTTAAAAATAAGTGTCAATAAGATCATTATATCAAGAGAGGATTGTCTGAATTGAAAAGTTGTGAATGGTTAGTAAATGGCTCCTCACGCTACCAAAAAAGATGTTTTAGCCCCCCCCCAAAAAAAAAAAAAATCCCCACTAATAGACTGGTCAGAAGTTTTATTTATCCATTTTGACATTTTGTCCAGATTTTACCCATATAATGAGCCAAGACTTGACATTTGAACTTCTTACCGGTAAATTCTGCTGATTTCAAGATCATGAAATCTGCTGGATTATTTCTGCATATTTTTTGAATGATTTCCTGCTCACCTTCAGAAGTTTCCTAAAAATAAAATGAGCTTTTCCTATTTATCAAACATAGCTGGAATCCCCTTATTTAAAAGGAACGTCTCTCTGATTTTTCTTGTCTTCTTTTTTTTCTTCTTTTCTTGTAGATTTGTCAGTAATTTCTTAATGAGTTTTTGTTTACTTTGCAGTTTGCTAATTGGTGCTTGCAATTTAATCTCGGTATCTAAATACAGCCCAGGAAAATTGATGGGACAAGAAGCAAAACATGCAACCAGCCTAGAAGGGAAATATACATTTATTTTTTTTTCAAATATTGTTGATACTTTAAAAACCATGATATGCAAAGTACGCTCTGCATCTTTTCGAAAGCCTTCAATCAAAAAATCAAGAAAATATCTATTCACTTTTTAGCAACCTTGCCTCTTCAAAAGTATTTTTAGTCTGCATTATGGAATCAAGCGACAAAAGCTACAAAGCTTAGATTACTCTACAAGTATGGTTATAAAAACTATGATAATTTGGGGAGTATTGGAAATGGGCTTAGTTATAAAGATTTGTGTGTCCTAAAAAAGTTAATGTTGCTGTTACGTTACGGAATAAAAAAAAATGAAAAAAAGTAACATCAACTAATCTCTATCTGGGAAAAACTGTTCCTGTAGAAGTTGAATATGTTCTTAAATCCACTGATATTACAATAGATTTGTTCTGATTTTCATTATAATCATTTTTTCTCACAGTAAAGATGCATTAATTTAGCCATTTTTATTTTACTAGCCATGGATGTATAAAAGTAATGACTAATCCAAGCACTCAGAGAGTTAAATCCTCATTGGCTGTTTCTTAACTTACTGCAACAATTTGAGGGCAGCGCACATGACCAAGGCTCCTTAAGCTGCGAGTCTTATTCAAGCATCCGGTAAATCTGGACCATCATCACTCATTTCCCAGCTTCACCTCCTCCACACGCGCTTGGTCTTCACTATCCCTGTTACGGCGGTACTCCGTTTTGATCTCACTGAAGTCCCCGGGGGAACACATTAGGCTCTTAAGCTGCTCAAAACACAAAAATATTCACCAATTGCCTGCAGCCGGCGTCTGTTCGCTTTTTGCCATCACACAAAAACATCTTCATTAAGCCAACAGGAGCTGACCTGTAGGCTCATTATAAAGCTTAAATATGACCCTCTTATTCACGATATAATGATGGATTATAGCCGAAATGTTCCCGAAAACATACACACACACACATGGATCCAGGTCAGTTATTTTCTTAATATTTTTCTCTCTATAGATCAGGGGTGTCAAACATACAGCCTGCGGGCCGGAATTGGGCCGTGAGGAAGTTCGATCAGGCCCGCAGGATAAATTCAAAGTGAAAAAATGCATAAAAGCCATGTACTTAATATTTTTAATTAAATGCCATTCAAGGATTGTCCGCTAGGGGATGCACTGTTTTGTTCAGAGTAGAAGACAAGCCATATCACTGAGACAGACCAAACATCAGATGTTATCAATGCGCCATCTGCTGCTTGTTATGACGTTGTTTCTACCCTGTTCTCTACCTCCCCGCTACACCCTCATTAGCCAAAATGTCGTTATTGAAACAGAGGGTGTAGAATTTTCAAAGAAAAATGGACTACATCCTATTTATTAAGGAAAAGCATGGGAAACCTGTGTGCTTGGTGTGTTTGCAACAAGTTTTGGTATTTAAGGAATAAAATATTCTGCGCTTCTACGAGATTCATCACAGCGAAAAATATGAGAGCTTGCAAGGACAACTGAGAAGAGATAAGATCAACAAATTGCTGGCGGGTCTGAGGAAACAGCAGTCCACTTTGTGGATCATACAGCCCACCATACAATCCAGTATTGTGGACCTCCATAAATTTTCAGTATGTATTGTAAGTGTATGTATGTTTCATGTATGAAGTTTACACATTTACAGGACAGGTGAATACTTTCTTCCCCACACATTTAATAGCACTCTTTTTAGTTTGTGAGGTGTATGCAGGGAAGTCTCATTTAATCTTAAAGTGGATTATTATGTTTTTCTATACCAATGACTTTTTAAAGTTTTGTGCCTTTGTGCAATCAGTGGGATCAGCTGCAATGCATACATGTGAACGATAAAAGTAGATTACATGTTTGTCTAAGGAAATATGAGGTGTTTCATGAAATTTTTTTGTAAAAGGATTGTTCATTAGATTTCAAGATTTTCCTGGTGTTCTTGTACTTTTTTACACAAAAACAAAGGAAAGACATGATATTTTGGTTATTTATAGCTGAGTATGCTATAATTTTAATGGTTCAGCCCACTTGACATCTACCTGGGCCGTTTGTGGCCTGTGATGTGAAATTGGTTTTACACCCCTGCTATAGATAGTTAGATATATCAGATGGTCATTCCTTAGACTCCAAAGACACATTAAGTACTTGGTGTAAGTAAATATGGGTAACATTTTGTGCTATTCAAAGATTTTCAGTTTACAAATGTCAAATGACTGCCGGCAGCGTGCTCATTGGTCAGGAATGTTGGGTGAGGGGGAATGGAGATTTATTCTTTCTTTCAGGATAACCCTGGTAATTTTAAAATTACAGATTTTAAGATTACACAAGTCAATTTTCTGAAATCAGCCCTCAGAGGAGGAGAGCCAGTATCAGTGATCATTTTGGGATTGGACATTACATTATGACCCGGCTTCTTCTGCCTTTTTATTGACTAATATCGGCTAATGACGGTAACAATGCGCCACGGCCCATCAGTCGGTCACTATTACAACTGATATATGAACAATTTAGTCTCGCTTGCCAATGAGATATATGAAGGTCCAAAACTTAAATCCATGAAGCCACTTAGAGCAAAAGGCTAAAAAGCATATGTGGAAATGATCTCTACTGCTACTTTCATTCATTATTATTTTTATGCAATACTGGAAACATGCAAAACTGGAACAACAAGATGTAAATATGGTGGTGATTAGCCTTTATATACTAAATATGTTTATTTTTCAGGGGAAAACCACAAAACTGAAGGGAAAATTATCACATTGGACGTCGGTTTAGCACAATTGCTGCAAAGTGCTAAAGTGTACCAATTGGATCTGATGAAGAAAGTGGAACAAAACCGCTGCATTACGATCCTGGACGAAAGTGGGTGTTACTTTTGTCAAGGAAAGAAGAGGACAGAAACAAATTCAGGCAAACTCTCCTAGAGTAGCGGGATCTTTGGTGGGCTGCTGCCCTCCCAGCATGCTCTGAGAGAACCTATGAACAGTTCTCCGGTCCGAATCGCAACTCCTCCTCGTATGGCAGAAACCACACACCCAATACAACTTCATTATCACAGAGGGTTTGCTTTCATGTGGCGGATCCTGTTGTGTGGATAATACTTTCATCTGCCCAATCTGCTGCCTGCTGATGAGCTCAGATGATTCGCTGATTTGAAACATCACTCTGGGTCTTATTTATCCACCTGTGGCAGTGCTTCTGCCGTGGCGACGGCAAGTTGAACACGGCTATCCATTGAAGAGAAGATTTCAGACATAGATAATGAAAGCACTTCAGGCTGGAAAAAGGTATCTATCTGTTGTGTGTGTGTGTACACATATATATATATATATATATATATATATATATATATATACTGGTACTAGTGGAAGTTGAGGTGCTGTGGGTCAAAAATGAAGAAGAGGGAGACATTTTCAGGAGAAGAGAGAGAAGGAATGGCAGGACTCTGGGACTGAGAGTAGGTACCGAGAGTAGGGACTGAGAGTAGGGACAATGACAGGAAAAGGTAGAGAGTTGGTCGACATGATGCAGAGAAGGAAGGTGGATATACTGTGTGTCCCGGAGACCGGGTGGAAAAGTAGTAAGGCTAGAAACTTAGGAGCAGGCTTTAAGATGTACTATCATGGTACTGGCGAGAAGAGAAATGGAGTAGGAGTTATCTTGAAGCGGGAGTTTGTTAGGAATGTTCTGGAGGTGAAAAGGATGTCAGATAGACTTATGAGTCTGATACTGGAAATTGAAGATGTGATGCTCAATGTTGTTTGCAATAATGCCTGGCAGGTGAGATGTGAGTTAGAGGAGAAGGAGAAGTTCTGGAATGAGTTTGATGAAGCGATGAAGAATATCCCCAAAGTTCCCCAAAGAGAGTGGTAATTGGTGCAGACTTTAATAGACATGTTGGTGTTGGGACAGATGGTGGTAGATTTTGCAAAAAGGATGGAAATGGCTGAAGTGAGTACTTTTTTCTAGATAACACAGGAGCATAGTGTAATATATAAGAGAGGAGGAAGCAGCATGCAGGTAGACTACATCTTGTATTGACGAGGTAATCCCAAAGAGATCAGTGACTGCAAAGCAGTGGATTGTTTGTAGGATGAGACAAGGAAGATCAAGAGGACAAAGGCAGAGCAGAGGACAAAGTGATGGAAGGTGAAAATGGAAGAGAATGAATGTTTTTCAGGGAGGAGTTGAAAAAGGCACCAGTGTAGTTTTCCCGTTGACTGGACAACTACAGCAAATGTGATCAGGGAGGCAGGTAGGAGATTACTTTTTGTATCATCTGCAAGGAAAGTAGATAAGGAAACTTGGTGGAGGAATGAGGAAGTGCAGGAGTATGTACAGTGAAAGCGGTTAGCAAAGAAGAAGTGGGATACATTTTTCAGAATAAGGGAGATGTGCTGTATTGTTAAAAATAGAGGGATAAAGTTGATGAGCCATACAATGAAGCTATGGGAAAGAGCTGTGGAAATTGGACTGAGAGCAGAAGTCACCATTTGTGAACAGCAGGATGTTTTCATTTGCTTTGCGAATGCTAATAGAGAGATGCAGGGAAGGCCAGAGGTAGCTGCATTGTGCTTTTGTAAACCTCCAAAAAGCATATGACAAGGTGCTTAAAGAGGAACTCTGGCATTGTTTGTCAAAGTTCTGAGTAACTCAGAAGTATGTTAGAGTGGTGCAAAACATGTATGCCAGATGTGAGTGGTGCGGTGTGATGTAGGGGTAACAGAGAAGTTCGAGGTGGAGGTGGGACTCCATTAGGGATCAGCTCTGAGCCCCTTCTTGTTTGCAGGGGTGATGTACAGGCTGACAGATGAGGTTAGACAGGAATCTCTATGCACCATTATGTTTGCAGATGTCATTGTGATCTGTAGTGAGAGCAGAGACAGAAAGAGGAAAATCTAGAGAGGTGGAGGTATTGCTGGAAAGGGCAGGAATGAAAATTTGATTACAGCAAGCCAGAATATATGTGTGTGAATGAGAGGAACTCGGGTGGAACAGTGAGGCTACAGGCAGTGGAGATCAAGAAATTGGTGGATTTCAGGTACTTGGGGTCAACAGACCAGATCAACAGAGAATGTGGAAAAGAGATGAAGGGATGGGTCCAAGCAGGTTGGAATGGGTGGAGAAAAGTGTCAGGGGTACTATGTGATAGAAGACTATCGGCCATAATGAAAGGAAATGTGTACTAGACAGTGGTGAGACCAGCGATGCTCCGTGGACTAGAAAGCAGTTACAATGACTAATAGATAGGAGGCAGAGATAGAGGTCGGAAAGATGAAGATGTTGGGGTTCTCTTTTGGAGTGACCAGGATGGGTAGGATCAGGAATGAGTCTATCAGAGGAACAGTGCATGTTAGATGTTTTGGAGAGAAGGTCATAGAAGCCAGACTAAGATGGTTCAATCATGTGAAGAGGAGGGATAGAGAATATATTGGTAGACGGATGCTGGAATTCGAGGTGCCAGGCAGGAGGTCTCAAGGAAGACCAAAGAGAGGATTTATCGACATAGTGAGAGAGGATATGAAGGTAGTTGGTGTGAGAGAGGAAGATACAGAGAATAGGGTTAGATGGAGAAAGTTGACTCGCTGTGGCGACCCCTGAAGGGAAAAGCCGAAAGGAGAAGAAGATTCTGGCTACGTCAGAAGCAGCTGTCCCATGCAGCCTTGCGTATCGCACGCACACACACACACACACACACACACACAAACATATATATATATATATATATATATATATATATGTATATAAATATGGGTTATGTTAATAAATACAGTATTAGGTAAATCAATACAGTATATAAATTCACCTTCAGATGCGTAACCTTCACATATTTACATATTTTTCATAGAGGAGAGTGTGAGGGGATTTTTATTTGGCTCCTGATCATCACAGTGGGAAGAGTGCTCTTGATTTAATTTGTTCAAGCATGGGGTTACAGTAAGCATAAAAATTAGTTTGTGATTGCATTGCATATGCGTGGCTTGCTGTGAAAGGAACATGGCCTTCTTGTTTACTCTTATTTACTTGCGATATTGTGTCTTTTAAAAGTCTATTTGCTGTTATTTGCTCTCATTGGAAAAAAAGGACTGCTGTGCTTTTAAGGGCCTTTTTTTTTTTAAAAAAAAAAGAGCCCATCCATCATTTTTCCCACAAACAAACACTCTCTTCTACTCCTGAGCAAAGCCACTTAAAACCTGCTCAAGAGCCATCACTCGCTCAACAAAGGACTAATGAGAATTTTGGAATTTAAGAAATTAGGTTACGGTTTGCTCCACTTGTCAAATGTGCATAGATATGAGAAAAAAAAAAAAAAAAGTAAATTATTGACTTGTGTTTTTTTGGCATGCCCAAACTCTGCAGCGATTTATGTGATATTATCTTTAAAAAAACAGAACAACAACAATGCTGTTCATTCAAGAAAAACAAAAACTTGGGAAATGGTCAGATGAGTCAGGAAAGTGAGAGAGCTGTCCAGGCTAAGAGAAAAGAATCTTGACCCTCAACTGAGGTGTTGTTAAGTGGTGGATATACATGTATAACTTAGAGGATCTCTTCAACCGTAGGCGATATAGCCTCTGGGAAAGAATTGAAACTGGTAGACTCTGAATCCCTTTCAGTCTGAACAGTGATCACTTACTGAGGTATTTAAAAATCTTCTCAGAATCAATGAGACTTGTCAGAAACTTTTGAGTCATCGAACATTGTGCAGCTGGCTAGGTTGACATGCCTCTTCATTGTCACATGGAGGTTGGAAACAGTGCCAGGGAGTGGCTGAATCGGGTGGTGTTATCCATTTTTCTAAAAGATGGGGCAAAAAGGTGTGTTTTATCTACAGATGGATCATGCTTCTTAGTTCCTTGGGAAATCTGGATGCTCATGTTCACAAAAGGACTCCCTGGGCAATTTTGAACTTTTAATTTAAATGAACAACATGGATACTGTCCAGGTCAGGGAATAGTAGATGAGCTTGTGACTCTTGCAAGGATCCAGGAGAATTCATGTCAGGATGCATATCCTCTATACATGTAGTTGGTGGTTGGGTAAAAATGTATGTTTTCCAGTGTGAGTTCCATACTCCTCCAGGGCTGCCGCAGATTCCCTAATTTCCATGGAATTGTGGGGAGATGCATGTCCAAAATGAAAACATCAGGATTGGTTCTCTTTTGATTATGTGGTCCTGTTGGCAACATCACCATAACCTTGGGAGGCACTGGAGTGGTCCAAATGAGTATGTATTTATTTGCACTTTTCCAATGTATTTTTTTTTTCAATTGATTTTTGAAAAATCACACATTTTTGACATTGTTCACAAAATTTCAACTGGTTTCACTTCAAGAACAAGATGTGAGCAGGAGATCAACTTATTGGAAGTGGGTACTGGGTACTGGAAGAGGACGCAATGCCCGGGTGCCTACTGGTACTTTTTTCACCAACCGACAAGCCGCGTCTAAAAAGACGCGATTAAAAAAAACTGAGCAGCTGGCAAAGCATGAGAGCAGACAGGGAGCTGATTGGCTGAAGAAACCAGGGAACTGATCAGATATATTCTGATTATCTGATTTAAAAAAGACAGGAAGACACACAAGGGGCTCTTTCATTTATGTAATTTGCACCTTCTCATCTCCTATTGCCTCCAACCACTGTTTCAGCAGCAGCATTCAGGTGCTAATCACATTTTGCATTCATTTATTTACTCGTGTTTTTTAATAAAACCCCCACAACACACATTAAAACTGCTTTTGTGTCTATTTTTAAAGTTGAGAGATCAGGCCCGTCCATAGAAAATGAAGTGCACAAATTATTATCAAGCCATGGTCAGTTCTGCATTTTCCTACAGAAAAAAAAAAAAAACAAAAACTTGAGATGGGTATTTTCTCCTGGCTGTTTCCTCTTTACATTTGGCATCAGTGAAGCAGTTTGTGTTGGTTTTATCCGGGGTAAAAATTGGCTTCTGGGTTAATTTAATCTTAAATCCAGATCTGACATGATAGTTTAATTCAAGAATCAAAAGAAATTTGGTTTGCACACAATGTTTGAGTGTGTGTGTTCAGATATATACACACACACATATATACACACACGATATGTAAACAAATATATGTGTATGTGTATATATACCTGTGTTTATGCCCATGTATACGTATAAGTATATGTGCATGTATCTGTATATAAGTATATATATAAATATATCAACACACACACACAAAAAAAAATATATACACAAACATGCATACACACATACATAATACACACAAACATATGTATACATACATATATACATATATACATACACACACACACACACATATGTATATATATGTAAATATATATATATGATAAGTTTGGCACCATTGGTTTTCTCATTCAGGCTTGTGTGCCAAATTAAATGAGACTGATAGATAAATAAGTAATTTGTTCACCTATCTGTTGCCACATCTTAACCACAGCAGAATAGTCTAAACTTGAGCATTGAGGTGCCAATCACATCCTTTCATCAGGGCAGAGGAGCGCTTATGTGACACGCTGTTCTGCGTAGTCACAACCAAGTGTCTGAATGTGCGCGCGCGCACACACACACATACACATACACACACACACACACATATATGCATACATTTATTTTACCAGATTCGAGTCCACTTAGACGTCAGACGTAGATGAGCAGGGGTATATCCCAAATGAGTGGATTTTCATATTAATCACTCTTGTGGGTCTTTGTTTATTTGGCAGAAGACAAATAAACAAGAAGCACATGAAATAAATAAAAATTAAGAGTGAATAAAAGCTACAAACCGGTTGTATTCCTGAAAAATCCTACATATATTTTTCAGCACGCAGAAGCCCTGTTGAATTCCGATGGAGATGCAAATTAATTAATCTTCTAAAGTTTCCATTTCTACTTCTACTTCCGGCGCTGTCTCGGGCGGCTGCCTGCCAGAGTTTCTCTTCACCTTAGTGTCTCTTTTTCCTAAATTCTCTACTTCTATTTTTCTATTACTTCTTCTTGCTTTAGTAACTATTAAGTTAATTGAATTTACCAAAACAAGAGATGTTGCTCAAGAATTATCTTCCCTCAGCCGCAGGGAATCTTCAATCTTTGTGGTTACTGCTAACAGTTAAGACAATTCATATTTCATTATATTTCTTATTCTTCCTCCTTTCTACTATTATCTATCACTGTTATGTTTTTTACTTGAAACTCTGGCACAACAATTTCCTTCGGGATTAATAAAGTTGTTCTCATCTCTCTCATCTCATCTCATCTCATTTCATTCATCCGACAATGGAGGCCCACCAAGATTTTTATTTATTTATTTAAAAAAAAAAGGATATTTGTAAGATTTCTCAAAGTATTTTTTTTTTTTATATTAAAAAACAAACTAACAAAAAAACCCCAAAAATCATTGAGTTTTTGCCAAGTGGAATATAAGATAACAATACAAGAATCAAAACACACACATATAAATATATATATATATATATATATATATATATTGATCAATTATTGTGAGACTATTTCAAACGCTGTGAAAGAAACAGCCATTGAGGGGCCATATATTTGCATTGAGTGGCCATATATTTGTACAGACTGTCAAAATGTGCCAATCTGTGAAACCTGGTCATTGTGCTGAAGCGATATCAATCACACTCCGACCACCGGATCCATCTCTGCAACACCTTCCTGACATGTGTTTCAAACACAAATGCCACCCGGAATTTTGGGTAATCAATATAAACATGTGATGTTTTTTTTTTTTAAATCTTCCGCTAAGACCCTGGAACTCTCGAGTGCAGGTATTCTGAGGCAGAATAAAAGCCCTGTAACCCCTGGTAGCCAGCAGGAATTGGAAAGTTCAAAAGTGAAATTGTAAGAGTTCTCCATTTACCGCCTCCTTTGTGTGCGTCCTCAAGGCCGCTGTGGCACGGAGAAGTGATGTAACGGCGCCGGAACACAGAAGGAGTGATGATAATTTTATTTTACACCAGTTGGTATTCAGTACCATGGGCTGTGGTGCGAACACACACACACACACACACACACACACACACACACACACACACACACACACACACACACACACACACACACTCACACACACACACACACACACACACACACACACACACACACTCACACACACTCATACACACACAAGCACACACACTCACAGTATGGGAAGGGTGCCGGTAGATGGCACTGCAGCTCATTCCTTCACTGGCAGCGACCGTCTGCTCTCATTAGAAAAAAAAGAAAAAAAAGTCAAGATTGTGGAGCACAACTGCAGGGTTACAAACTCATCAGGAGTGGAAAAGTTGAACCCCCCCTTGAGGCGACCGCGGGCTAGCCCTTGGGGGGCAGGAGATTTGAAAAAGTATCAGAGTCAAGAGAGTGCAGAGGCAGCTGCAAAACCGCCCCCCCCCTCTTCAAACGCAATATGCACAGCAAATGATAAATCCCACACAAAAAAGAAGAAAAGCGACAGAAACCCCCCCAAAAAACAAAGTCCCCGCTTGAATTAAGCCAGACCTTTATTTGTAAATTTAAGGATAAATATCTTATTTGCCGCCTGTATCAGTGTCAGTGTCTTTTTCTCCCTCATCCCTCAGTCAATGAATTATAATGACAAGGACATTTATAGGCCTAAATGTCCGTTTATACAGACAGATGATTTTTAAAGCGTGTGAAAGAATTAGTGGCTAATAGTCTGGAAAACACAGTACTTAAGTGACTGTTGTTTGCTTTTCACATCAGCTGCACAACAGAATTGCAAAAAACAAAAGGGTTTGGTTATTTCTTTTTTAAGATTTAGACATGTTTTGTTTTAGGGGCAGCATAGTGCAGGATGTAGCGCAATAATCTCTGGAACCAAACATTCCTGGTTTGATATCCGGTTCCTCCTAGTGTGTCAAAGTGTTGCTGCGCAAGACACTGAACCCTTAACTGTTCCCCTGCTTCTGATAGACGGCAGCCTCCTGCTCATGGTTCATCCATGATGGGTTAAACGCAAAGAACAAATTCCTCCATGAGGGAGCTATAAATTATTATTATTATTATGTACTAATGATATCACAGGTCAGTGTCTCGCTGAGCTGGTCCCAAGCCAAGATAAATGCAGAGGGCTGCCTCAGGAAGGGCATCCGGCATAAAACTTGTGCAAAAAAGCCAAATATGCAAATGAAACCTCAGAATCTCAGATTGAATTGGTCGAGGTGAACGGCGACCGCTATTGGTGTTGATAAGCTACAGGGCACCAGTAGAAAATGGACTACGGTGGTCGAAGAAGGAGAGGAGGAAGGCGTGTTCAGAAGCAGAGAGAGGGAAGAGTCTGGGACTGAGAGTGGGGGCTTCGAATATTTGGGATGATGACAGGAAAAGGTAGAGTTGGTTGATATGATGCAGAGAAGGAAGGTGGATATACTGGTGTCCAGGAGACCAGATGGAAAGGTAGTAAGGCTATAAGCTTAGGAGCAGGCTTTAAGTTGTACTATCATGGTACTGACAAGAAGAGAAATGGAGTAGGAGTTATCTTGGAGCGGGAGTTTGTTAGGAATGTTCTGGAGGTGAAAAGGATGTCAGATAGACTTATCAGTCTGAAACTGGAAATTGAAGATGTGATGCTCAGTGTTGTTTGCAGCAATGCCTGGCAGGTAAGATGAGAGTTAGAGGAGAAGGAGACGTTCTGGAATGAGTTAGATGAAGCACTTCGTACAAAGTGTACAAAAACTGTCCC
The DNA here is from genome assembly GCF_037954325.1 of Fistularia commersonii. NCBI lineage: Eukaryota > Metazoa > Chordata > Actinopteri > Syngnathiformes > Fistulariidae > Fistularia > Fistularia commersonii. The sequence goes on from NC_141314.1 coordinate 2,036,255, forward strand.
AAACTGCTTATGCGTCTGTGGAAAATTCTGAGAGTCTTCTGGAGAAAGGGGAAGATACCAGAGCAATGGCGAAGGGCCGAAGGTGTATGGATTCCGAAGGAAGAAGGCTCCAACCAGCTTAATCAGTTCCGCCTCATCTCCCTCCTATGCGTTGAATCAAAGATCTTCTTCAGCACTATCGACAAGAGACTGGGCTCATACCTGGCTAGAAACACCTACATCGAGACATCAGTTCAGAAAGGTGGCGTGTCAGGGTAGCCAGGCTGTGTGGAGCATACAGGGGTAGTGACGCAGCTAATCCGGGAGACCAGGGAGCAGAGGGGCAATTTGTCAGTGTTATGGCTCGACCTAGTCAATGCATAAGTTAGTCCAGCTCGATCTGGTGAAACATCATGTGCCGAGCAGATGTAGAAACCTCATCACTGACTACTACAACAACTTCGGCATGAGGGTTTCTTCAGGAGCAATTTCATCCAGCTGGCACAAGGTGGAGATTGGCATCATCACAGGGTGTACCATCTCTGTGACGCTATTCTCCCTGGCCATGAATATGCTCACCAAGTCTGCTGAGCCAGAGTGCAGAGGGCCCCTGATGAGCTCTGGACAATGACAGCCACCCATTTGGGCATTTATGGATGACCTAACAGTCACCACAGAATCAGTTCCTGGATGTCGGTGGATTCTGAAGGGGCTGGAGAAGATGATGGTGTGGGTCCGAACGAGCTTCAAACCTGCCAAATCTAGGTCGATGGTGCTCAGGAAAGGGAAGGTAGAAGACAAGTTCCGCTTCAACATAGCAGGTGCAGCAATCCCTACAATCTCAGAGAGGCCAGTCAAGAGTCTGGGCAAGATGTTTGACAGCTCTCTCAAAGATTCAGCATCCATCCAGACAGCTTGTGGTGAGTTGGATGTCTGGTTGAAGTCTGTGGATAAGTCCGGTCTACCTGGAAAATTCAAGGCTTGGGTCTACCAGCACGGCATCCTCCCCAGGATCCTGTGGCTGCTCCTCATCTATGCCGTCCCACTCTCCACGGTAGAAACCCTGGAGAGGAAAGTCAGTAGCCACCCCCGGAGATGGCTGGGGTTACCAAAGAGCCTGAGCAGCATTGCTCTCTATGGGCGCAACAACAAACTGCAGCTGCCCTTCAAGTTCTTGAAGGAGGAGTTCAAGGTAGCCAGAGCCAGAGAGGTGGTGCTGTACAGGGATTCCAGTGATCCAAAGGTGGCCAATGCTGGAATCCAGGTAAGGACAGGCAGAAAGTAGAAGGCAGAAGAGGCCGTACAAACAGCTGAAGCTAGGCTGCTCCATAGGACTCTGGTGGAAGTCGTCATACGGGGCCAAGCTGGCCTAAGTTCCTTCCCAACCCCCCAAATGAACACCAGGGGGAAGGAGAGGAGGCGCCTGGTCCAAGAGGAGGTGAGAGCAGCTGTGGAGGAATCAAGATCTTGCAAGGCGGTGAGCATTAGACAGCAGGGAGCCTGGACAAGATGGGAAAATGCACTTGAGAGGAAAGTTACCTGGACGGAGATCTGGAAAGCTGGGCCTTATCGCATCAAATTTCTTGTCCAGGCAGTGTACGATGTGCTGCCCAGTCCATCGAACCTGCATACTTGGGGCTTAGCAGAGTCCCCAGCCTGCCCATTGTGTTCCCAGAGAGGCACCTTAGAACACGTCCTAAGCTGCTGCACCACACCATTAGGAGAAGGGCGCTACCGATGGAGGCATGACCAAGTCCTGAAGACCATCACTGAGGCACTCAACACAGGGTTGGTTTGGGCAAAAGCAGTTCCGCCCTGCCAAGAACTCCATTGGCTTTGTCAAGGCTGTGGAGCAGGCGGCCACAGCTAATAGAACACCAGCAAGCATCTTGACATCTGCAAAAGACTGGCAGCTGTTAGTGGACCTTGAAAGACAGTTTAAGTTCCCTAGCCATATTGCAACCACCACCCTCCGTCCAGACATTGTCCTTGTATCAGAGGCCACCAAGCAAGTGATAATGCTGGAGTTGACCGTCCCGTGGGAAGACCCCCTAGAAGAGGCTTTTGAGAGGAAGCTCTCCAAGTATACGGGACTGGTCAGTCAGTGCCAGCAAGCAGGATGGAGGGCAAAATGCCTTCCAGTGGAAGTGGACTGCAGGGGCTTTACGGCCCGGTCCTATGCCAGCGCTCTGGGTTGTCTGGGGATTGTTGGGCAGCATAGGAGAAGAGCCATCCGCAATACCACCGAAGCGGCAGAGAGGGCCTCAAGATGGCTGTGGCTCAAAAGAGGAGAGCCATGGAGTCATGGTAGCTAGCGTGCCAACTGGACACAAGCCGGGGTCCTATCAGCCCTGGCTGGGTCACCTGGATGAGGGTGTATGATGTTGAAAGACCCGAAACACCCAATGATCCCAGGACCATCACTGAGGATGTGTCCAGGTCCATTAGTATATGTATTTACACAACAAGGAGATGCAGAATATCCCAAGATATGATAGAATGGTTATTGGCGCAAACTTCAATGGGTATGTTGGTGCAGGCAATAGAGGGACCGAAGTGATTGGGACTGAAGAGGGACTGAATTGAAAGTGATTTAGGTATACACGATAGGAACACAGATGGACAGCTGGTGGTAGACTTTGCAGATGGAAAGGATGGAAATGGCTGTAGTGAATACTTTTTTCCAGAGAACACAGGAACATGGGGTAACTTATAAGAGCTGAGATTGGGGCTCAAAGGAAGATTACATCTTGTATGAAAGAGGTAATCTGAAGGAGATGTGTGACTAGAAAGTAGTGGTAGAGGAGAGCATAGCCAGACAACATAAGATAGTCATTTGTAGAATGACTCTGGTGACAAGGAAGATCAAGAGGAGAAAGGCAAGCAGAGGACAATGTGGTGGAAGCTGAAAAGGAAGGAATGTTGTATAGTTTTCAGGGAGGAGTTGAGAAAGGCTCTGGGTGGTCAGGGAGAGCTCCCAAATGGCTGGACAACCACAGCTAATGTGATCAGGGAGACAGGTAGGAGAATACTTGGAGTGTCATATGGAATGAAGTAGATAAGGAGACTCAGTGGTGGAATGAGGAAGTGCAGCAGTACATACAGAGAAAGGGGTTAGCAAATAAGAAGTGGAATACTGAGGGGACTGAAGAGAACGGACAAGAGTACAGGGAGATGCAGCGTAAGGGAGAGATAGAAGTAGCAAAGGCAAAACAAAGGGTTTACGATGACTTGTATGGAGGGGGAGAATGATTTATACAGGTTGGCAAAATAGAGATAGAGATGGAGAGGATGTACAACAGGTCTGAGTGATTAAGGATAGAGAGGGAAATGTATTAACATATGCTTGAGGAGTGATGGGAAGATGGAAAGAGTACTTTGAAGAGCTGATGAATGTGGAAAATGGAAGAGAGGCAAGGGTACAATAGATGACTATTATAGACCATAAAGTAACAAAGATTAGTTAAAGTGAAGTGAGGAAGGCAGTGAAGAGGCTGAAGAGTGGAGAAGCATTGGGTCCTGATGATATACCGGCGGAGGTGTGGAATTGTCTTGGAGTTTCTGACTAGATTATTCAACAGGATCTTAGAGAGGGAGAAGATGCCTGAAGAATAGAGAAGTTTGATGGTGCCCATTTTCCAGAATAAGGGGGATGTGCAGAATTGCGGTAACTATAGAGATAAAGTTGGTGAGTCATACAATGAAGCTATGGGAACGAGTAATGGAAACTACATCGAGAGCACTTGTGAACAGCAGTATGGCTTCATGCCTCGAAAGGGTACTACAGATACAGTATTTGCTTTGAAAATGCCAATAGAGAAGTACAGAGAAGGTCAGAAGGAGCTGCATTGCACTTTTGTAGATCAAGAGAAAGCATATGACAGGGTACCAAGAGAGAAACTCAGATTTTGTATGAGGAAGTCTGCAGTGGCGGAGCAGTTTTTGGACCAGGACATGTATGCTAGCTATGAGACAGTGGTGATGTGTGCTGTCGGTGTAATCGAGAAGTCAAAGTTTCTGGGTGAAATAAAATGAACCCATATTTTACTAGGCACATTTTTACTTTATTTAATATTTTGCCAGAGGTCAATAAATTAAAAGTCAAAGTCAGCTTTATTGTTAATTTCTAGACATGTACTAGACATATCGAGGAATCGAGAGGACATTTCTTACTTTCCGACGGTGGCATGAAATAAACAAAATAATAACAATGAAGTGTGCATCAACAGCTAAGTCCACAATAAACATTAAACAGTTCAAATTAAACTATAAAGTATAAAGTGCATGCAAATACAATCTATTGGTACTGAGGCGAAAGGATAATGAGGTTTAACAGCATAAATCCTGACATCTATCAATATATGTGATTTGAATATAGATACTGCAAGGAAAAAAGTAGATGAATATGAGATATGAATCTTACGCTCTGTAAGAAAGTGTTTCAGGACCATGAGATTAAAGACAAAAGCAACAATTCAGAAGAAAATAATATATTATTTGATTTTTTTTCCCCAATCACTATATACAGTCCCAGAAACCCCTTATATTGCAAGTAATCAAATATTTATGAGGAGGTGACCTGGTTCTCTATGAAAAAGACTAGCATTGGGTTATTCGGGGTTCTGGTTTTGAACTTGGTGTATTTTTATATTAACTTCTACAGGGTACAGTATACATTGGCAAGTGCCAATGTATCCTGTATTTAAAATCATATCCATTAAAAACACATATAGGAGGGATAGCGAATATATTGGTAGACCAATGCTGGAATTGGAGCTGCCAGGCAAGAGGTCTCGAGGAAGACCAAAGAGAAGATTTATGGACGAAGTGAGAGAGGATATGAAGATAGTTGTGTGAGAGAGAAGGATATAAAGAATAGGGTGAGACAGACATGGTTGATTTGCTGTGGCGACCCCTGGTAAAAGCCAAAAGGAAAGGAAGAAGAATATATATTTATATACATACAATATACACAAGCACACACCCACACATATATATGTATACAAATACTGTACAAGTGCGTTTGTGTTATACAGTATATATGTGTGTGTGTGTGTATATATATATATATATATGTATATGTATATATACAGTTTGTGTGTGTCAAGTCAGCTGGTGTTGGCGATTAGTCATCCAGGTTCTGCTCTGAGATGGAAGGTTCTCTCCAACACCAACATGGTACTGGATAATCCATCGTGGTGGAGCTCCAATCGCAGGATTTCATTAATTGAATGGATCTTTTCCACAAGATTGGATCCATGAAAATTTAAATCGAAAAAATCCTCCTAAAATTGGATTCTAGAATATATTCATTCAATTGTTCTGATTTTTTTTTGGTTATCAGGCAAAGGGAATTATCAGTTCATGTTCATGGGATGACATTTTCAAAATTTACCTTGAAAATACTCAATCACAGATGCTTTGAACAGAGAGTTTAAAATCTGTCATCCTAACCGGTGCATTAGAGACTGAGGTCACACAAAACATCAGTAACAGGCAAAATGATAAATATTTCAAATAGCACACGATCGTCATGCCCCAAGGGATACACAGTCTAGGTAACAGCGGCGACTTGATATCATTGCGGGAGCCTCAAATGTAATCAGACCACTGGTGTAAAACTTTTTTATTATGAAACGTGCAAAAAGTCAAAACCTTGCTGATCTCTCCCCGAAGCACACAAATCACATCTCTTTTTTTAATACGATACCCTAATTTATGAGGCGTGATAAATTCAATCCACATTCCAATTATGATAATATTCCTGGGATTTTTCTGTTCGCCTTATTAGGTGACCTTTTACTTTATTGCTGAGGAGGACAAATAAGAAGACACAGTGAGAAGAAGACGGAAGGGGTGGGTTTGGGAGGGTTCAAAGAGAATTAAAGAAAAGCAGGTCAGAGGGAAGTGAGTGTTAGAAGGCTGTTTTAACTCCTGCAGGGCCACTATCTGTCCCAAAGCCCCACGTGGAGGAGGAAGACTCATGTAGGCCCTAATGCATTTTTAAATACTAAGAAAGTCTACTGTGTTCTGCGCTGTCACTCATTCAGCTGATAAGCCGCTGGACTGAAATGTGCTTCCCTCTGAAAAGAAAAAAAAAGCGACCTCACTGTTTCCAGTGGTTTCTGCGATGGCTTGCGAACCAAAAGTATGGGACTCTGAGTAGTTACGACACATCGTCAGCTTTGTGCAGTCATACCTTGACTGAAGAGGTCTATTCGTCTGTGCTCGTAAGCCAATTTGCTGGTATGTTGTATTATATTTACCCATTTAAATGAACAAAAACGCAACTAATTGGTTCCAGCACCCTGTTTTTGATATGCATTTCTCAGTTTGAATGCCTTTTGTTACATTGTGTTAATAATTGTAACTTGCACCGTACTCTACATTTTATCACTAAACTCAATGTAGCGATGGAGAGAATGCCAGTCCTCTTTTTAAAACGATCGTTCTGTCCCCATCTGGCTTTGAATGATTCTTCCGATGCCTCGTCCGTTAACGTTCCTGCTGTCTGCTGCAAGAAGTACCCTTGTATGTGTCATGCCTTCTCAGGGATGAGGCCTTCAGACAGAGTATCTTACCAACAACTTCTCCATCTTTTCATGAATGCATTATTCATATTTTTTCCATGATTTTTTGCTGGGCTATGTAGTGCAGGGTGGCATGTTTGACTGTTCCTAAACGCCACTTCTGGGACTACTGTGGCAAACCTCGCTCATTCAGCTCCCTTGTAAGTCGGCTCGTATCAAAAACTCGACTGAGCTACGGCTCATATTTCAAGGAATTTGTAAGTTGTTGCATTCATCAGTCAAGGTACCACCGTACAATATGTTGACGTCTGCATTGACTCAATAATAGTAATGCAAAAAGCCTTTAGATCTGGGATGGGCAACCTTTTTTATGCTGCAGAACCATCAACAAGTTCAAACATGAAAAAAATTAATATAATAAATAGACAAATAAGAAACAGCAGCAGCTTCCTACCAGCTGTCAGCAGGTGGGATGGTGCTGGCAACAGGTTATGCAATTCACCTGCATGTTGACCGGCTTCTTCCACCATTACTTGTTTTGTCATTTGTTGCTTATTAAATGCAGCCTCACAGCAGCACTGGCCAGTGTCTCCCCGAGCCAGCCTTGGAGGGGCATGGGGTACTGTCTCACTGAGCCGGTCCCAAGCCCAGATAAATGCAGAGGGTTGTGTCAGGAAGGGTATCCAGCGTAAAACTTTTGCCTAAACCCAAACATGCGAATCATCCATAATGACTAGATTGATAAAGGAGATGAAGAAGTGATGGGCAGATTTGTTATACAGAACAGGAAAGCAGAGGGACGGATACTGGTAAATTTTGCAAGAAGGATGGAAATGGCTATAGTGAACAGTTTTTTCCAGAAATAACAGGTACATTGGGTAACTTATAAGAGCGGACGTAGGAGCACGAAGGTAGACTACATCTTGTTGTAGTTGTAGGTAAGCGTGTCACCAGACAGCAGAGGATGGTGGTTTGTAGGATGACTCTTGTGACGAGGAATATCAAGAGGACGAAGGAAGAGCAGAGGACAAAGTGGTGGAAGCTGAAAGGGGAGTGTTGTATGGTTTTCGGGGAGGTGTTGAGAAAGGCTCTGGTTTGGTCTGGGAGAGCTTCCAGATAATCGGACAACTATAGCTAGTGTTATCAAGAAGACAGATAAAAGAGTACTTGGTGTGTCAACTGTAAGGAAAGTAGATAAGGAGACTTGGTGGTGGAATGAGGAAGTGCAGGAAAAAGAAGTTAGCAAAAAAGAAGTGAGACACTAAGAGGACAGAACAGAACAGACAGGAGTAAAGAGAGATACAACGAAGGTGAAGAAAGAGGTAGCAAAGGCAAAACAAAGGGCGTACGACGACACGTACTTTTTGTTGGACAGTAAGGAGGCAAATAATGATCTATACAGGTTGGCAAAACAGACACATTACATTACATTTGGCAGACGCTTTTATCCAAAGCGACTTACAATAGAGGACGTAAGGACTGCAAATAACACTTGCAAATACAAGATACACAAAGATAAAGATGGAAAAGATGTACAACAGGTCCGGGTGATTAAGGATAGAAAGGGAAATGTATAGACAGATGCTTGAAGAGTAATGGGAAGATGGAAAGAGTACTTTGAAGAGCTGATGAATGTGGAAAATGAAAGAGAGGCAAGGGTAGAAGAGGTGACTATTGTGTACAACAAAGTAGCAGAGATTAGTAGAAGTGAAGTGAGGAAGGCATTGAAGAGGATGAAGAGTGGAAAAGCAGTTGGTCCTGATGATGTGGTGTGGAAGTGCCTAAGAGAGGCAGCGGTAGATTTTCTGACTAGATTATTCAACAGGATATTGGAGAGTGAGAAGATGCCTGAAGAATGGAGACAAAGAGTGATGGTGCCTATTTTTAAGAATAAAGGGGATGTGCAGAATTGTGGCAACTATAGAGGGATAAAGTTGATGAGCCATACAATGAAGTTATGGGAAAGAGTAGTGGAAACTCGACTGAGAGCAGACATCAGCATTTGTGAACAGCAGTATGGCTTCATGTCAAGAAGAGTACTACAGATGCAGTATTTGCGTTGAGAATGCTAATAGAAAAGTACAGAGAAGGCCAGAGGGAGCTGCATTGTGTTTTCGTAGACCTTGAAAAAGCAAATGACAGGGTGCCAAGAGAGGAGCTCTGGTATTGAATGAGGAAGTCTGGAATAGCAGAGAACTATGTTAGACTGGTGCAGGACATGTATGCTAGCTGTGAGACACTGGTACGGTGTGCTGTAGGGGTAACAGAGAAGTTCAAGGTGGAGGTGGGACTCTATCAGGGATCAGCTTTGGGCCCTTTCTTGTTTGCAGTGGTAATGGATAGTATGACAGATGAGGTTAGACAGGAATCCCCATGGACCATGATGTTTGCGGATGACATTGTGATCTGTAGTGAGAGCAGACAACAGGTAGAGGAAAATCTAGAGAGGTGGAGGTATGCTCTGGAAAGGAGAGGAATGAAAGTTAGTCGCAGCAAGTCAGAATATATGTGTGTGAATGAGGGGGACTGGGGTGGAATGGTGAGGCTACAGGGAGTGGAGATCAAGAAGCTGGAGGATTTCAGATACTTAGGGTCAACAGTCCAGAGCAACGGAGAGTGCGGAAAAGAGGTGAAGAGACGGGTCCAAGCAGGTTGGAATGGGTGGAGAAAAGTGTCAGGGGTACTATGTGATAGAAGACTTTCAGCTAGACTTTCAATAAAAGGAAAGGTGTACAAGACAGTGGTGAGACCAGCAATGATGTATGGACTAGAAACTGTTACAATGACCAAAAGACAGCAGGCAGAACTAGAGGTTGCAGAGATGAAGATGTTGAGGTTCTCTTTGGGAGTGACCCGGATGGATAGGATCAGGAATGAGTCTATCAGAGGGACGGCACATGTTCGATGTTTTGGAGAGAAGGTCAGAGAAGCCAGACTGAGATGGTTCGGTCATGTACAGAGAAGGGATAGTGAATATATTGGTAGACGGATGCTGTAATTGGAGCTGCCAGGCAAGAGGTCTCGAGGAAGACCAAAGAGAAGATTTATGGATGTAGTGAGAGATTATATGAAGGTAGTTGGTGTGAGAGAGGAAGATACAGAGAATAGGGTTAGATGGAGAAAGTTGACTCGCTGTGGCGACCCCTGACGGGAAAAGCCGAAAGAAGAAGCCAGAATGATGTTTATGAATTTAAAATAAATTTTGCATCTTTATTGATAACTGGAAGTAACAGCGTGCAACCTATTCACATTTCACTGTCCAACATTTCCCAAGTCACACATCCTATCAATCGGACCATCCAAACTTTCCATTGACCATTGATTGTTATGCTGTGTCTTAAATGTACCTTTGATGTGACAGCTTGTAACTCCCGCTGAGACTGATCTGCAGCTGTTATGACACCTGCTAGAGTTCTGATATTAGCTGAGGGAAACCCAAAACTAATCACCTTGAGAATTTTATCGTGGGGATTCCAGGCTGGTCTCACATCTGCTGTTTTTTTGGAACAGGTCTGGGCTTAAATTGCTGGTTTGAATCAGGAACATGTAAGATCCTTGTGACACTTCATTCTCTTAAAATGATTCATGGAAACTCAACATTTCCCCAAGGAGAAAGCACTATCCAAGCTCAACATGAGCAGGCTTCATGGGGGCAGTGTGGTGCAGGAGGTAGAGCAATTGTCTTTGGAACTGGATGTTCCTGTTTCAATTCCCAGGTCTACCACATGTCTTGGGGTGTTATTGAGAAAGACACTAAACCCCTAACTGCGCTGCTGGTCGAAGGCAACCTACTACTCATGATTCATCTATGATGGGTTAATTACAGAGAATGCTTTTCTCCATGATGGATTAAATAAGTCAAAATTATTATTATTATTGTTCTGCCACAACCAGTAGGGGTAGAAAGAGAGAGAGATAATGACAGAGATAGAAACTAGATTCCGTGTAGGGGTACAAGGGTTGGGAGACAGACACAATGATCTTCTACTAATAATAACAGTGGTGCTACAGTTACATTCTAACATCTGACATGACACAACAGCTGATTCACTGGTCAAGTCAGATATTATCAACCTGATGCCAAAATCACAACTGAATTGTCTCATGACGCTATCCATGTAGAGCAGATCTGGACTAAACTCTTTAAAATTATTTGCAGAACTCCAACATGTACCCCATGAGCAACAACTACCAGAGCTCAATGTGGGAGGCCTTCTGCCGCGACTGGCAGGGATTGAGAGAAAGAGGGAAAGAGTGATAGAAAGCATGGGTTTGATAGATAGAGGAGGTATGGGATGGACATGCACAAACAATCTCATGCTAATGATAACAGTGGCATTAGCAGTTATGTGATTAAAGTGGCCAGGGTACAAAAGAAGCTGGTTTATGGAACTGGGCCAGTTGGATTATCTTATATTACATAATCTAAAATCCATTGGTTTCATCAATGCAAAATAAAAGCACAAAGCATAATCTAAAACCCATTGGTTTCATCAATGCAACATAAAAGCATTAAATACTGAAAACCTTAAGTCTGGTGGGTTTTGGTTGCAAATGAAGAATGTTTGTGGAATGTTTGAATTTGAATTTCTTCATAATATAATTTCAAGATCACATCTTGAGAAAAGAGAAAAAAACATAACAGGATTGCACCCCTGGATGTAGCTGACATCGCGATTTAATCAGAGTAATGAAATGCAATGCATGCTGCAACCCAAACAAAATGCAATCATCTGAAGTCTTGCAGAAAGTGCTTTTAAAGTGCTTTTTTTGGTGGCCTTTTTACAGTTGCTACTCCACGCAGACCAATTTACTTTGCACGCAACCACCTCAATGGCAGTGGACGTTCGGTTCAAATTTAATATTGACTTTACCTTCTACTGTCTCCAGTTTAAAACAGAGACCAGTCAACCATTCCTGGGGACTTTTAAGACTGAAGTGAAACACACTCTTTTATTACAATAATTATTTGTTCTCTCTTGAAATGAAGTTGTAAGGACTGTGGAACAAAGGAATAAATAGCAAATATATTTACTTGTTCAGAAACTCTGACCTGATAAAACCCTGAGAGAGATGATACAAATATCTCCAACCAGAACTGGATTAACTTCTGTTGCTTCATGGGAAATAAGTAAAAAAAATCCAACCGTAGAAAGCGTTTCTCACGAGGACTTGTTTTTATTATCATCCAGCAGATGATGAATCATCTGTTGTTATATTTGGCTGCTCAATCTCTCTAAATCCTGCTAGAGGTTCAGTGAGATAGCTGAGAGAAAACAATCCTCTACCAAAGTTCATGTTTATTTTTAATAAATACTTGAGACTTTATGTGTGTTTCATTTTTTCATAAAGCAAAATACCTTACAGAAGTGAAATGAATTCAATAAAAGTGTGGACCAATTAGATACATGTCAGTTTGACTGACTGCTTATTATTGGCTTTACACAGAACTAAAGTGATATTTTTTTGACATACTGAACGTCAAAGTTTTTCCGAAGGTGAATTGGAAATCCAAACAGTTCACACCAAAAAAAAAAAAAATCAAAGCAAAATAAATGAATTTAATTCATCACAAACAAATTCAGATAATAAAATTCAACAAAATATTTAAATCTGGACTCCGCAGGTACTTAATTGTTGACGCATGGAAGTTTTGGGGTTTCATCCAATCACTGCTTGCCTGAAGCAACATACATCAAGTTAACAAGATCCAGTACTGTGATGGACTATGAGGATTTTTTTATACTAGTTTTTACGGCAGTTACTCTCACATTCGAATTTAAAGGGGAAAGGACTAATGACAAAATTTTAATTTGGAATAGCTTTAATTACATATTTATTTTAGATTTAATCATGTATTTTTAATTAATAATATACATTTTCAAATTAATTGATGTAATATTATAATTTAATAGATAATATAAATACATTTTTTATTATCATTATGATTATTATTGTTATGCATGTTAATATGTAATGGAATTGACACTCAATGTAAGATGAAATATCTTGAGACGGAAGATGAGTTTGAATGGTTGCTCACAAACTTGCACTATTTCAAGTAGGACAATCATTCAATAGGTCCAGAGTAGGAGCTGGATCAGTAAAAAAGCTTGGGAGAGGAGGAAAGACATTGAAGATGAGTACTGCACTTTTGCTTCAGATCCTGGTTTGGAATTTATCCCATAACTGAGAGTGTCACACTCAGCCTGGCTTTTTAATAGCACATTTTTTGATGTGTTTCTTTAAAGTAAAAAAATAAAAAATAAGATAAAATAAATAAAAAAGATGAAACCAGGGTTTCAATTAATAGTTATTTATTCATTTATGAATTTACGAGTTTATGCTTGTATTTATTTCTTAATACCCTATTGACTAATTCATTCATTCATAGAGTATTTTTAACACATTAAATATTATATTATTATTATTATTATTTTTATTATTTTTTATTCTTATTTTTTTTATTATTATTATTATTCCCAGAGGAGGGATGCTGGAAATGGAGCTGCCAGGCAAGAGGTCTCGAGGAAGACCAAAGAGAAGATTTATGTACGTAGCGAGAGAGGCTATGAAGCTAGCTGGTGTGAGAGAGAAGGATACAGAGAATAGGGTTAGATGGAGAAAGTTGATTTGCTGTGGTGACCCTTGAAGGGAAAAGCCGAAAGGAGAAGAAAAAGAAGACCTCAAGAAGAAAAAGTAGATTATTATGATGATGATGATGATGATGATGATGATGATGATGATGATGATGATGGTGATGATGATGATGATGATGATGATTATTATTATTATTATTATTATTATCATTATCATTATTATCCTCTAATGAATATATAAATGGTTTATATCTATTTTTCTTACAGATTTGTATAAAAATAATATGGTAGGAAACAGTGACAATGTATGCTCGCTGTGAGACAGTGGTGTGGTGTGTTGTAGGGGTAACAGAGAAGTTCAAGTTGGACGTGGGATTCTATCAGGGATCAGCTCTGAGCCCCTTCTTGTTTGCAGCGGTGATCGACAGCCTGACAGTTATGTTAGACAGGAATCTCCATGGACCATGACATTTGCAGATGACATTGTGATTTGTAGTGAAAGCACAGAACAGGTTGAGGAAAATCTGGAGAGATGGAGGTATACGCTGGTGAGGAATGAAAGTCAGTCGCATCAAGACAGTATATTTGTGTGAATGAGAGGAACTCAGGTGTAACGGTGAGATCTGGAAGTTGGAGCATTTCAGGTACTTGGGGTCAATAGTCCAGAGCAACGGACAGTGTGGAAATGAGGTAAAGAGACTGGTTCAAGCAGACTGGAATGGGTGGAGAAAAGTGTTGGGGGTATTATGTGATTGAAGACTAGGTGAGACCAGTGGTGCTATATGGAAAGAAACAGTTACAATGACCAAAAGACAGAGCTAGAGGTCACAGAATTGGTGGAATTGGAGCTTCCAGGCAGGAGGTCTCGAGGAAGATCAAAGAGAAGATTATGAGAGAAGATATGAAAGTAGTTGGTGGGAGAGAGAAGGATACAGAGAATTGGGTTAGATGGAGAAGATTTTATTCACCGTGGTGAACCCTGAAAGGAAAAGCCAATAGGAAGAAAAGAATTAAATCAATCTATAATTTATTTATTTATTCATTTTTATTGAGCTAAATATAGTTGTATAGAATTATTTTGCTGGGGATACAAATGTCATTCTACCTCCTACAAAGAGAACACAGACAATATAGAAAAACGCAGGCTGCGCCTCTTGTCCTTCCTCTTCCTTTCCTACTTGTTTTAATGTAATGTTGGGATTTTGCAACGCTAAAATCTTTTTGCCCCGCATATGTTTTCAAGCTGAACACATATTGTAGCTGTCATCTGAAAGAAGGAGAGTGGATGAGCGTGACCTCGATGTTTAGTTCTGTCAATTTCTTTCAAATTGCAGTACACAGGCCAAGGCTGATAATACAGGAAACCCATGAAAGTTTTGGAAAAAAGGTTTTACTCTAACAATTACATTTTTAAGGACTCTACAGTATGATGCACATCAGTTTATAATGTCATTGGGCTTTCTAGCAAACCTTTGTCTCTTGGGTGGGCAACAGCGGTGAGATAACACTGCCTTTTTTTTACCAGGCAGAAACCTTGGATGGATACCCACTCTATGTGGGCAGCCTTCTAGCTCGACTGTTTGGGGTCGAGTGGGATATGAGGGTCGGCAGGGACGGTCACAAATGATCTCATATTAGTAATAACAGCGCCAGCAATTAACTGGTAACAGATGTGGTACAATAATAGCCAGGACAGGGTTGTGAAACTGGCCCCAAAAATGAGCTTCAATTACAGAATTGAACTTAACATCAGCTGCTCTGCAGGAAGCTTGTCATATATCCGGGGAGCAGACATTATTCAGTGAGATTAGCACAAAACACTCAGACACCTCTTGGAACAAGGAACTCCTCCTCCTCATCATCAGCATTATGCAACAGTATTATTCCACTTACTTTTTTCCAGAGTAATCCAGGAATGAGAAGTTGACTAAAACAGTTGCTACTTTATGATATTTGCCGGATGGCAACATCTCATTATATGGAACATAACAGTTACGGTCATTCAGACAGGGACATAAAAGTCCCATTATTTTCTCAAAAGGGGTTTTAAGTATGATCCGTAGAAGCAAGACCTATCCAATTTGACCTTTTAAGTAGCAGAAGGAATGTCTGCATTGAGGACATCTTATTAACTCAAAGCCAAACTTTGAGTCTGTATGATATCTGGCAGCTTATTTTGTGATTCCAGATAGAAGAACAAAAAAATAAAAATAAATAAACAATTTATATATATATATATATATATATATGGCTAAAGGTTTTTGCATGAATATAATTGTTTGCTGTATAGAAACACATAAAGCTATACATACATGTATATGTGTGTGTCCGTCTATCTAGATATATGATTATCTAAAATAACTTATAATCACAAATATATGTGTATACATCAAAGGTAAATGATACACATATATACATTTATACATACATACATATACATGCAAACATAGACACGTATGTATGTATGTGTATAAATGCTTTAAAAATACATAAATACAATTGCACTACATATTTAAATGCATATGTTGGTATAAAATGGAATAAATGTATATATATATGTGTGTGTGTGTGTGTGTTTATGCATGTATATATATGTATATACATACATACATATATATGTATGTATGTATATACATATATATAAATAAACCATGCACCTGGATTATATATATGTATATATATGTGTGTATATATATGTGTGTGTGTATATATATATATATATATATATATACACACACATATATATATATATATATATATATATATATATATATATATATATATATATTATGCAGGGCGGCACTGGCTCGTGTCTCCCTAAGCCTGCCTCGGGGGGGCACGGTGCCTGTGCCAGTCCCAAGCCTGGATAAATGCAGAGAGTTGCGTCAGGAAGGGCATCCGGCGTAAAACTTTTGCCAATACCAAACATGTGAGTCAACCATAACCATATCATACCGGATTGGTCGTGGACCGGGTTAACAACGACCGCCATTGGTACTGATGACCTACAGGGTACTAATGGAAATAGGGCTACTGTGGGTCGAAGAACAAGAACAAGAAGAAGAGGAGGAGTGCGTGTTCGGAAGCAGAGAAAGAGGAGGAAAGGAAAGAGCCTGGGACTGAGAGGTTAGTTAGTTAGTTAGTCCTCTTGCACAAGATGCGTAGAGCCAACCGTGGCCACCAGGTTTCTCCATCGGGGTCTGTCGTTGGCAAGTTGCCGTGCCTGTGCCAGGCTCACACCACAGGCCCTGAGGTCCTGGGCCACAACATCAAGCCAGTGGGTGCGGGGGGAACCTCTGGGTCTTCTCCATCCGCTAGCTGGGGATTAAAGGCCAAGATGGAGCTTGTGGGATGTTCGGCAGGCAAGCGGATGATGTGGCCATACCATTGAACTCACCGCATTGCTGCGAGGCGAGATGCTGGGGGCTGCTGAGTTTGATCTCTTAGCGTCTTGTTAGTGACATGCTGGGTCCAGTTGATGCCTTCTAATGTCCTCAGGGTACTTGAAGGTATAGACAAAGTGGACAGGGGTGCCGTCGAAGAGGAGTGGTGGTGGATCAGGTCCCTCTCCTATGTGCATAAGCTCGGTTTTTGGCCAGCTTATCTTCAGGCCGAGTTTCCTGGACTCCTCATCAAAAACATGTAGGGGTTCACGAAGCTGGTTAGCGGTCTCACTGAACAGCATGGTGTCATCCGCGTACTCGAGATCCCTGAGGGTGTAGCTGCCTATGGGGACCCCAGGGATCCGCTCAGAGACTTTTGTCATCAGATGGTCAATGACACAATTAAAAAGTTCTGGTGCAGCGACACAGCCCTGCCGCACCCCACTGTTGATGGGGAACCACTCAGAGTCCTGGCCATTCACACGCACACAGCTTTCGGCCCCTTGGTAGAGCTGCCTAAAGAGTGTGGTTATTTTGGCCGGGACTCCAAGGGATGTCAGGATATTCCAGAGAGAGCCGTGGTCCACCGTGTCGAAGGCCGCTTTTAGGTCGATGAAGGCGATGTAGAGGTGCCGGTCCTTCCTGAACTCCCGGGTCTTTTCAATTATGAGCCGGAGGGCAGAGATGTGATCTGTAGTAGACCGATTGGTCATGAAGCCGGCTTGCTGTTTGCGGCGTCTGCTTTGGGTTGCAGGTAGAGCATGGGTTAGTAGGATGCGGGTGAATAGTTTTCCGGGGATGGAGAGGAGGGTGATTACTCTGTGGTATCTGCAGGTAAGCTGATCGCCCTTATGCTTCCAGAAGGGAAGTATAATGCCCCGCCTCCAGTCTCCAGGCAGCGACTCAGTAACCCACACATGGTTGATAATTTGTGTGAGCCAAAGGATGATGTTGTTACCTCCGGCCTTCAGCATCTCAGCTGTGATGGAACATAGGCCAGGGGCTTTGCCGTTTTTGAGCTTTGACAAGGCTGACAAGGGCCTCTGGTAGGGGAGGATGGTTTAGAAGCTCACTGAAGTGCTCCTTCCAGCGACTGAGGCAGTCAGCTTCAGTGGATAGGACGTTTCCGGCCGCATCCTTAACCAGGAAGCAGCGCTTGCGGGGGCCTGATTTCCCTTGGCGGAGTAGATTGAAAAGCTGCCGCAGGTTGTTGTTTTTGGAGGATGACTCCATGGCCATCGCCTGGTTTCTCCAGTAGGTTTCCCTGTCTTGACGGATGGAAATGTTCTGTTGGCTGTTGAGGCGCCGGTACAGGACCATGTCCCCACGCAGTCGCGCAGCTTGTCAGCTGTTGACGATGTCCAACGTAGCTTGGGAAATCCAGGGCTTCTTGGGGGCTGGTCTTGTTCGCCTGGCGGCTCCCTTCGAAGCAATGGTCACCTCGCTTTTAAAGTGAGGCCAGTCCTGGGACATCCTGCTGGTGAGGGCGCTAAATCGGTTAGCGATGGAGCAGCTGTAACGCTCCATGATGGCAGGGTCTAAGAGACGGGAGGAGTCCAGCTTGGGGGAGGCATTGGCTGAGGCCCCAGCCTCAAGCTTTAGCCGCAGGTCGGCTATCAGCATGCGATGGTCAGTGTTGCCAAGCTGTGCGCCTCTGATGGCACGGCAGTTGGTAACCGATGTCTTCCACCGGTGGGAGATGAGGATGTGGTCTATGGCTTTTTTTGTCTTCCCGTCCGGGCTGTACCAGGTCCAGTGGTGGATTCGTTTTCGGGGGAACCAAGAGTCGGCAATGCAGAGGTTGGTGGCTCTGCAGAGGTTAAGTAACCATTGGCCGTTGTCGATGGTGGTGGTATCGACGGAGACTGGGCCGGTTACAGCCGGGAGGGTCAGATCCTGCATGGAGATTGTGGCATTGGCGTTGGTGAGGACAATGACAATGTCATGGGGGGGTGCGGCCTGAGTGGCATCTTGCAGTTGGTCATAGAATGCGTCCTTGGCATGGTCTGGGGTGATGTCAGTTGGGCTGTAGGCGACAATGACTGTCAGCTTCCCATGTTGGTGTTGGAGGCGGGCAGACAGCAGTCGATCGCTAACTGGTTTCCAACTGATGACGGTATGCCTCCGGTATAGCGGGATGGCTAGGGGTACTCCATAAAGGCCTCTGCCATCATTTGGGCCGCTTCAGAGGAAAAGATGGTCGCCAGCAGTGGTCTCTCCAGTTCCGCACCAGCATGATTCACACAGGCCAGCAAGGGTGATGTTATACCTAGAGAGTTCACTGGATAGTAGTGTGGCATAGCCGGGGCGCAGGAGTGTCTGGACATTCCAGCAGGCAATGCGAGTTTTGTGCAAGGTCCAGTTGGCGTAGTCTGGGGGCAGGCAGGGGCCTGTTACCGAGAAGATCCGTCTGGGGACTGAGAGGTCATAGAGGTGAAAAGAATGTCAGGTAGACTTATGAGACTTATGCTCTGGAAAGGAGAGGAACGAAAGTTAGTCGCAGCAAGACAGAATATATGTGTGTGTGAATGAGACGGACTGGGGTGGCACGGTGAGGCTACAGGGAGTGTAGATCAAGAAGTTGGCA
Source organism: Fistularia commersonii (assembly GCF_037954325.1). Classification (NCBI taxonomy): domain Eukaryota; kingdom Metazoa; phylum Chordata; class Actinopteri; order Syngnathiformes; family Fistulariidae; genus Fistularia; species Fistularia commersonii. The sequence continues at coordinate 2,055,333 of NC_141314.1, forward strand.
GATTTCGGGTACTTGGGGTCAACAGATCAGAGCAACGGAGAATGTGGAAGAGGTGAAGACTTATGAGTCTGAAATTGGAAATTGAAGGTGTGATATTCAATGTTGTTGGTGGCCATGCCCCGAAGATGGGATGTGAATCTGAAGAGAAGGAGAAGTTCTGGAATGAATTAGATGAAGTGATGCAGAACATTCCCAGAAATGGGGGTGGTAATTGGTGCAGACTTCAAGGAACAGGAAAATAGGGTAACAAAGGGAGGAGTGTTGCATGGTTTTCAGGGAGGAGTTGAGAAAGGGTCTGGGTGGTCAGGGTGAACTTCCAGATGATTGGACAACTACAGCTAGTGTTATCAGGGAGACAGGTAGAAGAGTACTTGGTGTGTCATCTGGAAGGAAAGTAGATAAGGAGACTTGGTGGTGGAATGAAGAAGTGCAGGAGTATATACAGAGAAAGCGGTTAGCAAAGAAGAAGTGGGATACTAAGAGGACTATAGAGAACATACAGGAGTTCAAGGAGATGCAGCGAAAGGTAAAGATAGAGCAAAGGCAAAACAAAGGGCGTACGATGACTTGTATGCTCAGTTTGGATAATAATGAGGGTGAGAATGATCTATACAGATTGGCGAAACAGAGAGATAAAGATTGAAAGGATGTACAACAGGTCCAGGTGATTAAGGATAGAGAGGGAAATGTATTAACAGACGCTAGAAGAGTGATGGGAAGATGGAAAGAGTACTTTGAAGAGCTGATGAATGTGGAAAATGATAGAGAGGCAAGGGTAGAAGAGGGGACTACACAAAGTAGCAAAAATTAGTAAAAGTGAAGTGAGGAAGGCATTGAAGAGGATGAGAGTGGAAAGGCAGTTGGTCCTGATGATATATCTGTGGAGATGTGGAAGTTTCTAGGAGAGGCAGCGGTAGATTTTCTGACTAGATTATTCAACAGGATCTTAGAGAGTGAGGAGATGCCTGAAGAATGGAGACAAAGTGTGATGATGCCTATTTTTAAGAATAAAGGGGATGTGCAGAATTGTGGCGACTATAGAGGGATAAAGTTGATGAGCCATACAATGAAGTTATGGGAAAGATTAGTGGAAACTAGACTGAGAACAGAAGTCAGCATTTGTGAACAGCAGTATGGCTTCATTCCTAGGAAGAGTATTACAGATGCAGTATTTGCATTGAGAATGCAATAGAAAAGTACAGAGAAGGCCAGAGGGAGCCGCATTATGTTTTTGTAGACCTAAAAAAAAGCATATGACAGGGTGCCAAGAGAGGAGCTCCAGTATTGTATGAGGAAATCTGGAGTGGCAGAGAAGTATGTTAGACTGGTGCAGGGCATGTATGCTAGCTGTGAGACACTGGTACGGTGTGCTGTAGGGATAACAGAGAAGTTCAAGGTGGAGGTGGGACTCTATCAGGGATCAGCTCTGAGCCCCTTCTTGTTCGCAATGGTGATGGACAGGCTGACAGATGAGGTTGGACACGAATCCCCATGGACCATGATGTTTGCGGATGACATTGTGATCCTTAGTGAGAGCAGACAAAAGGTAGAGGAAAAATCAGAGAGGTGGAGGTATGGTATGGAAAGGAGAGGAATGAAAGTTAGTTGCAGCAAGACAGAATATATGTGTGTGAATGAGAAGAACTCAGGTGGAATGGTTAGGCTACAGGGAGTGGAGATCAAGAAGCTGGATTCCAGGTACTTAGGGTCAACAGTCCAGACCCCATATATATATTCTATTTTTAAGTACACGTGTGTATAAATATACAGTACTCACACACACACACACACACACACACACACACACACACTCACACACACACACATACATACTAATAGTCATGCTCCAATTCTTTATTCACAGACATTATAGATGCAAATCATATATTGTATGAGTGATCCAGTATGAATTCCAGTTGTGTAGATATTTGAAAAAAATCAAAAAAGAAAAAAAAAACTAAAATGGAAAAATGTACAGTTATTTTTGATTGACCATATCCTTAAAAGTGAAATGGAATTCTGAAACAGGACCACTCTATTCATGTTTCCGCTCCTGACTGAAAATACTATTTGGGTCACATAAAAATCTGCTATTGTAACCTTTGTGCGAAACAAACACTGAGAATTTCCAATGAGGACCTGAAAGCAGACTCTTGAACCGTGAAGGCTCAATTCATGAATTTAATTAAACAATCAAAAGCAAGACAAACTGTGAGAGCTAAGGGAGTCGACACAATCTAATACTCCCCCCCAAAAAAGATGTGATAAATAAAAAAAAAATCATCAAATACTTCTGAAATCCAATAAAGAAAGAACAAGGATACTGGGAGGCTGAGCAGGTCAAAGGCGAGGGTATAAATACAGTCAGAAAGACACATCATGGCCGAGCAGACAACTAAAAAGATTGGGAAAGTGAAACGAAACTTAAAGTGAAGCTGATGCAAGTCAGACAGGAAGTTGACACGTTTCGTTTGGAAAATAACAACAGCGAATCAATCCGGAGGAATCCCTCGGGATTGTTGTTGATTGATTCTTTTTGGTAACATTTACAGCATTATTTTACCACAATTGAGTACAGTGATCCCTCGCTATAACGCGGTTTACTTTTCACGGATTCACTACTTCACGGATTTGCATCATGCATTGTGTTCTGCATTCTGTTTTGCTAAAAAGTCACTCCGCCTCTTCTCTACCTGTGCGTCAATAACATTGCAGTTTAATATGTACATGTACGTAAACCAGCTTGCCAAATTTACATTACGTACGTGCAAATTCTCTTGCAATTTTGAGTGTCTCTAAAACCCATAATGTTGACAAAACGCTCTGGACCGACAAAAGCACCTGCGGCAGGGCCCAAAAGGCAGCGGAAGACGCTATCTATCGCAGAGAAAGTTAAACTTCCGGACATGCTAAGGGAAGGCAAAAGCTATGCGGCTATAGGTCGGCATTACAGAATCAATGATTCTTCCGTTTGTTCCACAAAGAAGGAAGGAAAAAAAATAAGAACGACAGCAGCAATAAGTTTCGCAGCAGCTATAAGGTCCCGGTGGGTGGCGCTAATCTCTGCAATTTGAAGCCTTCTGTTCACATTGATGATTGAAATTATTATTTGACAGTACAGTACAGAAGTTATTTGTTGAAAAAAACGTTTCTAAAGTACAGTACTTTTATTTGTGAAACAAATGATTGAGCCTGTAAAATGGTTTGTTCTTTCTTTTCAATGTATAATAGAGTATTTAATTGTATGATAATTAAAAAAAAAAAAATTAAGGTTTCTACTTCACGGATTTTGCCTATCACGGGTTCTTTTTGGAACGTAACCCCTGCAAAAAACAAGGGTATACTGTAGACCCAATTTAACATGATGGAGTGAATTAGCTCAGTTTATTCTCAATTTATGTGTAGCCTCAGACCTGGAGATCAAGAATGAAAAAAAAAATAATAATAATAATGATAATAATAATAATTAATAAATTGAATATCCAATATACTTGCACGTAAAAAACCTGAGAAATGTCTGATATTACATAAAATACATATATATATAATCAAAAGGTGAGTCATGTTAATAAAACAACTGTTATCTGATGGTTTTTGATGCACAGTATGATATGTGCTAGTTAACATTAAGTTTATATATTTATTTATGTTTATTCATTTTTTTTCCTTGGGAGGTGGGGAAGCGTATTACATTTTAAAAGGTATACCACTATCTTGAGCAATTGCTGCAGACTGGATTTTTAAGACAGCTACCTAATCTAGATATTCTTGCTCCAACGGTCCACATAATATTCCCATTTGTTGCTCATAAAAACAGCATTATGAGAGAAATAACATCAAAATTGCTAAGAAATTACCCTTTAATTAACAAGAAAGGGCCTTTACATGGGAATGCATTAGTTTTTACCATCAAGGAGATTATCAGATAATGATCAGTAAACAATGACAATTAAATGAAAAAAAATGTATATGTATACACAATCATTAATAACAGATGCCCCCCCCCACACACACACACACACACACACACACAGTGTACATACCAGTGAGGTGCACAGGTCTAAGATACTGTATTACTCATCTCCAAGAACATTTTAAGGTTTTCCATCACCAGATGTTGTTGGACAAAGTTCCCATCTCTTGTGTTACTATGGTTACAAGCTCCAGAGGCTTTTTCTGTATCCACATTATGTTTTTTTTACATAACTACGGTTACCTATGTGGAACCAGAAAGATTTTATACCGTAGAAGATGGGTTGGTACAGGTGGAAAGCAAACAAAGTTATCTATATGTGTTACTGCAGTCTGCCTGAAGAAAAGGCAGAGTTTGAGGACTTAAGGAAGATTGTTTTTTGAAACTTACACCTGAGGTGGTGGAGATATTTTATCTGTTTTTTTTTCAATAATAATAATAATAATAATAATAATGCTGATTCAGTGGCCAGGAGGCGGACACGTTGTTTCTACGGCTGGCAGGCACAGCCAGAGCCAGGGGAAGGTTGACATGCAGACAGACAGGCATTAAGTGGGTGTTTGGTTGTGGGCCGTTAAAACTTCCCAGACTCCTCAAGGACACACATTGCTTTACCAGGCTTCTTTCCAAGTGATATTTGGACAGGACGCAATGGCTGCTGTCTCCATCCGAGTGTGCCCGTCTGCAGAGATGGCCCGCAGACGCGTTTGATTGGGAGGATCATCGCTGTGTGTTCAACCACATTAGCCACCCACCCCCACACCCCCACCCCAACCCCCAACCCAACGGCACCCCCACCCCTCATCCTCTGCCTCAAGGTGTTTCATAGCGACTGTGGGGGCCAAAATTGTTGGGCTGTGCATCTCAATCCTTGGGGGGGAGGGGGGAGGGGAGATGCCAGTGTCCATTGGCTAAAAGAGCAGAGAGGAGATCATGAGATTATTATTGGAAGTGTCTGACAACATTGGGATTTTAGCTTTACATTGTTGAAAGAAAAAAAAGAAACAAAAAAAAAAAAAAGAATGATGATACTCTGATTGGGCACGTTTCCAACATTAAAATGCTGGTGAATGTGATAAATCGAGAATTTTATGTCCAAGGGGCACCGCGGAGTCTAGACAAAGTTAATTTTAGCATGTGTAGACAAGCAGGCATACACAATAAAAAAAACTAAGGAATGAAAAAAGTTTAAATACAAGTATTGCAAGTCTGTGGAGGTTCTCAATCATCCAGATCCTTGTTGAAATCTTCTTGTCGTGGCAATTGGACTTGATTTTCTTCACTTGAAGTCGTCCTCAAGAGAAGAAAATCAAGTTCAGCTATGATCAAGAAGATTTTGACAAGGACAAGTATTATATATTAGTATATATAAAATAAAAATATACTGCTCAAAAAAATAAAGGGAACACTTGAACAACACAATGTAACTCCAAGTCAATCACACTTCTGTGAAATCATAGTGTCCACTCAGGAAGCAACACAGATTCATTTTGACCTGTTTTAAGGACATTACATCAAAGTTGGATCAGCCTGGAGTGTGTTTTTACACTTTAATTTTGAGTGTGATTCCTAATCCAGACCTCCATGGGTTAATACATTTGATTTCCATTGATCATTTTTGTGTGATTTTGTTGTCAGCACATTCAACTGTGTAAAGAGCAAAGTATTTCATAAGAATATTTCATTCGTTTAGATCTAGGATGTGTTTTTTTAAGTGTTCCCTTTATTTTTTTGAGCAGTGTACAAAATATAACAACATCTATTGCAATATACAACTGTAAATAATAAGTGAAAAAAGGCCAAGAAACACAAGCAATTTGTTTCTATATGGTGCATGACTGAGAGAGGGAATTGTTGTTTTAACCAGTATGACATATATACATGAATTTGCCCTGCAATGGGCTGCTGACGGGTCAAGGGTCAACTTGAGTGCAGGGTGAGCGTCATTGGTAATGAATGAATGAATGAATGACCTCTGAATCAAAATCCCAGTTATTAGATCCATGTATTCCCAGTAGTTCAGTTCTGTATAACTGTACTGATATTTATTTTATTCTATTTTATTTTATTTATTTTTGGAAGACAAGACTCTTTTTTTAATATTTAATGAGGTCAAATTCAACTTTGATCTCACACTGATTTCAGTGGTATTTCTTGTAGAACAGTGAATCAGAGTACAACAAAGACCGATTTCCCTGGATGACGGGTTTGGATTCCGTTCTCACATCCCCTCAAAACCAACGGCCAAAGCCTTCGGGGCTCCTCCGTAGATCGGCACCTGCAGGCTTCGGATACAAAGACCTGGTTAAAACGGCAGAGCGGGGGGCCCTTTTATTCCACCCGGGGCCACTTAGAACCCATGGGTTCCTCAGTTTGCGGCTTGGTGCTGTGCTGGAAAACAACATCTCTATGCTTGACTGAAACAAGTCAGTGTGAGTTTTATTTAGAGAAAAGAAAGAAAAAAAAAAGTTCAGGCAGGTTCAACTGGAAGAAAAAAGTGCAGAGCTGTGCACTTTCAATCATCCCTGTGGACTGTACAGCTAGTGGTCCCTTTGGAATTGGCTTGGCCCCTCCAGAGACTTTCTTGCAGCTATGGAGACCATCTTAGAAGGTTGCCGGAAGGCGTGAAAGGGTCTATTGATGTTGAGGGCCTGAATTGACAACAACATCTCAACCCACTGGAAGCAGCGCTGCACAGAATACACAAGTGCTGGCTTAAATACTAAACCAAATTTTTAATTTCCTTTGCATAGCATGTAGCACTTATACAAAGTATTTGCAATTTCAGTGGCACTTCAAGAGCTCCGGATGAGGAGGTCTTAGACTTTATTTTACACATTTTGACAGAAACACAGGGGTTTATCTATTTGTTACCTTATTGATTGGAATTTTGACAAACAAGCTCCCTGTCTAGAACTCTCAGTCCGATCTTTATGAAGATTTTCCTGCGTCTGTTTCTTATTTTTTTACTTGGCTTACATCTGTCCTGTGACCTATGACAATGTGCAGTACATTTAGGGGGTTTTAATTCTGTTGTTGGCCCTTTTTTTGGTCCATGGTTGGTGTCTGACAGGGGGTTCTTTCGTCCGGGTTCTCTGTTTTCCTCCAAATATTCAAAAAATGCACCTAGGCCTGTCTGCAGCCCAGTGATTGACTGGCGACTGACCCAGGATGTCCCCTGCCTCTCGCCCGATGATAGGGTCCGGCTGCCTCCCCTAAACATTTGTATAGTTGAAAAATAGTTTTTGTTAAATAACATAGGAAGTAGTTGGTGGCTCCTCTTGACCAATAGGTCAACTGTTGTGTTGCTGAGATGCAGTTTTGTGTCTATGAGCGTACCGGACTTGGTTTCCAGTTGCCCCATGGCTTCTGGACTATGCCATTTTAGCCAGTTGCCAGTTTTGGTATACATTTTGGGGCAGGGTATCATTGGACTTAGGCTTTGTGTGGCACAAATTCTAAGGAGCATTAAATAAGGGCCAGAAGGTTTCAGTATGACATCCACTAGGTCTAAAAGCCTACAAGAAAAACCAAAACACGCCCCCCCCCAAAAAAAAAGAAAAAAAAAAATCAATAAAATATTAAAAGCCCAGAGAAGAAGAAGCATTGAAATTCATTCTTGCTAGACAGGAAGTGCCTACTTTGCTTCATTTATGGGCCACAAAATATGGATGACTGTAAGCAGAATTCCAGTACCTGAAGCTTCCATTAACATGAATCTCTCACGTTGAGCAGGAAGGAGAGTATGACTCTCATCAAAATTGTTGCCCATTTAGTTCCTTTTCATCTTCAAATTCTCCCCGTTCCACCTGCATCCATAACTATTTAGGTGAAAGGAAAGTTTCCCCGGTCATATGCTGAAAGCATATTATGCCAAGATTTATGATATAACCTTTGTATACACACAGAGATGGGGAATTGCGTATGAATTATTTTCAGTACCTTTACAAAACAGCATTCTTTATTGCAGGCACCTATAAATGAGAGTCGACACACCCGTAATGCGCTTATCTCCATTTGAATCAACATTTTTAAGGCGGTGTCATTCTGACAAACAAATGAAATGGAAGGAAAAAGAGAAAAAGAAATTGGGAAATAAGTTGAGAGGCAAAATTATATTTTGTCAAGCTTCTGAGCAGTAGTGCAACTAGTATAGTGATGCAATGTGACTGGGGTTATTAGTTCAACAACAACAACAACAACAACAACAATAATAATAATAATAATAATAATAATAATTATAATTATAATAACAATAATAATAACAATAATAATAACAATAATAATAATAATAATAATAATAATAATAATAATAATAATGATAATAATACTTTATTATTATCATTACTTATTTATTTTTATATAATGCACCCTTCATGCTGCTTTCTGTGCAGAATATGGCTTTGTAAGGTTTTATATTTACACCGCTTTGATCTGGGGATCCAACAAGAAAATGAAACAAAGAAAATAAAACCGGATACTACTACTACAACTAAAACTAGTAGTAAATAGCAATATCAATATCAGAAAATGTCAATTAACACCCAATTCCATTTTGTTTAATTATTCATTAATTTACAGCTAACATAAGTCAAAGACTGTATCGGACGGAAAAAGGGGGGTCCCATTTTAAATTCCCCAGCGGAGGATTAAATCAATGCTGTTGCTCATGCACTTTTCATTATGGGAAGCAGAACCATTGTGCTCCACTTGCCTTTTCATTTGTGATTGTAAGAAAGTGTGAGGAGTGTAATTAGACATGAGGTTGAAGGAAATTTTGCAAATTGAAACACCTCTGTAACTACACCTCTTATCCACACTTCACAGAGGAATACTTCACAGAGAAATAGACAGCTATGGGATGCAGATGTGGTCTTTCATTCATATGCATGGAGAGTATGTTAAACCATCTATTTTATGAAGCAATCGAGCCAGCAGTGAGATACTCAAAGATGCAAATTTGCGTCTCTCTCTCACAAACAATGCCAATACAGAAATAGAACAGTCGATATGCTAATTTAAAGGATTTTCCTAATGCCATTGGTAAAACAACTTTCTCCGCAGCTGCGGAAAGACAGGTTCTGCTGTGATGGACCAATCATTTCCACATAATATGAATCATGTCACTTTTTTTTCAACTGTTCTGCCCTATTAAGAAAAAAAGGATGATGAAATATGGGCAGGATTTTCATCCTGACTCTGTGTCTTTCGTATCAAATGGAGCTCATGAATTTTGTCCCAAACACCTGAGACGACTGCGTTTTAAACTGAGTAATAACAATTTTGAAATCCCTGTTATTGCCTATTTTCAGGGAGCCTGTAAAAATCCCATACTTGTCACAAGCCATAAATACAAAACTTCTTTCTTTTGTTACATCTAAATTCATACATTGTAAGTGAACAATGTGACTTGTTTACTAAAATGTACCACCGGCTGGCTTACATTAGTTCGTATAAGTTTGTATATTCTTGCACTTTCGATTTTGTCTTATTGACTGAATCATACAAGTTCTGTATATCTTTCATACACATATAAATACTGATCAAATATTCAAATACTGATTTTACAAAGTGCAAGATACGACGTGTCAAATTCCTACAATGAAATGGACAAAACAACAAAGTAGGAAATTAGCAGGATTTCTGGAACACAGACACAAAATTAGTGCATGTTGATAGAGAACTAGTATAAACACTTTTCCACTTAAAAACAAATTACTTTGCGTGTATACCAATACCTCATGTAACCACTTAAGTTTGTGGACTGCAAATTTCAATTTGTTGACATGTTTGAGACCCCATTGTTAAAAAAAAAGAAAAAAAATGAACCCAATTCAGTGGTGCACAATGAACAAGAATTCACAGTCTTTAGTTGCTGCCAGCTGACAGGAATGGTGCATGCCATTCTAGCACATGTACAGAATGGACATGCCAGTGAGTTGACTGAATAGATTCTTTGAGGTAATAATGGGATGTTCTACTCTACTTCTTGGAATTGCTGACCGTAAGAGTACCTTTCTAGCAGCTTCCTTGGGCCTGAAAATGCAATAAGCAAGCGCAAGCCGGTTCAATTTAATTTGACGTGAGTTCAGGGTATTTTAGGCACCGTACTGTAGATCAGGAGTTCCACGGGACACTTTCATGTGGGGCAACTTTTTTAATGAGGGAAGGGAGGAGTGGGGGCTTTAATTAAAATGAAAAGGAATGTCAATGTTACCACTAAGCCTTATATTATGAACTTTAGTAACTAGACAGTCTCATCTGTTTGTGATGGTAGATGCTGACACTTGACGTGTACTTCTTATCACCAGTCTACACCAGCATTTTTGTCACTGTCACCGAAGAAAATCCCGTCTTCACAAGGGTATGATGCTGGACATAATGTAACCTGGTCTCTATATGGTGAAGTAGCTTTTTTGAGGGTTTCATGGGTTCCTTTGCTAACTGGTCACCGCACATAAGGCGGAATAGGTGCCATGCCTGTGAATCACCTGTTGTGATTAACCTGTCGTTGAATTAGGACTCCCTGTGTTTACTTTTGAATGCAGCTCATTGTTTGTTGACACTCTGAGATCCTTATGATGATCTTGTGAATTTTGTTTTCGGGGCCATTTTAGCAAGGAATAGCTTCCTGAAAAACACTAGTGGGAGTTGACAAGGGAATGGGATTCACGGTAGCAACATTCTTGGTTTTCATTTTGGCAGGGAGTTTTCCACTGTTCAAGCAGCATGGGCAGCTTGAACAGTGATGTGACTGATGAATCAATTCAAATACTTGAAACACTGAACAAGGCCGATAGTGGTACCTTCCAACAAGGTTCCATCTGCTACTGATATGGGGTTTATGTGGATATATTTGTTTTTTTGATTAATTTAAGAAGAGACCAATTTCGTGACATTTGTCCAAGTCAAGTTCTTGTACGGTATTGATACACTCCTCTGAGAAAGCAATATTATCGGCAAAGTCAACGTCGGGTTGGACCGCAGCTGGGTTATCGTTTACTTCTGCCACGTTAGGGTGTTGGTTCAGGCCATGGTCATCACGACCTGCTTGTGCAATAAAACCACTGCAGATGGGACGGAATGCTGCAGCACGGTTGGTATTCACTCAACCCAAAAGGGCTCATGTTACACCTCTGTTCATCCAGTTGCACTGGCTACCAGTAGCTGCTAGGATCAAGCACAAGGCCCTGACCCTGGCATTCAAAACCACCTCAGGAACAGGTCCAGCATATCTGAACGAAATGATAAGACCTTATGTTCCCGGCAGAGGGTTGCGTTCCTCTAATACAAACCTAATAGCAGTACCTTTTGCTCGCTCTAAGCGATCTCAGGCAAAACTGTTCTCAGTTCTACTACCTCAGTGGTGGAACAAACTTCCGGAAGCAACAAGACTAGCATTATCTATCTCAACCTTCAAGAAACAGGTAAAAACTTTTCTCTTTCAGGACTATTTACTGCGCTGATGCCCCAGATCAGGTTAGACACCAAGTTAGGCTATGCAGTGTGTGTGTGTGTGTGTGTGTGTGTGTACGTTTGTGTATGTCTTTGTCAAAAAAAAAACAAAAAACCTCACTAACCCAAGCTGATTGTTCTGTATATTTCCTGTGCATCTTGTATTTTTAAGTGTAATTTGCAGTCCCTATGTCCTCTATTGTAAGTCGCTTTGGATAAAAGCGTCTGCCAAATGTAATGTAATGTAATCTGAATCAAAGATGACGATTTCAAGAGCAAAGTCATATCTTTTTAACATCACACCATCCAAGGTGAAAATCTTCAGATCCCCGATGATTTGACTGACCCAGGTTGCAAAAGCTCCAGTGTCAGCTGTGTGCCTTCACTGAGAGCCAACCCAATGTTGCAAACTTTTAGTGGTTTTTGGAGGGGGAGTCAACCAGAAATGCCAAGATTGTGTCCTACGGCCACATGAGGCATAAAATTATGGCACCTGATCTGGAAATTGATGTTCAGCATTCCAGTCAAGTTCAAGAGCCACTTCATAGCTTCCAACTTCCCAGAGTTGCCACATTGATTAAATTTGTTCCTGCCAAACAATCCAAGGCTCGCTGGTATGGTGGCCCACTGAAGTTGGTTCAGTAACATAATGGTGGTACAGCTGATGTGTGTTAACAAATTTCTTTATTCATAGTTTTAATATTTGTCCCTTTTTTAACACTGTGATAATTCGGTGTGATAATGATAATGTGATAATTCATTCATATTTATTATACACATATGTATATATGTATGCGTGAGTAAGTATGCGTGCATATCAGTGACTTGCAGTCAGTAGAAGCAGGGGAGGCTGGGCCTCACCTGAGATGAGATGAGATGAGATGAGATGAGATGAGATGAGATGAGATGAGATGAGAACAACTTTATTAATCCCGAAGGAAATTGTTGTGCCAGAGTTTCAAGTACAAAAACATAACAGTAATAGATAATAGTAGAAAGGAGGAAGAATAAGAAATATAATGAAATGAATTGTCTAACTGTTAGCAGTAACTACAAAGATTGAAAATTCCTTGCGGCTGAGGGAAGAGGAATTAAAAAGTCTGATAGCCTCAGGGAAGGATGTCATCATGGAAAGAAAAAAATGCAAAATGAAAAAATATATTAGATGGTTATAATTATTCAGTGATTTGTACTATTAAGTTATTTTCCACATAGCTTCACCATTTTTAGTTTTTTTTTTTTTCAAAATTGCTAAAAAAATTCACATGTACTGTTCAAATATGAAGAAGAGACATGCGGTGACGGGGCAACCAGCTGGGCCCACTGTGGATTGCACAATGATTCTGCTAGCGGCGCTGCCATGCTATGCACTGGAACCGTATTGCTGTCTCTGTGGATGTCACTATTAAAAAAACACTATATATGAACTAAATTCCCATGTGTCAAATGTTTTTCGTCAACAGCTGGAACATGTTTCTCGTGTTTCTTGTAATCATAAAATGACTGCAAAGAGACATGAAGTGAGGCACGCAGGGGCCTCACGGTCGGGGGCACGGCTGATCGCAGGGATCCCTCTTACTACTTGGCTACAAAATTAAAGAATTAGCAATAGCAAGCTACAGTAAACAGTTAGCAAGTCAGGTGCAGCCATCCAGCTATTTTTTGCCGATCTCATCGGGCTGTATAGCTCACAAACGGTGAGGGATGAATGTAAATCTCCTGGGTAGATTCTCAACTTTTTGGCCCAGAAGGATCTCATTCAAACTATTCCTACGGCACCAAAGTTGCTCCGGCCGTTGGTCACCTACCAGACTACAACAGCATCGGCGGCATTCTCGGCACCGAAAAGACTCAAAACATACGGTCGGAACAGAGATAATTGTGATTCCATTGAGACAGAGAGACTTTTAAAACTGGAGAAAGAAAAAGAAGACTTCTACAAGCAAGTTGTCGATACTTCAGAAGGAGCGGAGTAGCATGGACTTAATTTATAAGTAAAGATAAGAGATAATAATGTTTTTTTTATATGTGCTTTTTTCTATGCAACAGTTTGTATTTGTAAAGAATGCTGATATGATATTTTAAACAAAACACGTCAACTGCTGCCAATAAAATGGTGAATAAGTTACTCTTCAGAGTTCATATGTTTGTAAATCTGACTGTGATGACGTCAGTGCCTCACCAGCCATGGACCTCACCGCACGTCACTTGTGCATATACATACACTTACATACATACATATGTACCTATGTATGTATAATGATAAATGATACAAAAAAATCAAAAAATCAAATACATATAAACGTATATATGTATACATATATGTATATACACATATATTTATGTATGTGTGTATATGTGAAAGTTAAACTTTATTGGTCCCCATAGGGGAAATTCTTTTGTCCAACCTCTCCATTGTAGAGAGGTTCAAGTTTGTTTGACTGAGTGTGTGGACAGGTTTCTTTTATACAGGTAACGACTTTAAAGTGCTGCAGTTAATACAGGTAATGAGAGGTTTAACAGGCTTCTGAAAGAAGAACTAATAGGTCTATGAGAGCCGCAAGTCTTACTGGATGGTAGGTGATTAATTACCTAAAAATCATACAATGTGTTTTTTTTTTTTTTTTGTCTTATTTTCTGTCACTCACAGTTGGAGAGTGCCTATGATAAATATTACAGACCTCTACATGTTTTGTAAGTAAGAAAAGATGAAATATTGGCAGTATATTAATTACTTGGTCTCCCACTGTATATTATATATATATTGTTTTGCTACAACCATGCAACAACATATATATATATATATATATATATATATATATATAATATTTTCTTTAATTCACAGTTTCTCAGAACCTGACTGGGCTCATCAGAAAGAAGGGAAAGAGGGGGAAAGAGGACTGTACTTGAAACCTTTTCATGGAAAAATGTAGCAGGGTTAAAAAATAAGAAGAAATTTAAAAAGAATTATACTATACATACTTAAGCATTGGTTTCTTGGAAAATGTACTTTTGTAGGATATTTCAAACCAGAGTGGCCATTAATTGCAGTTCACAGTGAAAGAGCCGTGGAGGCTGAAGTAGGAGAAAAGCATGAATTTCTCGTCGTCCATTCTCCGCACCGAAAAATCCCTATGGGGGGGGGTTCATGCTGTGAGCCCTTGAGTCCGCTGACAACCTCCACCTGTGTCTCGGCTCGCACAGTGGGGTGGTTCCCAAATTCAACCTGGAACACCTGCAGGACCTGCCGCTGCCACTCCCTTCTGCTTAGTTAGCTGCAGCTTGATTCACAGCTACATTTAAACCATGATATAATGACATCAAGACCCCTTCTGTCATTATATTTTCCTTTTTCTTAGTGGTGGAAAATTCAGATATCATGGTCAAACTAAAAAAACAAAATAACACATACTGTACTGTTTATATCTTAGATCATGTTTGGATGTTTCCTATTGACAGTGTGGTCGGCAGTTCCCGGGGACAGGCCTCAAAGCCTGCCGAGATGTGATGGTTAATAAATGTAAAATTGTTTGATAGTTTGGTTAATCCTCTATTTCTATGGATTGCCCTGAGACAAGTACTGACACCATGTGTTCTGGGACAATGATTGCGTGCATGTTTGCTGTATTCTTATGTTGTATTACTGCGTTCTTAGAGATCAGTACACGATGACGATTGAAAGGAAATAAAATATTATAGTTTCTTTTCAAGTAATAAGTCTGAGACAGAAAGTGGTG
Source organism: Fistularia commersonii (assembly GCF_037954325.1). NCBI lineage: Eukaryota > Metazoa > Chordata > Actinopteri > Syngnathiformes > Fistulariidae > Fistularia > Fistularia commersonii. The sequence goes on from NC_141314.1 coordinate 2,070,498, forward strand.
GAAGATCTGTCCAAGCAGCTTTCTGGAGCCAAAGTGGATAATGTCTGCTTGCTCAGTAAATTGAAAATTTCATTTCACACTTTAGGTGGAAACTATGCTAATACTGCTTTGGGCGGTCATCACTTATTGAATGTTGCCGGAGCTACCAGACTCCAGAATAAAAAGATAAATAAAGAGTGTTCTTTTGTTATCTGTTCTTTATAAGCACTTGGTCACTTTTATTTAAGATTCATGGAACCTGTTCATGTAGAGAGCAAATGTCTTGATAGAAGTAACCCCTTATTAATAAAGTCTTCCATACATATTTTTATAGGGTTGTCAAATTCAAAATTTTATTTTCCGTGATCTTCGAGAACTAATTTGTGATTGGTTGGAAATTTGAAGAGGGCGGAAATTCCCGTCATTCCTGCTTTTTCGCCTGAGCTCAAGATTGTGCAGTAATGGATAGTTTTGAGGATGGAAGTATGAAAAAGTAAACAATGGAACCTTGACTTTTGAGAATACAGCATATAACATGCTGACTATGCCAGGCAAGTTGTGATCAAAAGAGCCGCTTCCTGACGTGAAGTGAGGTTAGCCGCTAACTCACAGATTTGAGAAAGACTCCAATTTTGTAAATAAGCACCAAATGACAGAGCAGGTAATTCAATGGTATAAGAAGCCCATCAACATGCGGGGTTATCCAACGGCCTGTTGGACGAGTAACACCATACGACCCTCTGAAAGCTGGTAGGAAGATGCAGGTGTTATTTGTCTTCGATTTATATATTTTTTGTCATGTAAAAACTGAATTAAAAACCGTAAGTCACGGTGTAACAGATCTAGAGGGGCACATAAAGACCTGGGAGTGGCAAGGAATTTTCAGGGAGAGGAAGCCTGAACCACAAGTTCACCAAGGGCATGTGCAGGCACAGACACCAGCAGCAATAAACACCATGAAATGCCACTGTCCCCATGCTGCAGCTGCATTGCAGGTGCTTTTGTACAATTCCTTCTACATTCAGACACATGTAGAGCAGGGCCAGGCCGATGCTGAGCTCTCTGTACTTACAGACTCTGAAATGAACCATTGCAAAAGATGTCTGCGCAGTCCATGCTAGGGAATGACTGACATTGTTCACGGAAGCCATTTTTACTCGTGGTAGAAAAAAAACAAAAGACAGGTGATTTAGCCTGTTTCTAAAGAAGAACCTTGCAATTGACATTAGCAACAACAGTGTGTACCTGCTCTTATTTTTCAAAATCACAATGATGATCAAGGTCTGTGACAAAGATGAATTAATTTTTAAAAATAAAAAAAAATACAAGTGAGGTGATGAACACAGAGAGAGTGGGAGAAAGTCAAGCAAAAAAAGAAGAGTTTCGCACAACTGCAGTTCTAAAGCTCTGACAGAACTCATGATTTGGACTGTAAGAAATACGACTGTAAGAAATACGCTGTTTTAAGAACGAAAAAAAAAAAATACAGCCGTACCCTAAAGATATTTAAAGCACAAAGCTACAGGAGTCTATCACGAATAAAACAGCTCTTTTAAAAAAACCTGAGGGGATTGCTTTACATCTCGACCCCTGAGACTTCCTCCATCAGACATATTTCGCTGTCCTGAGGACAACTGCCCTTGAGGTAAACAAATTAAGAGAAAAACATCAAGAAACATTAGCATCCAAGAACATTGGTAAAAATATCCAGCAACCCTTTGATAATGTATGAAATGGATATTATGGGTCTAGTGTTGCATTCTTCTGTCACGGAGGACCTCCGAATGAGCACCACAGTCAAATATATATATATATATATATATATATATATATATTTATATTTATATTATGGGTGCCATAATGTGAGCCAGCTTACTGTAAAAGCATAACGAAAGTGCAGTAACAGGAGAAATAAACCATGAACATTGTAAACAAAGTGGAGTACCATCCACAACTGCAGCTACTGCTACTGTGGCAGAATGAGGGAAGCCTTTAAGTTTGTTTGTTTGTTTGTGTTTTCGTGCACCAAGGTTTGTTCACAGTTCAATCCAAAACTCTGTTCATATGCGATTAGGGGCAATATATATATACAAATGGATGGATGGATCTATATGTACTGCTATCTGTGGTTCAAGATTAAGTGAAGGTGATAACCTATTAACGTACAGTAAAATCAGGAAAAAATAAAAAAAAAATGAATGAACACAAGGACATAAACAAAAAAAAACCAAAAACAGACAAATAAATAAATACTTAAATGGTTGGGATGATGTTCAAGAGTAATAGAAAAATTGCTCTAGAAGTTAATTATAGTTTTAAAATAGTCAATTCCTTCCCTGCTTTACATATGTAGGCTTTCAGTAATGGAAATAAAAAGATCTTTTATGTTTTATGTATAAAATATTGATTCACTCCGAGGAAAGGCTGGCTCCCTCCAGGCCCGACAGCATAATTTTTAATGAAGCAGTAATACAGCATTAAGTGAGAACACTTTGGAAAGGCTAACAATGTCAAAAGTTGAATACCACTGGCAATAGCAGCAAAGAAACAGCTGGGGAATTATACTGGATTGTTTCAATTGTTAATTATGATCCGAGCAAAAGCCAATGCAGTTCATTTCAATAGTGGGAAAAAATATCTACGTGTATTCAGGATCAAAGTTCGATGTATTTTTATCTATCTGCAACACACACACACACACACACATATATGTATGTATCTATATATAGATATATAGATATATAGATATATATAGATAGATAGATAGATAGATAGATAGATAGATAGATAGATAGATAGATAGATAGATAGATAGCAGTGAAGTGCAGTCAGTAGAGGCAGGTGAGGCCGGGCCTCACCTAGCATCATGGAAAGAAAAAAATGTCAAATGAAAAAATAAATTGAATAATTCTATTTATTCAGTGATTTGTATTATTTTCCAAGTTATTTTCCATTTAACTTCACCATTTTTAGTCATTTTTAGTCATTATTTTCAAAATTGAGGAAAAAAAAAGTCACCTTCAGTGTTTAAATATGAAGAGGAGACGTGTGGTGACGCCACAGCCAGCGGAAGCCAGTGGAGCTCACTTTGTATTGCGCAATGATTCTGCTAACTGCGCTGCCATGCTATGGCAGACACCGTATCGCTGTCTCTGTGGAAGTCACTATTAAATTTTTCAAACACTTCAAGCACTAATAAATGAATTAAATTTTCATCCTTTAGCTGATCTGTATAATTTCCATCCACAACTGTGACGTGGTTCTCGTGCCGACCAATTGTAAAGCAGCAGCGAAGACACACTAAGTCAGGGGTGTCAAACTCATTTCTCATCGCAGGCCACATACGGCCTTGGTAGATTTCAAGTGGGCCGGACCATTGAAATAATAGCATACTCAGCAAAAAATAGCCAAAATATCATATCTTTCCTCTGTTTTGGTGAAAAGAAGTACAAGGATATTAGGAAAATCTTGGAATTTAATGAACAATCCTTTTACAAAACATTTCATGAAACATTTCATATTTCCTTAAACAAAAATGCAATTTACTTGTATCATTCACATGTATGCATTGCAAACATGTGATCATGTGATCCCACTAATCGTACAAAGGCACAAAACTTCAACAAGTAATTTATATTGAAAAATATAATAATGCATTTTAAAATTAAATGAGACTTATGAAGAAAGGGATTTTTAGACCATTTACACATGTGCATATAAAATCCAAGTTGAATCCCTGCCTACACCCTCAACTAAAAAGGGTGCTATTAAATGTGTAAGGATGACAATAGTCACCTGTCCTGTAAATGTGTAAACTCCATCCATGAAACATGCATACACATACAATACATACTGAAAATGTATGGAGTTGCATGAACAGTAGACATTAAATTGCACATTTTCGCTAGCAATTAGCTAGCTGGCTTTTACTGCTGCTTCGCTTATTTCTCGGCTATGGATGAAAGTTGACCGCTGTTTCCCCAAACCCGCCAGCAATTTGTTGATCTTATCTCTCCTCAGTTGTCTTTGCAAGCTGTCATATTTTTCTCTCTGATGAGTCTCGTAGTGGCGCCGTATATTATATTCCTTAAATACCGAAACTTGTTGTAAACACGCCAAGCACAAAGGTTTCCCGTGTGTCTCCGTAAATAAATAGGACATAGTCAATTTTTCTTTGAAAATTCTACACCCTCTGTTTTAACTACTTTTCTCTGTTTTGATAACAACATTTTGGCTCGTGAGGGCGTAGCGGGGAGGTGGAGAACAGGGTAGAAAAAACATCATAACAAGCAGCAGTTCTGCTGATTGGTCTGTCTAAGTGATGCAGATTGTCGTCTACTCTGACCAAAATAGTGCGTCCCCTAGTGGAAAATTCCTGAATTGCATTTAATTGAAAAAATTAAATCCTTGTCTTTTATGCATTTTTTGACTTTCCAGTTATCCTGCGGGCCTGATTGAACCCCTGACACCCCTGCAGTAAGTGTGGCACACAGTGACGGGGCCTCATGGTTGGGGGCACTGGTGATCCCAGGGATCCTTTTTACTACCGGCTGAAGAAAAATAGAATTAGTAATAGAAAGCTACTGTAAACAGTTAGCAAGTCAAACGCAGCCATCCTGTTATTTTTTCCTCTTGCTTGGCTTTATTTCCAATATGGAGGATTACATAGCTAAACTGAAAAAAATTCTGAACTGGACTTTCAGTTGAAGCAGGAGATAATAAGTAAGGGAAGAGCGACGCCGGCGCTAACAGATTTGCTTCAGACGGAAGACTTGGTCTTTTCAAACGGAGTGGTACACGCAAAAAGGCTGGCTGTGTGGATATCCAGTAAGAAAGCACCTTTTCTGCTTTGCCTGCATTCTTTTCTCAAATTCTGACAATGTCTAGAGTCAAAGGGGATAGCGTGACCTGAAGAATCTGCAAAGAAGCCTAATCAAACATGAGCGGTTGGCCACTCACATTCAAAGTTAGATCGCGCTAAAAACATTAAGGATTACCAGGATAGATTTGGCTTTGAATGAATAGCAAAGACTCAACATCAGCATCCACAATGCTAAGGTAAAGGAAAACTGGTCAGCACCAATCAGTGGTGCATGGACTTCATTTATAAGTAAAGGTAAGAGATAATAATTTTTTTTTTTAAATGTGCTTTTTCTATGTAACGGTTTGTATATGTCAAGAACGCTGATATGATATTTTCAACAAAACACGTCAACTGCTGCCAATAAAATTGTGAATAAGCTACTCCGTAGGGTTCATATGTTTGTAAATCTGACTGATGACGTCAGTGCCTCACTAGCCATGAACCTCAACGCACGCATGTCAGATAGATAGATGTGTGTCTGTGAGAATGAGTCTGTGTGTGTAGGACAAGCGATTGATTATGAATGACTAAATACATTTGTATCAATCTGCAACACATATGGCATCATTAAATATATACTAAATTATGCATATATGTATATATAATGTAATGTATTTATAATAATAATAACAATAATTATAATTATTTTAGATTAATGCTATCTGAACCCTGCCTTCAGGCCAATGACAGCTGGGATTGGCTAAAGCGTCTACATGACCATGACTCTGAGTGCTGGATAAACAGCATTGATTATGAATGAATGGTTGAATTGATGAGAACATTATTAGAAGAAGAACCATTTATGCTTTACTTTTGTTCTTTATTCTTCTCGTCTGCTGATGATCTGGCCTGCTGGTCGTTGTTTTAGGCAACTTTTGTCCCTGGAGGGAAAAAAAAAAGAAGTTGATCTCCCTGCAGGCCTCAGCTTGTGACATGACATAGAATTCCAAAGGGAATGAATAAACTTCAAATAAAAAAATAAAAAAATCGAAACGTAAAGAACAAGTTTCGCATTCAACACTTCACGTTTTGACTGCAGCTGATGAAATTATAATACGCTCTCACTAAAAAGTAATTGTTCTGCTTTTAAAGAGCTAAAGGGTTCAAGATTCATAGCTTACGTATTTTATTTTTCATCTTTTTTTGTCCAAAAAAAAAATATATATATATATATATACATATATATATTTTTTTTTTTACAAAAGGCTTTTACAAACACTGTTTTAGATGTGGAGCATGACTTATGCATGGATTCGGGTAAATCATTTATACCCCAAATCCCAATCCCACCTCTATAGGTGACATTCTACCATGAACATCCAGAATAATTTATCAGCGCTGTGTGTTTTTTTTTTTTTTTTGATGAATTATAGTGCATTCTGCATGGATTCATAACATATCCAAATGGAAATAATTTTAGAATAGAAGTTGTTTTTTTCTCTTTTTCAAGAGAATAAAGTTTTTTTTTTTTCGGGCACCACAAACCAAAACACACTCCTACAAAGACCACATCAAAAAAGCTCAAAACAGCAGATATTATTCTCCGCCCTCCCCCAGGCAGCCAAAAAATGATGATAGCTCTTTAGAAATCCTCTCATTTAAGGTCAATGTCATCCACATGCTTTACAGCTAAAATACCAAAAAACCTAGGTGGCATTTTCTCTGAATGCCAGCTCCAGCTGCTAACAAGCACAATAAACTCCCAAGCAAACAAGCACATAAAAATACCTCGTGTTGAGCATCAGTCCATATTGGAAAAAATAATCATAAAAAAAAAAAGAAAAATGCACAAAAAAAATGTATCAGGTCTTTGTGGCCGAGAGAGGGATGGAAGCTGCAGGGTGTCGGAGCCACTCCGAGTTTATAGGAGGAAATGTCATCCATGTGGCCTTTTCCATCCAGAACACACACACACACACACACACACACACACACACACACACACATATCACAGCGTCTGTCTTTAAACCCATCTGTTAACAAGAGGCGCGTGCGTGCTTGTGTGTGTGCCTGTCCTCTCATTTTTTGCATTGCGTGGGCAGTAGATGAAGCGTGCAGCTCAGCGACCGTGTATTTTATTTTCATAGATACAGCCCAAACTTTTTCTTTTAAAAATCTGATTTTTTGAGATTGCTGATATTGACTATTCTGATGCCCATGACAACTCAGTACCACGGTGATTTGCGTCATTTAATGCAATCAACAATTTTCTGCAGTGCATTGGTTAGTCCTTATGCTTCCATGGCAGGCCTGTCCGGTTCTCCAGTTTTCTTTCACAGTCCAAAATCATGCAGCAGACACTAAATTGCCCAAATGTGTGAATGAGAGAGTGAATGGTTGCATGTCTCTATATGACGTGAATAAGAAAATGAATGGTTCCTCTTGTTCTCCCTTCCAAGCCTGCATCACATTACCAATGCACTGGAAACCTTTTTGCACTTTTTTAGTCAAACCTAGATAAGCTTCAATATCCCGCTTCAGCCGACGAACGTAATTTCTCATTTCGACAGAAAGATGTGGGAAATACAAACTCCGCTTTTATTATTGATGGGTTTAAATGTAGATACTGATGTTGATGACATACAACAAGACTGGGCTCAGAGCTGATCCCTGGTGAAGTCCCACCTCCACCTTGAACTTCTCTGGTACCCCTGCAGCATGTCTCACAGCTACACCAGCTCATGGCTGGTGAGGCACTGACAGCACAGTGCATCATTGTCACACAGCTAGCATACATGTCCTGCATCAGTCTCACATACTTCTCTGACACTCCAGATTTCCTCATACAGTACAAGAGCTCCGCTCTTAGCGCCCTGTCATATGCTTTTTCTAGGTCTACAAAAATGCAATGCAGCTCCCTCTGACCTTTTCTGTACTTCTCTATTAGCGTTCTCAAAGCAAATACTGCATCTACGCTCTTTCTATGGTTGAAGCCATACTTCTTTTCAAACATGCCTAATTCTGCCCTCAGTCTAGTTTCTACTACTCTTTTCCATAACTTAATTGGCTTATCAACTTACTCCTTATACAGGTGCCACAATTCTGCACATCCCACTTATTCTTAAAATGGGCACATCACACTTTGCCTCCATTCTTCAGGCATCTTCTCACTCTCTAAGATTCTGTTGAATACTCTAGTCAGAAACTTTACCGCTGCCTCTCTTGGACACTTCCACACCTCCACAGGTATATCATCAGGACCAACTGCTTTTCCACTCTTCATCCTCTTCAATGCCTTCCTCAACTTACTTTTACTAATTTGTGCTACTTTGTGGTCTACAATAGTCCCCTCTTCTACCCTTGCCTCTCATTCATTTTCGATATTCATCAGCTCTTCCATCTCTTTCCATCTCTTTCCATCGTCCCATCACTCTTCTAGCATCTGTCAATACATTTCCCTCTCTATCCTTAATCACCTGGACCTGTTGTACTTCCTTTCCATCTTTATCTCTCTGTTTTGACAACCTGTGTAGATCATTCTCTCCCTCCTTACTGTTCAACCAATAATACAGGTCATCGTAAGCCCTTTGTTGCCCTTTCTCTGTATATACTCCTGCATATCATCATTCCACCACCACTTCTCCTTATCTACTTTCCTTCCAGATGACACACCAAGTACTCTCCCACTTGTCTCCCTGATAACACTGGCTGTTGTTGTCTAATTATCTGGAAGCTCTCCCTGACCACCCAGAGCCTTTCTCACCCTACCCTGAAAACCACGCAAGACTCCTCCCTTTTCAGCTTCCACCACTTTGCCCTTCCCGACCCAACCCTCTGCATTTATCCGGTCTTAGGACCGGCTTGGGGAGACACTTGCCCGTGCCGCCCTGACGCTGCATTAATGCGCCAGTTCGTGACGCTGAGGGAAAATTCTCTGTTCGTCATACGGTTGAAGCATCAGGATGAGATTGTGCTCAATGGATGTTTGTCTTTGTATGTGGGGGTGCAATTGACTGGCGACGTGTCCAGGATGAACCGTCCTCTCCACAACCCTGTCAGTACCGATTAGTAACTGGTAAAGATAATGAATGAACAATTAATTGAATCATTATTTTTTGCTTAAATGGACCCCAGTAGGTCTCATGTATTCATAAACCTCTTTACATTTCTGTATGGTCGGGCAGAATTGAGAGGAAGAAATATGGATTTTTGGGTGATATGTAATTCAAAATTGGGCCTGAATGCTTCAGTTCAGTGAATTCTTAAAATGAGATATGTATGGATATAGAAATTGTTACAGCTAAAATATAATGTAATTAGGAAAGTAGGTAGATACTTCATTCATCCCCGGGGGAAACTCACAGTTCCATAAATACAAGGCAGAAGGTAAGAAACTACAGTGTTGTAAAGAACGCATTCAGACATTTAAAGAATTAAAAATCTGAGGTTCATGTTAATAGTGTGTAGAATTAAAGGTGAAAATTAACATTTTGAAGTTTTCTCTGGCCGGGTCATGCGGTGTGGGGGAGGAACCAGCTCCTCGATCTGTCATCTGGGTTGTCTAATAAAATGTTTTTTGTTATTTTTGCAGTGCTCCGAATCAATCCACCCCCCAATAATTAGTTTATGGCGATAAAAAAGAAAAATCTTATTATGCAGAAATGCAGTATAAAGAGAGGTGCATCGCAGACAAATGACTCTTGTAATGTTAAAATTCATCCGCGGTAACTTATCACGTGATAAGTTACCGCGGGGGGGCATTAGTGAGTTGTATGCCGTACAATGGCATACCACCCTCAAGCTAGTGGCTTGTGTGAATGGTACCTCCAGTCCCTCAAGGACACACTGCATCCTGCGCTCTCAAGTGGCAACCAGATGGACCGTTTACTTTTGGTTATGCTGGGACTGCGTTTAACTACTAAAGACAACATCAACGCAATGCCTGGTTAGCTGGTTCTCGGTCAGCCGCTAGGAGTTCCAGGGGAATTTTTGCCTAAGAAATGTGCTCCTCCACCCCGTCCAATTGCGGATCCTTTCTCACCAACCTGCTCTTGGGTTCCAGGCCCCATTCAAAACTGTTTCCCGTGCTCTTTTGTGCCTGCATAGGTCATATTGGCTCAGTTTGTTTTTGTGCGTCATGATGGTCACCGCTCGCCTCTCCAAAACCTGTACGATGGTCTGTTATGGGTTCTTGAGACAGGCATTTAAAGTCCACTGTCAGACGGATGTTAGTTTAATTTAGAAAAACCTAAACTAAACCTAAAAACCTAAACAGATATTAATATGGTGGGCAGAATCTGTTTTTTACTGCTTTTCTTCTTTTCCCATGCACATTACTCTGAGGGTATTTTGTCATTCTTTGCAATGAACATTTATTTTTTTATCTGGTCTGCAATGTTCCAAACCATTGATAGGGTCCACTAATAAAATTTTCTTGAACAACTGTGTCAATATTTCTACCTGACTTTTCAAACTGGATACAAACTTTTCAAATCGAACTTCAGTACCCTCTGGAGATTCCCAGTCGATGTTGGTTCAACGTGAACTGAAGTGGCACCGATGACTTGAAGCTTTGATGCAAGATGAAATGAGCTAATTGCATCTTACGTATAAGGCAAGACAAAAGAAATCACAAACACAAAATTTTATTTGAATGCAAGAGTCGAATAAAGCAGCCTGGATTAATAGATACATAAAAGCTTTTCTATTCTTGAATGGGACTTTTCACATCTTCACACTCCAATTTTCTGATCAGCCGCAGGGTGATCCTAAATTATTCAAACTTCTTCTTCTCCTGCTTTTGGCTTTTCCTGTCAGGGGTCACCACAACAAATCAACTTTCCCCATCCAACCCTATTCTCTGTATCCTACGCTCTCACACCAACTACCTTCATATCTTCTCTCACTACATCCATAAATCTTCTCTTTGGTCTTCCTCAAGACCTCCTGCCTGGTAGCTCCATTTCCAGTAACCGTCTACCAATATATTCACTATCCCTCCTTTGTATATGACCGAACCATCTCAGTCTGGCTTCTCTGACCTTCTCTCCAAAACGTCTAACATGTGCTGTTCCTCTGATAGACTCATTACTGATCGTATCCATCGTGGTCACTCCTAAAGAGAACCTCAACATTTTTCTCTCTGCGACCTCTAGCTCTGTGTCCTGTCTTTTGATCAATGTAAGTGTCTCTAGTACAAAAAACATTGCTGGTCTCACCACTGTCTTGTAAACCTTTCCTTTCATTCAGTCCTCTATCTAATAGTGCTCCTGACACTTTTCTCTGCCCATTCCAACCTGCTTGAACCCATCTCTTCTCCTCTTTTCCACACTCTCTATTGCGCTGGATAGATGACCTCAAGTACCTGAAATCCTCCAAACTTTCTGATCATCACTCCCTGGAGCCTCATCGTTTCACCTAATTTCCTCTTATTCATGCACATATACTCTGTCTTGCAGAGACTAAGTTTAATTCCTCTCCTTTTCAGAGCATACCTCAATCTCTATTGATTTTCCTCAACTTATTCTGTGCTCTCACGACAGATCACAATACCATCTGTAAACATCATGGTCCATGGAGATTTCTATCTAAGCTCATCTGTCACCATGTCCATCACCACTGCAAACAAGAATGGGCTCAGAGCTGATCCCTGATAGAGTCCCACCTCCAACTTTAACTTCTCTGCCCCTACAGGACACGGCACCACTGTCTCACAGCTAGCATACATGTCCTGCACCAGTCTAACATACTTCTCTGCCACTTCAGATTTCCTCACACAGTACCAGAGCTCCTCTTTTGGCATCCTGTCATAAGCTTTTTCTAGATCTACAAAAACACAATACAGCTGCCTCTGGCCTTCTCTGTACTTATCTATTAGCATTGTTAAGGCATGAAGACATACTGCTGTTCACAAATACTGACTCCTACTCTCACTCTAGTTTCCACTACGCTTTCCCATAACTTCATTGTTGGCTCATCAACTTTATCCTACAATAGTTGCCGCAATTCTGCACATCCCCCTTATTCTTAAAAATAGGCACCATCACACTTCCTCTCCATTCTTCACATTTTCTCACTCTAAGATTCTGTTGAATAATAGAGTCAGAAACTCTACCGCAGCCTCTCTTAGACACTTCCACACCTCCATAGGTATATCATCAGGACCAACTGCCTTTCCACTCTTCATCCTCTTCAATGCCTTTCTCATTTCACTTTTATTAATCTGTGCTACTTTGTTGTCTACAATAGTCACCTCATCTACCCTTGCCTCTCTTTCATTTTCCACATTCATCAGCTCTTCAAAATACTCTTTCCACCTTCACTTCACTCCTCAAGCATCTATCAATACGTTTCCCTATCTATCCCTAATCACCCGGACCTGTTTTACAGCCTTTCCATCTTTATCTCTCTGTTTTGCCGCTTTCTCTGTATACATTCCTACACCTCCTCATTCCACAACCAAGTCTCCTTATCTGCTTTTCTTCCAGTTGACAAACCAAGTATTCTTCTACCTGTCTCCCTGATAACATTAGCTGTTGATGTCCAATCATCTGGAAGTTCTCCCTGACCACCCAGCGCTATTCTCAACTCCACCCTGAAAACCATACAACACTCCCTTTTCAGCTTCCACCACCTTGTCCTCTGCTCTTCCTTGGTCCTCTTTATCTTCCTTGTCACAAGAGTCATCCTACAAACCACCATCCTATGCTGTCTGGCTACACTCTCACCTACAACTACTTTGCAGTCATTGATCTCTGTTATGTTATCTTGACTACACAAGATGTAGTCCACTTGCGCGCAATACTACATCCGCTCTTATAAGTTACCCTATGTTCCTGTCTGTTCTGGAAAAAAGTGTTCACTACAGCCATTTCCATCCTTTTTGCAAAATCTACCACCCTCTGTCCCTCTGCATTCCTATCCTGTATACCAAATCTGCCCATCACTTCTTCATCCCCTCTATTGCCACATCCCACCTGCAGGGTATAGCCACTAATAACATTGAGCGTCACACTTTCAATTTCCATAGTCAGACTCATAAGTCTATCTGACATCATATTCTTTTCACCTCCAGAATGTTCCTTACATACACCTCCCTCAAGATCACTCCTACTCCATTTCTCTTCTCGTCTGTACCATGATAGCACAACTTAAATCCTGCTCCTCAGCTTGTAGCCTTACTACCTTTCCACCTGGTCTCCTGGACACACACTATATCCACTTTCCTTCTCTGTATAATGTCAACCAACCCTCTACCTTTTCCTGTCATTGCCCGAATATTCTAAGTCCCTACTCTCAGTCTCAGACTTTTGCCTTTCCTCTCCTCTCTCTGCTTCCGAACACACCATCCTCCTTTCTTTCTTTGACCTACAGTAGACCAGTTTCAATCGGTTCCCTGTGGGTCATCAGTACCGATGGTAGTCATTGTTAACTCAGGCCTCGACCGATCTGGTATGATCTGGTTATTTTGTTTCATTTGTATGTTTGGATTTGACAAAAGTTTTACTAGGATGGCCTTCCTGGGACCGGCTCAGGGAGACACTGCTCCGTGCCCCCCTGAGGGCTACTCGGGGAGACACCGGCCAGTGCTGCCCTGAGGCTGCATTATCCTACATTGTGCAAACTGAATGGTGAAATTTGCGTTTTGCTGCTTGCAGATACAAAAGCTGGGAAAAAAATACAATGAAAAAAGACAAAAGACAAATGAAAAAAATAGTATTCTAAAAAATGCATATTTCTTTAGCAGTGGCTGTATATATTTGTTCATTTTGGTTGAAATCCTCACATAGAACTAAAACCGTCCAGTTTTCCTTGGCTAGCCAATAAAAATACCTGTTTTTGTACTAGTAAATGTATGGGATGATTAAGACAATGTATTTTCTTTGAATCAAAATGATAAGAAATGGTGTTTTCAAAAGTTAAATGCTGAGTTATTTTACATCGGAAAGCGGCTTATATTTGCATGTTCCTGCTTGTCATGTTTGACCTTTGCCCTTCAATCTATAAATCTAAATAATTCTTTCTTTCTTTCTTTCTTTCTTTCTTTCTTTCTTTCTTTCTTTCTTTCTTTCTTTCTTTCTTTCTTTCTTTCTTTCTTTCTTATATATTATTTTTGTAATAATATATAAGATATATAATCCCCTTTTTCGTGGATTTTTGTACTTTGACACAAGGAGAGACACGTAATTTAATTCTTCGTCATCTAAAAAACCGTCAAGCTGCTTTCTTTCAGGAAAGAAATTATGAGAAAAGTTAATTAATAGTGAAAATTATTTTCTTCTCTTTCTTTTAATACACCTTTACTGGTACTGTTACTCAATTTGGGTTCACCTATCTAAAATCCTTGTCTCAAGTATTTTTAGTTTGTTTCAAATATTTTGTGAAATGCATTGATGTGCATGTGCATTAAAAAAGAAGAATGATCTCTTTTTCTCACCATGTCTCAATACCTTGGTCTTTTTTGTCTTCCTCTCAGAGATGTTAAAATGAAGCAGATGTTTGCTTGGAAAGCATTGACACAAGCATTTACATAAATACTCAACACCAACATGTAAGTCTAGTGTTTGCACGCTCAGAAGCATTTGGGCCTTGTGCAAGTTTGCAGTCGAGCGTTTGATTCCACTGTTTGCTTAATAAAGATTTTAGCAAAGGTTCCCATTAGCATAATTCTCCCAGCGGAAGCCCTTTGCTCCCCTCTGCATGCTAACCGGCTGTTTGTGTTGTATGAGCGAAGGAGCATCGGATAAGGTGCTGCTGTTTATGCACACGCCAGTTGGCTGCAACACGATGGCACGTGAGTCCCGGCTTTTTTGAACAGCACTTCAGGCAATTCATTAGTAATATGTGAAAATATAACCCAAGCTTACTGTTCTGTATATTTCCTGTGCATTGTGTATTTGCAAGTGTACTTGCAGTCCCTATGTCCTCTATTGTAAGACGCTTTGGATAAAAGCATCTGCCAAATGCAATGTAATGTAATGTAATGTAAACATGAAGAGAAATAAAAGTACATTAGGTAAATAAAATATGCATACACATAGCTAAATGCAGAAATTATGGCATTAATAAGATAATAAAATTCTAGGAATAAATAGACAGATAATTAAAAACATAGATGAATAAATATATATATAAATATATAATATTTATATATTATATATATATATATATATATATATATTATATATGTATATATATATGTAAATATATAATAATGGTGAATAAATAAATGACTGATAAATGACTAATAAGTGAATAAATATAAAAATAAACATAAATACATTAGAATGAATAAAATACAAAACATAAAAAAATGACTAAAAAACATACATAATGATTAAAAAAAACATAGATTGATAAGTCTATCGAATTATAAGGTAATATATAATATGTTGATATATAATATATAACAAATGAATCATTAAGTAACATAATAGATATCAATAAAATAGCTTAAACTAGATACATAAACAGTAGATAAATAAAACAAACAAACAAACAAACAAACAAACAAACAAACAAACAAACAAACAAACAAACAAACAAACAACAAACAAACAACAAATAAATAAATATTTAAATGCAAACATAAATATGCCTGAAACGTAGGTGCATTTCCCCATGGCTGTGATCTGCATCCAAAAGAGAAAAAAAAAGTACCAGAGAAGTCTTATAACTCTTTGCTCACATCCGTGTTATACGTCACAAAAAAAGAAAATATGTACAAGACGGCCAGTGAGTCCAGTAACATTGTTCAGAGACACTGGCAGTGACGAAAAAACAGAAGCAGAGTTGTAGGCAGCAGAGAAGAAGATGTTGAGCTTCTCATTTGGGAGTTAGGAGGATGGATGGGATCAGGAATGAGTCCATTTGAGGGAGAGCATGTATTAGATGTTTTGGAGAGAAGGTCAGACTGAGATGAACCTGTACAATACAAATGAGGGATGAAGGATGCTTTAGTTGGAAACACCAAGCAAAAGGTCTGGAGGAAGACCAGAGAATAGATTTATAGATGGAGTGAAATAGGACATTATGGTGTGACAAAAAAGGATGCAGAGAATAAAGTGAGATGGAGGAAGATGATTGTCTGAGGGGACATGAAAAGAGGGAGAAACAATTGTTGAAATATACATTATAAACAACCATTGATATTATTTAAGAATATGGTCTGTACTTATTACATTTGAAAAAAAAAAAAAAGAAACAAAAAAACTTGGTGCAGTTGTTATGGGTCTCACCTTGCCGGGACAGGTTGTTGGTTTGATTTGCCTGGTTTGTGATGGTTTCTGTTTGGTTCAATCACAAATCTTTCTTTTGATTCTTTCTATTTTGGTTATCCCTGTTCCTGCTGTTCCTTTGATCAGGTTTATATATTCATTCAAGTTATTCTTTCATTCATTCATTCCTTAATTTGGCATTCATTATTGATAATATTTATTCATCATATTCTTTTGTTATTTATTGTTCCGTTTTATTTGTTAATTCATTCATTCATTCTTTAATTAATTTATCATATGTCTTTCTTTGATTTTTTTGTGTTTTTGAATGTTTTCATATATTCATTCATTCATTTGTTCATTCTCTCATTCATTCATTCATCATATTTTGGCAATTTTGTAACTGTTCTTTTTTGTTTGATTTTATATATTAATTCATTATTTTTTTTCTCAGAATCTTTTGTTCCATTTATTATTTTGGTGTACCGGGTAATTCATTCTTCCCTCCTCTCATTCATCCATGATATTTAAGTATTGCATTCTTTTCTTAGTATTGTTTTTTTCTTCAGTTTTCTATATCAACTACTTAATCAAGTAATTCATTCAGTAATTCAATTCATTTTGTTCCTGTTTTGGTCATTTGGTCATTTCTTCATTGATTCATCACATTTATTTCCCATTTTATTTTACTTCCACTGGTTTTGGTTTTATTTCATTCATTCATTCATTCATTATCAATTATTTATTAATTCATTCATTCAATCATTATCATTTTTCCTTATTTGATTCTTTTTGATCCTGTTGTTTTTGTGGTTGGTTTTATGTATTCATTCATTCATTAAGTAATTCATCACACACAGTCTGTTTTTTCTGTTTTCTAACTGTTTTTGGCTGTTTGGTTTCATATATTCATTCATCCATCCATTCAACCATTCATCCATCCTCATTCTGACTAGTGATACTCCTGCACTTAAGGCCAGTGGGGGGGCAGAGCTTTCACAACTGTCCCTGAAAGTGATTGGAAGTTCCTCCTTTTTCAAAGAGCTGTCTCTTTTCGCTCAGCTACCAAAGAGAGTCGGCCCTTTCAACTCTTAATTTAGGATTAAATTAATAATTATAACTACTCTTATTATTATCAGTATTGTTATCTTTATCATTATTTAAAATTGTCCAACAGATAATGGAAGTCACACAAATAAATTGCATTAACATAAAAGAAACTACTAGGTCATGGAATCTCATCATTATGCGGGTGCCAATTCCTAATGTGCTGTTGGTAGTTCAGGGTTTGTGACTTGCTCAAGGGCAAGTCAGACAACACACATCTTTTCCTGTCTTGAGATTTCATTGTACTTCCCTGACATTTTAAAGTAAATGAATTGGATTAACAGTTAGAAATTTATGTTTTCGGTGATCTAGCTTGAGCCAGTGTAGGCCGTTTTGCCCTTTCCGGGGTTAATCTGGTGTTAATGGGTCCCAAAAAAATAAACGCCATTAAAAGGGATTACGTGTTTGACAGCTCTAAGTACAACCGATGTTCAAGCATGATGAGTCAATTTCTGTTTCCAAGGTTACCCTTGAAGGTGCACGCTCAATGATGATAACGATAAATCTCCCAAATGTATGACGGCCGCCTTTGGATGTGACGTTGGCCATTTTTTCGGAGTTTTTGAATAAGCCGCGTGCCCTTGGCGGACTTTCAAGGATTTGCTCCATCAACACTGACGAATAATATCCACCTGTTTCCAAGCGCCCACCCCCCTGCATCCTCCCTCTTCAACCCTATAAAAAAATGAGGAAGTCCATGAGATTTTGGCCAAACTCCGTGAACAACCTGCTTTTAATCGACGGCTCAGCCGCTTCGTATATAGATACGTTTTTCCGCATAATGCTTTATCTCAGGCTTTCTTGCCTTCCTTTTTTTGTGCTTCCCTACAGGAACGGATGGTTCAAATTAAGCATCAGCCCAGCCAGCATGAGGGGGAAAAAAGGGGGCACAGCTGGGTGTATTTAATTAAGATTACGGACCTGCCGCCTGTATTACTCACTTGTGCTCGCATTACGGACTCAGCGAGCGTGACATGACTAATGGTGACGGTGATTGGGCTGTGGGGAGAATTTTTAATTAATCCTGGGAGGATAGGTAATACTGATTCTTCCTCTTTTTTCCGTGTGTTGGCAAAGAACAGTGGGCCTGAAACTGCGCCTCAGGGGACAAATCCCCACTTGCTGCTTTATCGACTCAACTGATCGACGGCTGCAGGTCCCAACTTCAAGGGAGCACCACCTCGGAGGACTAATTGGCATAAATATTCTTTACTGTGTGCTTTGTACCTGACTACGTTGTTCAAAAATCGCTGTTCAAAACTTATATCTTGAAATGTCACAAGTTAACATCTTACATATTTTAACCCAGGAACGCCACCATTATTTTACCAGCGCAATGCATTTCAGGTTAATCATGGATACAGGTTGCTGACAGTGTTAGCTTTGGCTCTCCACTCGCATTATCACTAACATAACTTTCACTCGGTATGTATATATGCTAATAATGCCACATTGTGGTGCAATTCTGGGTGCAATTTCCAGTCCAAAGGAAACAAAGGGACTGATGCCTACCTACACAGCTTCCCACAGGACAAAAGAAGGAGTTGGAAATTGTTTGTGTACGCAACTTCCTAAGGATCCACGGCTGTTTTTGTTGCTTCTCTCTGGATGCAATTTGGCTATGCTAAGCTGCTGAAAGAGCTCATGAATGCTACAGTTTCTTTCACAAGCATAATGAGGTCCTGAGGAAACGAGTGAAGCCAGCTCAAAGAAATGACACCAACTTTGCCACTGACCACCGAGGGCCGACCTTGTGACGTCACAAACAACAGTGGCGCAGCGTACGAGTGAATTTTTCTTACAATTACAATTTTTTACAATTTTATATAAACTAAAATATGTTTGTCATTGTTTTTATGTAGCTGGTACACATATTGATCGAATGGGAAAATAACATTTTGTTTGCGAAAGTGGTGCATCAGCTTGGTTGCCGTTCAGTTTAGTTTCCAGCTCCTGAAGCATCTTGATAGATAGTTAGCCTTTGTCCAAAACTGTTCTACAACATAATTCCTGTGTCACTTCTGTTAACTTGATGTTTAGTTTTTATTTATTTAGTTATTATATTTTTTTCTTCTCTGGCCATCAAGCAAACCCTCTTGGCAACCAGACAAATCTGCTGGCCAACATCCTGTTCCCTGTGTTTACCACTAGCTTTGCCAAAGTGCAGACAATCGCATTAGATTCTTATCTTTGGGGGTGTTGTGTTTTGAAGACTGGCACAGGAGTGGGAAACACACACCAATGCTTTTTGCAGCTGCCAGCCACAGGGGAAAGTTCTTATAATTCTTCTCATTTAAATTGGTGAAATTCTGTTTAAACAGGTTATGCTTTCAGGTATGGCTAATCACACGCTGATTTTTAAACCAATTAGACAATTATATATATATATTTATATATATATGTGTGTGTGTGTGTGTGTGTGTGTGTGTGTGTGTGTGTGTGTGTGTGTGTGTGTATATATATATATATATATATATATATATATACATATAATTATTACTATTACAAATAATTAGTTGTTATTTTAAAGAAAATGTGAATGATATAAATATTGATTAAACATCATGTTTTTAAAGGGGTTGAGCTTCTCTATTTTGCCAAGAGACAGATTGGATAGGCTTAAGCTCCCCCACATGACCCTGAGAGAAGAATAAGCTATATTGATGATGAATGAATGGATAGATGAATGAATATTAAAGGGGATGAAGAAATGGTGGGCAGATTTGGCATCCAGGATAGGAACGCAGAGGGGCAGGTGGTGGTAGACTTTGCAAAAAGGATGAAAATGGCTGTCGTAAGCAAATTTTTCCAGAAATGACAGGGACATAGGGGAATTTATAGGAGCAGAAGTAGGAGCACGCAGATATACTGCATCTTGTATAGACCAGGTAACCTGTAAGAGATAAATGACTGAAAAGTAGTTGTAGGTGAGAATGTAGCCAGACAGCATAGGATGGTGGTTTGTAGGATGACTCCAGTGACAAG
This sequence comes from Fistularia commersonii, assembly GCF_037954325.1. Lineage (NCBI taxonomy): Eukaryota > Metazoa > Chordata > Actinopteri > Syngnathiformes > Fistulariidae > Fistularia > Fistularia commersonii. The sequence continues at coordinate 2,090,589 of NC_141314.1, forward strand.
GAAGATAGAGAGGACAAAGGCAGAGCAGATGACAACGTGATGGAAGCTGATAAGGGAGTGTTGTATGGTTTTCAGGGAGGAGATGAGAATGGCGCTGGTTGGTCAAGGAGAGCTTTCAGATGACTGGCCAGTTACAGAATGAATGAATGAATGAGGAAAATGAAAGAGAGGCAAGGCAAAAAGAGGTGAGCATTGTTGACCACGAAGTGGCAAAGATTAGCAAAAGTGAAGTGTGGAAGGCATTGAAAAGGATGAAGAGTGGGAAGGCAGTTGGTCCTGATGATATACCTGTGGAGGTGTGGAAGTGTCTTGGAGAGACAGCGGTAGATTTTCTGACAAGATTATTCAACAGGATCTTCAAGACTGAGAAGATGCCTGAAAAATGGAAAAGTGTGATGATGCCCATTTTTAAGAATAAGGGGATGTGCAGAATTGCTATAGAGGGATAAAGTTGATGAGCCATTCAATGAAGTTATGGGAAAGAGTAATGGAAATGCTTAAGAGAAGTACAGAGAATGCCAGAGGGAGCTGTGTTGTGTTTTTGTAGATCTAGAAAAAAACATATGATGGGTGCCAAGAGAGGGTCTCTGGAATTGTATGAGAAAATCTGGATTGGCAGAGAAGCATGTTGGGCTGGTGCAGGACATGTATGCTAGCTGTGAGACAGTGGTGCGGTGTGCTCTGGGGTAACCGAGTAGTTAAAGGTGGAGGTGGGACTTCATCAGGGAGTGGTGTTTGTAGTGGTGATGGACAGGCTGACAGATCAGGTTAGACAGGAATATCCATGGACCATGATGACAGATGACAGATGACATTGTGATCTGTAGTGAGAGCAGAGAACAGGTTGAGGAAAATCAAGAGAGGTGGAGGCAAACTCTGGACAGGAGAGGAATGAAGGTTAGTTGCAGCTGGACTGAGTATACAGTATGTGTGTGAATGAGAGGAACCCGGGTGAAACTGTGAGGCTACAGGGAGTGGAGATTAAGAAGTTGGATGATTTCAGGTACTTGGGGTCAACAGTCCAGAGCAGCGGAGTGTATGGAAAAGAGGTGAAGAGACGGGTTCATGCAGTTTGGAATGGGTGGAGAAATGTTTCAAGGATGCTATGTGATAGAAGATTATCACTCAGAATTAAACAAAAGGTATACAAGACAGTGGTGAGACCACCGTTGCTGTATGGCCTAGAAAAAGTGACAATGACGAAAAGACAGGAGGCAGAGCTAGAGGTTGCAGAGATGAAGATGCTGAGGTCCTCTTTTGGAGATACCAGGATGGATAGGATCAGGAATGAGTCTATCTGAGGACCAGCACATGTTATATCAGGGGTTCCTAATTGAGGGGCCACCTCAATTTCAAATGGAAAGTTTTTGTTGCTGCAAAGTCAGGTTAATCAAGTCAAGAAAGGTAATCTTCACTGTTTATACCCTTTATTGGGAGACCATGCAAGCCATTTTCTCCAAACTCATCATTCTCCTTACTTTGGGGTATTAGAGATCATAGGGGGGCATTGATCCCCGCAAAGTTGCCTTATCTTCTTTATTTATATATCTCAGCTGCCTCCTAATGCATATAATGTATACGCTCATCAAGGGGAACCCTCAAGACATGGCTTTCTAATCCATCCTCTGGACAAGCCAAAATGACTGTGACCTCCCTACGTCAAGGATGAATTATTCCCTCAATCTATTTTCCGTGAGCTTCCCGTGGAACTGTGGTGCACGCTTCGCAGGAAAACTGCATTTTCGGCATGGGAAAACAAAAAAAAAAAAAAACAGCTCCTCAGAGCCCTGGCCCCCATTAAGCACAGCACGGCCGCTCAGAGGCAGTTTATTTAGGAGAAACATCAAGTCCTGCGGGAGAAAGAGGCAGTAAGAGGCAGCATTGATAGTGGGAGGCATATATATGCATGCCCCACGCATTTTTACGCTTTTATGGGATGAATCTCACAGTGGGTTTGATAGTGTATGACAATAAATCTTCAGCATAAAAAAAAAAAAAATACAGCTGAGAGGGAAAAATCTGCTCGTATCAGCGTCAGAGTTTAGGCCGCTGAGTGATTGATTTCTCCGTGGCTTCCCTCGGCGGCTGTGGTGGAGAGAAATCTTCGGGATGGACTGCAAACACTGACACTGAATCCTCCCAGCCCCCCGAAGGGAAACGCAGCTGAGACTGGGCTGGCGCTCTGTATTCTCTGTGAAAGGCACAACAATGTGTCACATCAGCTTAACTAGTGGAGAACTTTACATATAAAATGTTACTGAAAATATTAGATGAAAGATATAAAACTATGCATACGGACTCAACTTTATATTAAGGTTCTAAGAGACAACTGTTTACAGGGCCGTTATTAAGTTGTTTTTTTAAAATTACATACTTGGCATAAGATATTAAAAGCATATTTTTTAATATGACTGATACAGTACTGCTAATACAGTGAATGGTTGTCTGTATATATGATGTGAATGAGTGAATGGTTGTATGCAGTGGCGGCTCCTGACTAAATTACCAGGGGGGCACTTTTGCAATGATGACCAAGACAACCCATTAACAGGTGACTCAACAGTTGTCTCAATTTATGTTTGTCTTGTCAAAATTAGACAGAATCTGGTTATTATTTAAATGTATTCTATAAGGTTCGAATTGTCTTGTTTTCTTCTTGACTGCATCACCTCAAAGGAACTCGTTTGGCAATAGATGCAGTAGAATGCAATAAATTCGTCTGATTTGCCATCCTGACGTTGAATATGACTAGCTGAAAGTGATGCCCCTCCTTGGTTATGTAAAGACAAAGTGTATATGTAAGGCCTCCAGGAAACATATAGGGAATGCACTGAGCATAAAAATGCCTCTGCAAGGTCTTTTGCATTGATGACCTCGGTGATCCATTAAGTTGGTAAATTAATTAGGCAATTGTCGCAATTTGTCGTTTGTCTTGTCAAAATTACGAAACAATACAACTTTTACCTTTTTTGTTGCTCATGTAGCTAGAGGGGACATCTTTATGTTCACTGGCCACTGCTTTGTTACATCTTGGATTTTGAAATTGTCTGCATTTACCGAAAAAGGACAAAACATTCATTCATAGAAGAATTGTAAGCATGAGATATCGCTGGACTGCCTGAATGAAAAAACCTGAGCAACTTAAGTAATGACAAGTGTGTGTAAGCTCTCCCAGAATCCATAGGGGATGTATTGAAGCACATCAATCGTCTGCCCCTTATCCTGCACTCAGGGTCACGAGGGATGCTGGAGCTTATCTCGGCTGTCAGCAGACAAGAGGCACAGTAAACCCTGGACTGGTCACCAGTAAATAGAGAGAATCATTCACTTTTTCCCAATTTTCTTCCAATTAACTGATGTAATTTCTTCCAATTAACCATTGGTAATGATGACCTACAGGGTACTAATGGAAATTGGGTTACTGTTGGTCGAAAAACAAGATCAAGTAGAAGAGGAGGAGTGCGTGTTTGGAAGCGGAGAGAGAGGAGGAAAGGAAAGAGTCTGGGACTGAGAGTAGGGACTTTGAATTTTGGGACTATGACAGGAAAAGGTAGAGAGTTGGTCAACATGATGCAGAGAAGGAAGGTGGATATACTGTGTGGCCAGGAGACCAGGTGGAAAGGTAGTAAGGCTAGAAGCTTAGGAGCAGGCTTTAAGTTGTACTATTACGGTACTGACAAGAAGAGAAATGGAGTAGGGGTTATCCTGAAGGAGGAGTTTGTTAGGAACGTCCTAGAGGTGAAAAGAATGTCAAATAGACCTATGAGTCTGAAATTGGATATTGAAGATGTGATGCTCAGTGTTGTTAGTGGCTATGCCCCGCAGGTGGGATGTGAATCTGAAGAGAAGGAGAAGTTCTGGAATGAGTTAGATGACGTGATGCAGAATATTCCCAGAAATGAGAGAGTGGTAATTTGTGCAGACTTCAATGGACATGTTGGTGAAGGCAATAGAGGGGATGAAGAAGTGATGGGCTGATGTGGTATCCAGGATAGGAAAGCAGAGGGACAGATGGTGGTAGATTTTGCAAAGAGGATGGAAATGGCTGTAGTGAACACCTTTTTCCAGAAAAAAAACAGGAACATAGAGTAACTTATAAGAGCAGAGGTAGGAGCACACAGGTAGACTACATCTTGTATAGACGAGGTAACCTGAAAGAGATCAGTGACTGCAAAGTAGTTGTAGGTGAGAGTGTAGCCAGACAGCATAGGATGGTGGTTTGTAGGATGACTCTAGTGAGGAGTCATCCTACAAACATGAGGAGAAGGGAGGAGTGTTGCATGGTTTTCAGGAAGTAGTTGAAAAAGGGTCTGGGTGGTCAGGGTGAGCCTCCAGATGATTGGACAACTACAGCTAGTGTTATCAAGGAGACAGGTAGAAGAGTACTTGGTGTGTCATCTGGAAGGAAAGTAGATAAGGAGACTTGGTGGTGGAATGAGGAAGTGCAGGAGTGTATACAGAGAAATTGGTTAGCAAAGAAGATGTGGGATACTGAGAGGACTGAAGAGAACAGACAGGAGTTCAGGGAGATGCGGCGAAAGGTAAAGATAGAGGTAGCAAAGGCAAAACAAAGGGCGTACGATGACTTGTATGCTCGGTTGGATAGTAAGGATTGTGAGAATGATCCATACAGGTAGGCGAAACAGAGAGATAAAGATGGAAAGGATGTACAACAGGTCCGGGTGATGAAGGACAGAGAGGGAAATGTATTGACAGATGCTAGGGGAGTGATGGGAAGATGGAAAGAGTACTTTGAAGAGCTGATGAATGTGGAAAATGAAAGCGAGGCAAGGGTAGAAGAGGTGACTATTGTAGACCACAAAGTAGCACAAATTATTGAAAGTGAAGTGAGGAAAGCATTGAAGAGGCTGAAGAGTGGAAAAGCAGTTGGTCCTCATGATATACCTGTGGAGATGTGGAAGTGTCTAGGAGAGGCAGCGGTAGATTTTCTGACTAGATTATTCAGCCGGATCTTAGAGAGTGAGAAGATGCCTGAAGAATGGAGACAAAGTGTGATGGTACCTATTTTTAAGAATAAAGGGGATGGGATAAAGTTGATGAGCCATACAATGAAGTTATGGGAACGAGTAGTGGAAACTCGACTGAGAGCAGAAGTCATCATTTGTGAACAGCAGTATGGCTTCATGCCTAGGAAGAGTACTACAGATGCAGTATTTGCGTTGAGAATGCTAATAGAAAAGTACAGAGAAGGTCAGTGGGAGTTGCATTGCGTTTTTGTAGACCTAGAAAAAGCACTTGACAGGGCGCCAAGAGAGGAGCTCCGGTATTGTATGAGGAAGTCTGGAGTGGCAGAGAAGTATGTTAGACTGGTGCAGGACATGTATGCTAGCTATGAGACACTGGTACGGTGTGCTGTAGGGGTAACAGAGAAGTTCAAGGTGGAGGTGGGACTCCATCATGGATCAGCTCTGAGCCCCTTCTTGTTCGCAATGGTGATGGATAGGCTGACTGATGAGGTTAGACAGGAATCCCCATCGACCATGATGTTTGCGGATGCCATTGTTATCTGCAGTGAGAGCAGACAACAGGTAGAGGAGAGGTATGCTCTGGAAAGGAGAGGAATGAAAGTTAGTCGCAGCAAGACAGAATATATGTGTGTGAATCAGAGGAACTCAGGTGGAATGGTGAGGCTACAGGGAGTGGAGATCAAGAAGCTGGAGGATTTCAGGTACTTGGGGTCAACAGTCCAGAGCAACGGAAACTGTGGAAAAGAGGTGAAGAGACGGGTCCAAGCAGGTTAGAATGGGGGGAGAAAAGTGTCAGGGGTACTATGTGATAGAAGACTATTGGCCAGAATAAAAGGAAAGGTGTACAAGACAGTGGTGAGACCAGCGATGATGTCTTCTTCTTCTTTCGGCTTTTCCCTTCAGGGGTCGCCACAGCGAGTCAACTTTCTCCATCCAACCTTATTCTCTGTATCCTCCTCTCTCACACCAACTACCTTCATATCCTCTCTCACTACGTCCATAAATCTTCTCTTTGGTCTTCCTCGAGACCTCTTGCCTGGCAGCTCCAATTCCAGCATCTGTCTACCAATATATTCCCTATCCCTCCTTTGTACATGACCGAACCATCTCAGTCTGGCTTCTCTGACCTTCTCTCCAAAACATCTAACATGTGCTGTTCCTCTGATAGGCTCATTCCTGATCCTATCCATCCTGGTCACTCCCAAAGAGAACCTCAACATCTTCATCTCTGCAACCTCTAGAGACCAGCGATGATGTATGGACTAGAAACTGTTACAATGACCAAAAGACAGCAGGCAGAACTAGAGGTTGCAGAGATGAAGATGTTGAGGTTCTCTTTGGGAGTGACCAGAATTGATCCACTGGACACGTCTCAGTGGATGTGCAGGGAGGGTGAATGATCCTCTCGGGGTGACATTCATTCAGGCCCCGGATATCTCGTAAGTATATTTTCTGACTTTAAATAAACCATTCTTGCTTGATCAGTTCCTGACCATTGTGACGTTTTTTTCCCAGATGAAATCTGAACACTCCGGGAGAACAAAGTCTGGTCCCGTAGCGGGAGCCACAAAAACGGGCAATAGCCACAATTAATGCCTTCATATCAAACAGTTGGGACACATCATTTAGGCAAATAGCAGAATTTTACTCACCAAAAATTCTGATCATTTGTCAACAAAATCCATCCTCTTATCTTTCCTCAAAAAGAGTTCAATTATTCTGTCGCACAGATTATGTGTGCACTTCAGCTCCAAGCACCCCCAGGAATACAATTTTCAGTGTTCCTCGGATTCTGTGAGCCAGGGGTACTGGTCATAGTTCATGGCTTGAAAATGTCGGACAAATCCTTTTCCTAGTTGTGACAGGTTTGCTAGCTTAAGAGTTGCCTGACCTTTCTTTACTATGTCCAGCTTTTCTTCAAAACTCAATCTAGAAAATGGCTTTAATAATATATTAGCCTGCCTGGCAACAGTTGATGGCTGAAATGTGATTGGTTACATGCTCTATATGGAAATGCATTTTTTGAAGTGGCACAACCAGGGGAAAAGCTATGAAAGGAAGTGGACAGACCATTTGGAATTACTTAATAATGTATTCATGGACAAAATATAATCAACATCTGTGATTCAGATATTTTTTTGGGGCCAGCAGAGAAGGCCTTGCAGGCCCTGATGGCCCACCACTGAACCACAGAAACACAGTGTCATGTGCTGTAGGGTGCTTATGGCTTTTTGATAGATATATAGACAGAAAGACATATAGACTTAACAAAAAGCTTTAAAAGCTTTCAAAATTTAACTGATGTGATCACTTAGATCATACTGTATATAATGTAATGACATTAACTGCATAAAAAGTACATAATCTTCTTCTTCTTCTTCTTCTGGCTTTTCCCTTCAGGGGTTGCCACAGCGAATCGACCTTCTCCATCTAACAGTATTCTCTGTATCCTCCTCTCACACAAACGACCTTCATATCATCTCTCACTACGACCATAAATCTTCTCTTTGGTCTTCCTCGAGACCTCCTGTCTGGCAGCTCCAATTCCAACATCCGTTTACCAAAATATTCACTATCCCTCCTCTGTATGACCAAACCATCTCACCCTGGTTTCTCTGACCTTCTCTCCAAAACATCGCACATGTGCTGTACCTCTGATCCTATCCATCGTGGTCATTCCCAAAGAGATCCTCAGCATCGGGATCTCTGCAGTCTCTAGCTCTTCCTCATGTCTTTTTGTTATTGTAATTGTTTCTAGGGCATTTTGCATCCCTGGCCTCACCAATGTCTTGTACACCTTTCCTTTCATTCAGTCGTTTATCAAATAGTACCCTGACACTTTTCTCCATCGATTTCAACCTGCTTGTACCCATCTCTTCACCTCTTTCCCACACTCACTGCTACTCTGGACTGTTGACCCCAAGTACCTGAAATCCTCCAACGTCTTAATCTCCACTCCCTCTAACCTCATCGTTCCACCTGAGTTCCTCTCATGCTCACACATGTCTTGCTGTCTTGCTGCGACAAACCTTCATTCCTCTTCTTTCCAGCGCATACCTCCACCTCTCTAGGTTTTCCTCAACCTGTTTTCTGCTCTCACTAAGGATCATAATGTCATCAGACATCTGTCATCATGGTCCATGGAGATTCCTGTCTCACCTGCTTCTTCAACCTGTCCATCACCACTGCAAACAAGAAGGGGGTCAGAACTGATCCCTGATGGAGTCAGGGATCTCAATCACCCAGACCTGTTATACATCCTTTCCATTTCCATCTCTCTGTTTTTCCATCCTAGATAGATCATTCTTTCCCTCCTTACTATCCAACCGAGCAAAGAAGCCATCATACATCCCTTGTTTTGCCTTTGATACCTCTATCTTTACGTTACACTGTATCGCCCTGCACTCCTGTCTGTTCTCTTCAGTCCCCTCAGTGTCTCACTTCTTCTTTGCCAACCTCTTTCTCTGTATATACTCATGCCCTTCCTCATTCAACCACCAAGTCTCCTTACTCTGACCACCCAGAGCCTTTCCCAACTCCTCCCTGAAAACCATACAACACTCCTCCCTTTCCAGCTTCCACCACTTTGTTCTCTGCTCTTCCTTTGTCCTATTGATCTTTCTTGTCACCAGATTCATCCTAAAAACAAGCATCCTATACACTTTCACCTACAGCTACTTTGCAGTCAGTGATCTCTTTCAGGTTACCTCAAATATTACCCCTACCTCTGCTCTTATAAATTACCCTATGTTCCTGTCTTTTCCGGAAAAAAAACTGTTCACTACCGCCATTTATGTCCTTCTTGCAAAGTCTACAACCATCTGTCCCTCTACATTCCTATCCTGGGTAACAAATCTGCCCATCACATCTTCATCCTCTCTATTGTCTACACCAACATGCCCATTGACATCTGCACCAATTACCACTCTCTCATCTCAGGGGATATTCTGCATTAAATCATCTAACTCATTCTAGAACTTCTCCTTCTCTTCAAACTCACATCCCACCTGCGGGGCATAGCCACTAATAACATCGAGCATCACACCTTCAGTTTCCAGTTTCAGACTCATAAGTCCATTTGACATTCTTGTCACCTCCAAAAGGTTTCTAACAAACTCCTCCTTCAAGATAACATCCACTCCATTTCTCTTCTTGTCCGTACCATGATAACACAAAACTTGCTCCTAAGCTTCTAGCCTTATTACCGTCAACCTGGTCTCCTGGACAGAAGGTATAGCCACCTTCCTTCTCAGCATCATGTCAAACAACTCTCTGCCTTTTCCTGTCATTGTCCCGATATTCAAAGTTTCCTCCTCTCAGTTCCAACTCTTGCTTTTCCTCTTCTCTCTCTCCTTCCAAACATGCCTTCCTCCTCTCCTTCTCTGACCTACAGTAGCCCAGTTTCCATTGGTTATTATTATTATTATTATTATTATTATTATTATTATTATTATTATTATTATTATTATTATTATTATTATTATTATTATTATTATTATTATTATTATCATTATTATCATTATTATTGTTGTTGTTGTTGTTATCCATTAGTAGAAAACAAAATCAATGCACACTATTGCCAGAAGGAAAAGCATGAATAAAGGAATGGAAACAAATAAAATAAATTAAATATATATATATATATATATATATATATATATATATATATATATACAGTATATGAATATAATGAGTATGAAATCTTTTTTACAAATGGTAATGCAAACAGTTCAAACTTTTTTGATTTCGGAGTACACAGATAAAATATACATACCAATATGAATATGAAATGTTGGATAACAGACGTAGTGCAAAATATCAATAATTGTTTGTCTATTAGTGTCAACAGATATCATTCTACAATGTCCCCTACCGCCTCTTGTTGAACAGCCGTAGCCATTCCGTAGCCTGCCTGCGGAGAGGGAGACAGACAGCATCCATTTCCGTCGAGGTTGATGGCTTTGATTAGAATTTTTTCTGTTTGCGACCCTCGAAACAAGAAGTACTTTGGTGGCAATGTGATTAGGATGTGCAAAAACTCTAACGTTGCATTGGAGGGTGATTTGATGATGTTGACAGAATCATTTATGCAGCAGGTAAGGTCATGGTAGTCCGTAGCAACAATGTGAGGGAGGTAGATTTGTGAGAACAGCGGAGCCGGCGAAACGGACGAGGTGGCAGGGTCGATGCTGCTAAGCTTCTGAGAGTCTGTCGCTCTGGCAAAAGGCAGAGCGAGCGGAAGGGTGATGCTAGCTGCCTCGTGGGCCGGAAAACAGACGTCTGGGAAACACATGGCCTCGAGACAGCGGTGGTTCTAAAAGCTGCTGTTCCAAGTGCAGTGATGTTTTTGCTCACACACACTTGCACACACACCCATACACACACACATACACCCCCCCACACACACACACATACACAGTTGGATACTGTTGAAGAGCTACTTTCAGCAAACTAAGTGCACGGAGAGTTTACGGCTAGATCATTAACCTCACTTTATATTTATTTTTAACGATTAGCCAGGCAGCACATTAAATGCAAAAGTGAATGTTTTGTCCCTGCTCAGGAAGTTTCAGTGTTACAGAAACTAAAATTATATCCATTGAATATCCATTCATCCGTCCATCCATCCATTATTCGATCCATCCATCTTCTTCCCCTTATCCTGCAATCAGGGTCCTGGCGGTTGCTGGAGCATGTCCCACCTGTCATCGGGCAGTCAATTGCAGGGTCACATGTATAGACAAACAACCATATATTTTCTTATATTTAATATGTATTGTTTATTTATAACTATGAATTGATTATTTCCCTATTAAATTTAGAAAACAAATATGTTGGTTGCTTGTAGATTGTAACCCCTTGTTTCCCCTTGTCTCTGTTCTGTCAAGTTCATAACCCTTCACCACAAATGGCTACTTTAAAAATTGAGTCTTTAAAACCTTGAAAGACGCCAGAGAGGCAAGGAAAATAGCCTTTTTTTTTAAAAAAAACTTTTTTATCTGAAACAGCTGGAGTGAAACGCACAGACATTTTTTTATTTCTGCTAAGCAACACAGTAATGAAGGTGACGAGGTGGGGACTGGTCACGGAGGGCAGGGAGGGAAAGTCATTTGAAGCTGTGGCACTTCAATTAGTTCAGGAGAGGGCTTCCTCTTTCCCTCAACTCCAAACTCTATTCGAGCGGAACGTGTTTTTCAGGGAAGTTGTGTTTTAGCCAAAGCTGCTTTGAATCATATTGGCATTGTTATAATTTATAGTTTCAACCCAAAAATGCAAAGACACACCTTTTTGACAGAATCCATTAAAAAATTAGAGAAATGAGTGAATGATCCAGGCGGGCATCAGAAAATTTGACATGGTCCAGTTCACACGATAAAATAATCTCTTTAGCCTCTCTTGGATTTTTCTTTTTAAATTCGTTTATTTATTTTTAAATATGTTTTAGTGTGTTTTTTTTTTTTTTTTTCTTAAGTAAAACATCACCCATTGGTATTTCAGATTCAAAGATTGTAGGAAGCACCTTTTGGACATGGACACATATCTAATCAGATTATTATGGGAAAAACCCAGACTAGACGTGTCACATGTGTCACCATGTAAGACGTAGTTACCTCCTTCTGATGGACGTTTTTAGTCTTTCTGATAACCTAACATGTAGACCTAAGTCTTTCTATTTAAAAAAAATAAAATAAAATAATGAGCAACCAAAACAAATTGAGGGAGAAAAAACAAAACAAAACAAAACAAAACAAAACAAAACAAAACAAAACAAAACAAAACAAAACAAAACAAAACAAAACAAAACAAAACAAAACAAAACAAAACAAAACAAAACAAACAAAATTAACTAAACTAAACTAAACTAAACTAAACTAACAGATTCATACAAGAATGTATCACACAATAATAATAATAATAATAATAATAATAATAATAATAATAATAATAATAATAATAATAATAATAATAATAATGATAGTAATAATAATTGCCCCGTTTTTAAAGAATTAATTTGCAAATTGTGGTGGCAAATTAGTATTTGGTCACCTACAAACCAGCAGTATTTCTGTCTCTCACAGACCTGTCACTTCTTTTTTAAGAGGCTCCTTACCTACATCAATTTGACATTTCCATAAGTACAAGGGTGAAAAAAAATCTCATTGTAATTGAATTGCGACTGGAAAAACTGCTATTTTTCATTGATATTGGTAATCAAAGTGTGCGTCGAGTAGAAGGGCAAAGTTTGGAGTGTCACAAGATAATGGCTATAATATTATAATATATATTATAATATAATAGTATCATATATTCAACAAGCTTAGGTATTAAAGATCACCTCACCCACTTAGGAGATTCAATATCAACTTTATGTGTGGCATTTAATAAACCATTTAATCATACGTAATCCATAATAATATGCCATTCAATAGTACAGTTCCTCCAAATTCATTTGAAATCCGCAATAATTTTGCTCGACACCATTTACAGCTGACATGGTCAAAAATCAACTAAATGAAATCGAAACAGGGAAATAAGATTCTTGCGTAATGAACAGCGGGAATATCTGTGCCGACTGCAGTAATGCAGAATAGGATATTGAGTGAAAATAGAAACAATTCAGTGCCATTAGAATTACGGTTGATAATTTTTTGTTCCAAATCTGGATCTTAAAGAGAGTTTCATCTTGTACGGAGTCGAGTTTTTAAATTCATGACACAGTAAATGAAACACTTAAGGTGCTATTTTCAACACATAGAGCAAGCAGAACACTCAGACGTGGAACACATGATTTTTGTGACTAAACCTGTGCAAAAACATTATTCTGTGGGAGTCGTCACTCATCTCCGACACTTAGCACGTGTCTAGTAATTAAGCACTGTTTTTCTTAGATTTTTGAAAACTACACTTTTGCAAAAGTGATGGAAATGCTGAATTTATCCCTTATTAACGGGCGGTTAGATGAGGCTGATGTCATGTGACACATATACCGGAAGGCAGGGTGGGCAAAGGGTTTTTATGAGGAGCCATATGAGAAACCTGAGAGGTGTTTGAGGGATGAACTGAGTTTAACTTCGACTTAATTCTGCTCAATATAAATTGTCTTTCATTGTAAAAGGTAGTAAATTTCATATTTTGATCAGCTGCTGACAGCTATCAGAATAAAATGAATATTGTGTATAGATTTATGATATCATGTGTTTTTTTCTTTTTAGATAATATACATTTTTTAATTTCACTTTACACTTTAGGCTCATACTGAAATCACAAATCTGTGATTTAAAAAAAAAAAATCTAATTTTACACCTGAACTCGTCACACAAGGACCAGAGGACAATTTGTTTCTGGATATGTATTTTTGCAATAAAGGTGGAAGGTGTTAATATTTTTTTTCCCGAAATGATCTAATTTTCCATCAAAAATGGCTGCCTCGTTGATCGTGTCCAAAGCTACTCGCTATCTTATTTAAGCGCCAACTTGTAAATACCCTGTGGGCATTGACGCGTCCGGTAGTGTGAAGAAAAAAGAGCCTGGTGTAGAAAGAGTTAAAAGCTTTATCGAAACAAAATATAGAAAAACAGATCGAGTGGAGATCTTTGATGGATAAAGAGCAAGAGGTGAACATCAGCTCAAGTGGAAAATAATCAATATGCAGAGGATGGAAGGCATTTGTCGGCCTTGGAAAGAAAAAAAAAATGCATCGATTAATCATAGTTTAACACAGAATAAACATCTTTGGCCTGATGAAAAAAAGGAACTTTGAAATAAAAATAGTTATTGAGAAAATCTCCAAAATCTCCTCACTTGCACCCTGACAACAACAGCCATTTGTTTTTAACCCCTCCAAGAGCGAAGTGCAGGATGAAGTGTTTGTGTGCGTGTGTGTGTGTTTCAGTGTCTGCATATGTTTATATATCTACTTATCTTTCTGTGTGTCTTTATCAATACATATTACTGTAATAATACCTTAATACTTAATTACTCTATCACTTACATTTTTACCACATACTTAGTCTCTCAGACATATCAATAATATGCGAATATATAAATAAATAATCATATTACATTATGTTATATTATATTCTTCTTTCTTCTTCTTTCTTTCCCTTTTGGATTTTCCCTTCAGAGGTCGGAACAGCGAATCAACCATGTCCATCTTACCCTATTCTCTGTATCCTCCTCTCTCACACCAACTACCTTCAATCCTCTCTCACTACATCCATAAGTCTCCTTGGTCTTCCTCTAGACCTCATTCCCTTTCATTCTGGCTGATAGTCTTCTATCTCATTGTACCTGTGACACTTTTCTCCACCCATTCCAATCTGCTTGAACCTGCTTCTTTCCCTCTTTTCCACACTCTCCATTGCTCAGGACCATTGACCCAAAGTACTTGAAATCCTCCATCTTCTCCCCCTCAGCCACTCCTTGTAGCCTCATCGTTCCATCTGGGTTCCTCTCTCACACACACACACACATATATACATACTGTATATTCTGTCTTGCAACTCTCTATCTCTCTAGATGTTCCTCCACCTTTTCCACGCTGTCATCTGCACAATGTCATCTGCAAACATCATGGTCCATGGAGATTTCTGTCGCACCAATTGCTTCTCAAATAGTGGTGCGATGCCATGAAGGCTGTGTGTGACCCAGGGGAACATGCTACATGTCACAGCTGCTGCACACCTCACCACTATCTTACATCTGGCATACATGTCCTGCACCAGTCTAACATACTTCTGCCACTCCAGACTACCTCATACAAAACCTTAGTTCACCTCACCACCCTATTTTATGCTTTTTGTTGGTCTACAAAGGAACAATGCCCCTCCCTCTGACCTTCTCTGTACTTCTCTACCAGCATTCTCAATAAAATACTTCATCTGTAGCACTCTTTGTAGGAGTCAAAACATACTGCTGCTCACAAAGGCTGAGTTCTGCTCTCTAGTTTCCACTATTCTTTCCCATTACTTCATTGTACAGCTCATCAACTTTGTCCCACTAGTTATCACAATTCTGCAAATCCCCCATATTAAGGAAGGCACAAGCCAGTGTCTCTCTGAGGGAGTCCGAAACACATAAATGCAGGGGTTTGCTTTGGGAAGGGCATTCTATGTAAAGCTTGTGCCAAAACAAAATAATGTATTACATTATATATAATTTGATATTATATCAAACTATATCGGACTATATTATATTAGGATAGGTTCCATTACCCATGCAAGAAGCTATAGATAATGAATGAATGGATGAATTAATGTTATGATAGATGTACATATATTTTCAAAGGGGCAAAAAAAGGATATAGTCAGCCACCATTTGTGCAAGATCTCCAAACGAAAAAAGATGAGAGAGGTCTGTAATTATAAAAGATAAAAGATGTAATTGTAAACTATAAATGATAGAATGAGAAAAAATCGAGGAAAAACACGTTGTCTGATTTTTAAAGAATTTATTTGCAAATTGTGATGGCAAATTAGTATTTTGTCACTTACAAAAAAGCAGTACTTCGGTCTCGCACAGACCTGTCACTTCTTTTTTAAGAGGCTCCTTAGTCCTCGACATGTTACCTGTATTAATGGCACCTGTTTGAAGTGGTTATCGACATCCACATCCTCAAACAGTCAAAATCCAAACCCCACTACGGCCAAGACCAAATAGATGTCAAAGGACAAATACATATTTTCCACCAGAATATGCAGAAAAAAATTAATAATCAGACAATGTGATTTTCTGTTTTTTTGTTCTTTCTATCTCTCATAGTTGAAGTGCACCTATGATGAAAATTACAGGCCTCTCCCATCTATTAAGTGGGAGAAGTAGCACAATTAGTGGCTGACTAATTACCTATGTATATATATGTGTGTTTACTGATTCATCCCTGCCTCAATTTTCTCTTTTTTTTTTTTTTTTTTTTTGTCAAAGCTTTAAAGTTTTATATAATGGTACAGAACAGCACATTGACATTTGTTTCCTTTACAAGCTATAATAATGATAATTGTTAAACATATAATTCTAATTTAGTTTTTTTTTTTTTTTTTGTCATTTGTTTTTTTTTGTCTGTCTATAGATTTTTTAATGTGGTCTTATGCTCAGTCTAGACACATTCCCCTGCCCGATCACATGTTAATTGGGCATCTTGATTCCTGCAGGAAACACAACATTTTTATATTCTAAAAGACTCAAGTAAAATAAGGATAAGACAAGCCGGGTGTATCATCAGCAGAAATCAAGAGCCTGACTGATGTTGAAGTGAAAAGATCACAATGCAATGTGAATGTATAAGAGCAGAAGTGACAGGGGGAAGACTATTCTTCATGTCACACTGTCAGCTGACAACCTGCACAAAACTGTCGAATCAGCAGCTTCTCACCATGACTGACATAGAGAAGACACTCTGCTGTCTTGGTTTTATATTTATGCATTTTCCATACATGCGTATGTGATATGTGCCTTCAGTGGGGAGAACAAGTATTAAATACGCTGACGATTTTTCAGCTTTTCCCACTTACAAAGCATGTAGAGGTCTGTAATTTTTATCCTAGGTATTCTTCAGCTGATAGTGATGGAATCTAAAACAAAAATCTTGAAAAACACATTGTACGATTTTAAAATTATTAATTTGCTTTTTATTGCATGAAATAAGTATTTGATCACCTACCAACCAGTAAGAATTGCGGATCTCACAGACCTATTGGTTCTTCTTTAAGAAGCCATCCTGTTCTCCACTCATTACCTGCATTAACTTCACCAGTTTGAACTTGTTACCTGTATAAAAGAAACCTGTCCACACACTCAATCGAACAAACTCAGACCTCTCCACAATGGCCAAGACCAGATAGCCTGTGTAGGGACATTCGGGATAAGATTGTAGACCTGCACAAGGCTGGGACGGGCTATAGGACAATTGGCAAGCAGCTTGGTGAGAAGGCAACAACTGTTGGCACAATTATTAGAAAATGGAAGAAGTTCAAGATGACAGTCAGTCTCCCTTGGTATAACCCAAAGAACAGCAACCCAACTGTGAAGCATGGAGCTTGAAACATCATTCTTTGGGGATGCTTTACTGTAAAGGGTCAGGGCGACTGCACCGTATTGAAGCGAGGTTGGATGGGGCCATGTATTGCAAGAGCTTAGCCAACAACCTCCTTCCCTAAATAAGGGCCTTCAAGATCGGTCGTGGCTGGGTCTTCCGGTCTGACAACGACCTGAAACACACAGCCAGGGCAACTAAGGAGTGGCTTCGTAAGAGGGATCTCAAGGTCCTGGAGTTGCCCAGCCAGTCTTCAGACATGAACCTAATAGAAAATTTTGGAGGGAGCTGAAAGTCCATATTACCCAGAGACTGCCCTGAAACCTGAACGATCTGGACAAGATCTGCATGGAGGAATGGACCAACATCCCTGCTGAAGTGTGTACAAACCTGGTCAAGAACTACAGGAAACATCTGATCTCTGTAATTGCCATCAAAGGTTTCTGTACCAACTGTTAAGTTGATATTGTATGTATTGTAGAAGAGCATGTCTATTGTATGTATAGGATAAATAATTTACAAGACTTTAAATTTACTTGACTAAATCTACTTATAGTCTACTGGCATGGTGCAGATGGAAGTGAGGGTATGATTCAAAATACGTCCTGTTGATGTGAAGACCCCGATGAGCTCATTTGGTCTGCATTAGGGAGAATTGGATAAATCTGTACCGAAAATAATGCTTGCAACATTGTCCATGTGCAACAAAATTGAACAACTACTGAAATGCTGTCCATGTAGTGCAGGTGAGTTTCTGAGACCCTGAGTGCAGGATGAAAACCATGAAATATATACTATTTTTTTGGTTGGACATAGTCAACTCTGCTCACCAAGACAGCTTTATTCCAAAAAGCCAATATGCAATGTTATTCAGATACGTTCTGTTTTTGTTGTAATCAGGGTTAAATGTAAGTAGAGTATTGAATTTAGGCAAATAAATAGATAATCAATCACTAAATAGATAGATAAATAAATTTATACTTGAATAATAAAATCAAATTAAAAAAAAATACATAAATAAGATAGATAACTAGATACATAAATAATACACTAATTATACTAATAATGATAGTAAAAATTCATGGCCAGCCAAAGGGGGAAAAAATGAAGACTCAAATGACCCAAACAATCAATTTCCATGTCAATAACAATTTTTTTTTTTTTTTTTTTTTTTTTTTGTGGCCTCTGTGAGGACACAAAATATGTTGTGTGAGAAAGTATGAGAGCAAAAAAACCCATACAAAAAGAAGAAGAAGAGAACCGCTCACCGCCATGATTAATATGAAAAGGAGAATAGATAGAAGGAAAAAAATCTTCCCAATTAATTTTCGTGCCAAGTACATGTAGAATGAAACACATGGTTAGCATCAGGTCAAACAAAAGAACTAACAATCATAAACCATTGCTAACCGTTCAAACATGGTCACTTTCTGTATATTTTGCTCTATTGAGCTATGATTGATGGAGCTGTTTAAAGTAACTGAAAAAAAAAAAAATCCTTTATGTCACTAATGTGTTACTTTTACTTATTTATTTGCATTTAATTCTTTATAGCATTTTTCGCTCTTGCATTTATTATATCTTTCATTTCATGATATCTTAATGTGTCTTTTGTCTTTTGTTTTCATTTTTTTTACTTCACTATGGGCTGATGTGGTGTTTCTACATTTTTATTTTTCATATAATTTATCTAAATATTGTGCTTTTCTTTATGTTTCAACAATAACAAATTTTGAAACTTTGGTGTCATACAGCATGTCTGTCTGTCTGACAAAGCTAAAATGAGTGAAGGAATGACAGATGCTTTTTCTTTTTCTTTTTATTTAAAAAAAAAAAAAAAAAAAAAACCTCACAGGACCTGACTGAAGACAGGCCATAATTTGGCAAAGTGGGAAACAGCAAAGTAATAAGGTAACATACACCTATCTTTTATCCTTTGTTGGGCATTCGCTTTTTCAAGGGAAAATTGGCACTGTGCAATCCTTCACTTTCCTCTTTGACCGCCTTTGTCTTTTTCAAGTCTTCCTTCAATGACTTTGTCACTTTAATTTTTTGCCGTCTGTCCTGTTATAGCTCCCGACGCACATGCATACACTGTTTCGCAGCCTCCTTTGAAAGTGTGTGTGTGGTTTTTATTTCCTTTATATATATATATATTTGCCTTTGATATGTTCCCAGGGCTCTGCTGTGGCCTCGACTAAACCGTCTGCAGATCTGAGCAGCAGAATATTAGCTTTGAAGTGCACCCCCGCCCACCCGTGCAGCCCCGCCGCCGCCGCAACCTCCACCACTCCCCCCGGCCTCATTTCCTCAGACTGACTCACTCAATGCTAGCGGCCTCTGTCTGCCACACAATGGATAGATGGGAGGAAACAGGAATGGAGGAAGGGAGGATGGATCAACCTATCCAAGTTTTCATGCTCACACAGAGGCAACCTGATGCAGGGTCTGAGGGGTGTGTTTGGTGATGGGGGTAAGCAAAGGTTACCTCCACTGTCTGTCCTAAGTACTTCATAGACCTCTTTAACTGATTGATTTTTACAGTTAGGAGCAGAGTCCTTCCCTTAGGGGGTGGGAAAGTTTAATTTCAACCCTGAGGCCTTTTGTCACAGACTGCATGATGGGACTTACAGGAAGATGCTGATGGGTCAAGGAATTACTCTGGAGCTGGTTAGTATCCTCAGTGTCAGACCTGGACAGTTCTTGATATTTGTCTTTGGGTCTGTCTGGGGTGAAGAGATGAGAGAATCTAAAGAGAGCGCCCTGCTGCGATAAAAGTTTGGTATGGTGAAGCATAATGATTTTGGGGTGAAGTACAAGCTTTAGGCTGGTTTTATTTTAATTCCCTGTCATAACTGGGGAGTAGATCAAAACTGGCATAGTGGGTCCAAAAACAAAATAGATAATATCATTTATCCATTCAGCCACAGTCCAAACCCCTTATCCAGGGTTTGTGGCAGCAAACCGAGAATGTCAGCCTAGTTGCCATTCTCCCTCTTGAGGGATCTAAATGTGTTTCCGGGCCAATCAAGCTCTATAATCCCTCCAGCATGTTCGGGGTTGACTACAGCACATGCAGAAGACCTGGAGCCCATAAGATATTCCTATCAGAAGGCAATACATTCTTAACTTCCTACTTCAAGCAGGTATGCTTGTAGTTTCCCTGAATGCCTGAGCTTCTCACCCTACATCCAAGCCCATACCCCCTGTGAGTGAGAATGGTGTTTGCCCCCTGTATCCTTGAATATTCGACCTTTGGTGAGAGTATGATGTAGATGGAATGGTATATTGAGCTCTTCAATTGCTGTCTCAGCTTCTCTCATTCCAGATTGAAGGTAGAATTGAGCCAGAACAATTTTACTTTCACTTTTGAATGAGACTCAAAGACACTTAAACTCCTTCATTTGAGGAGTGCCTCTCTGCCACCTGTAGTGTACAATCCACTGGTTTCAGGGATAGTACCATGGCCAATGATTTTGAAGCAACAAATCATTCTAGCAGCTATGAACCCCCCTACCAATTGCCCAATTCCCTGCTGGAGGTGATTTGCAAACGTTGCCAGTAGGACCACATCATCTGCAAAAAGCGAAGAGGAAATCCTGAGCTACGCAGACAAATACCACCAAGACAGTGCCAAGAAATTCTGTCCATGAAGATTCAGAGCAGAATCAAACATTTTTGAATGGACATGTGTAAATGGAAATAGTGGGGTGGACTGAGAGTACATGGAATAAGAGGGGACTTGAGAAGTTCAGCCAAAAGCACAAACAAGGTCTGAAGCAATCATCACATATGCCCCGCAGTCCAACACCTAGGTTGTGCAGCGAGCTGGCTAAAAAGGAGAGACAGAAGCCAGGTACATCAACAAATGGTAACTATTTACATTGCATGGAGGGTTCCATCTCATGTTCAGCACCCTGAAAGCAAGCAGGATACCAAGCAGAATCAGAAAAGCTGTGGACTGGTGAGTGTCAGAGCCACTTTCCAGGACAGAACAGCAAGGGTCCAGGAGTCAGTTGGGAAAATGAATTGCTTTGAAAATAAGTCAGGCAGTGTCCGTTTTTGTGGCTCCTGCCACAGGACCAGACTTTGTTGTCCCGGTGTGTTCAGATTATCATTCAGGGGAAAACGTCACAACGGCCAGGAACTAATCAAGCGAGAATGGTTTATTCAAGGTCAGGAAAATTCACTTACGAAATATCCCGGGCCAGAATGAATGTCACCCCATGAGGATCGTTCAGCTCCTCTAGACACCCGCTGAGACGCGTCCAGTCGGATGTGTAGATGAAGAAGTTCTGGCCCTGATCCAAAGGATCAGGCTCATTTTATACCTCTTGGCCAAAGGGTCGGAGGAAGTCCTGATAATGACTTCCCCAACCCCCCCGGTTTTACGCTCTCTAGGAGTGCGGGCATCTGGGGTGCGGGGCCTTGTAAAACTGCGCTTCGATCAAAGCCGTTGGTCGGAGGAAGTCCTAATAAACTTCTCCTGACCCCTGGTTTACGCTCTCTTGGAATGTGAGTACCTGGGTTGTGTAAAACCGTGCTTTGATCGAAGTTGCGGTTCGGAAGAAGTCCTGATAAACTTCTCCTGACCCCCTGGCTTTGGTCGATTATCCACAGGGGGTGTCATTGGAAAAGCAGGGTAGTGCATTCCTTCACATTACATGATGGGGTCTCGCAGTTACATTTTAACAGTTTTTGCAATTGATAGTGAAATAATGATGTGAGGTTGGAGATTCTATAATTTGACGTAGGAGATTTTGCAAGTCCCTCTCTTGACATGAGCGTCACGTCACTCAAGGACTATAATCAAAATAAACAGTAAATACAATGAATGTATGTAAACACAATGCATTATAATCATGACAGAATATTCCACCAGCATATATGTGCCATCATGGTGAGAGAAGCCCCTCAACGGTGTACACTGTGGATACAGAAATGCTACATTTTGCAGGAAGATTCTAAATTGAGTTGGAGATGAGACAGTCTAGCAAAACATGTGGGTATAGCATGAGGGTAGGAAAAGCATACATGTAACATAACACTATATTCAAGAGTTATGCATAAAAAGAAATGAACAATTGCAGAGTGTTGGCTAGAATTCTAAAGTTTAAAACATCCCAACCCCCAAGGATCGGTCACAAAAGGCAGCCCTGATGGAGCCAGGCATCCACTTGAAATGTGTCTGATGGTTTGCCAAGGATGCAGACCCAGCTCTCAGTCTATTTGCACTGAGACCACATGGCTCACAGTAGTGGCCCAATGACTCCAAATTAATAAAATAAATTTTCCATTATCAACAGTAAGAATAATCAACATAACTTAAACATCTTGAGTTAACAGAAAACAAAGCCACCTAGTCCTCTGCACAGGTTTATGTGACATCAGCAACAATTAAAAAAAAGAAAAAAAAGCAAGAAATTAATTAGAATCAGTATGTGACTAAATGTCAAAATGAAATTGTATTGTAAAAGATAAATCAAATAATTTGTTGTGAGAATCATAAGAATGAGACAAACCAGCATACTCAGAGTTTAAATCAAGCACTTCCAACCAAAGGACAGCGCAAACCATGAACAACTAAGTCGCACCTTGACCCTTCCCTCCATTCAGTCCTATTCAATTCTGTTGTGTGAGACAAACCATCCCACGACACTGGGATAAATCAAATAAAAAACAAATCAAAACAAATTTAGCTAAAATGTGATCGAAAAAAATGTATGACGGAACCAAGAATGGTCCCTTATTTTGTAAAATTGGACCGGAGAACTATAGTGTCACACCACTATGTATCCAATTTGTTGGCGTTTGATCACTAACCTTTCTGGTTGAACTAAATCATTAACATATAAGTGGAAGAGGCTCCGTGCAAATCTCTCCTTTGACCTACATTTACTTTTTTCGTCCCTGTAGTATTTGGATAATCTTGAAACTCGTGTTTAGAGCATAAGCAATTATTCATGTGAGATGAAAGAGCTAATGTTTGAAGATCAGTGGAGACTGTTCAGTGTTACTCTGTTGAGCATCATCAAATTAATCCATGGACAAAGGTGTTGGTTTGAGTGCATCTCCTTTAGTCACATGATGACATCTGTCCTCATGTATTTGATGAAAGGAGATAACTTGTACGCATAAGCTAGAGAAGACATGTATACATCTTAACAAATATCTAAGGTAATAAAGAAACAACTCCTTTCCCCATGCTATGACATCCAGAAATGGCAACTCCTATCTAAATGGTGCTGATGATATTCAGCATGCGTGATTTGGTGAAGGGATGCTGGGGTCACTTCTCTAAAACATGAATGTAGTTAAAATTCCATTGCCACAAGGGCAACTGAGCTGATGAAAGATCATATTATGACTGGGTTGGTACCCCTCGAGCCAAGAACCATGGCTAAGATACAAAGTACCTTTTGAATATTTGCTGCAAGATGTGAATACAGTGCTGCATCCAATTCCATAATGACCATACTTGAAAGTAATTCACATAGATAATGCACACTGCAACAGCAGCGATACCTGAAACATTTGGAATAAAGATGAACGTCCAAAGGAGGAATGATTATTATAAGGATATAAAGACAAGAAGGTTGGAGCACAAGATCAAGACAACAGGTAGAAGTTAGGAAGTTAGTCTTACTCAGAACTAAAGAAAAGTGTGGAGAAAGGCAGGATACCCAGGAAGTACAACAGATGGTCCATGCCTGCGACACTGGACATCAGAGAAGTAAGCAGCAAAAGCCAGAATAAAAAGAATGCCCTTTACAGTGTATGGAGAATCCACTATCATCGACAAGAAACTATCAGAAAAATCAGATCCATTCGGGGTCAAGGCTGAACAGTACTGGCAGTACAAGAAGCATCCCTTCCTAATGTTGCTCGGTTGCCAGTGGATGCAAGAGCAGAGCAGTTACCATAACAATGGCAGTCCTCCAAAAAGTGAGCATGGATGGATGGGTATGGAGAGCTGAACGACAACAGAACATGACATATTCTATAGCTGTTTGCTAAAGAATCTAACTGCACTCGATGGAAGCATGACTGGACCAAAGGCTGATGGGACTCATCTTTATTAGCTGCCAGAAGGACCTTGATTTCTACCTGTGATTTCTTCCAGTACTAGCCAGTAACCCACATATGCACAAGAAAAAGGTTCTCGTCAGGTATCATTGCAGCATCGTAAATAGACACATATCCCAACTCATGAACAGGGCCAAAACAAGACATTATAGCAATGCCAGTGAAGCCAAACAACACTAAGGGGTTGATTACGTGTCACCGAGGCCTCCAAAATCAGATCAACTTGATTGAATACAGCAAAATGTACAACTCAGTGCCACAAATTGATACTGGAATGCTTGGAATTATAAAACATATGTGGACATGAAAAGCCTTCATCATGAAATAAATGGACCTGTGGGAAAACAAACAAAAAAAGGCCAAAATAAATCTGGAGGCCCTATGTCTGCATCTATTACGCTTTGGTCTGAATTTCCTTAGGTAGATCATCACAGAGCAGCTATGAATACCAGTTGCAAAGTGGATCAACCATCTGTTACCTCTTTTAAAAGGTTGACAAAAAGCTACATGCCAGGAATGAGTGAGACACCGACTTTCACAACAACAGGATCAACAGCAAGAACATCAAAATAAATATGGAATGGACATGTGTGAATGGAAACAGTGGAGGGACTGCGAGTAAGTACACAGAGTAATACGAGACTTGAGAAGTTCAGCCCAAAGGCACTAACAAGATCAGAGGTAATCATCACATATGCCCCTCTGTCCGATACCTGGGCTGTGCAGTGAGCTGGCTAAAAAGGAGAGACAGAAGCCAGGAATATCAACAAAAGGAGGTTATTCACATTGTATGGAGGGTTTTATCTCGTGTTTGGCACCCTGATAACAAGCAGAATCAGAAAGACCGTGGTCTGGTGAGTGTCCAGGAGCAAAGGTCCAGGACTTAGTTGGAAAAATGTCACCGCTAAAATTAACTGCTTTGTAAATAAGTCAGGCAGATATGAGTGTGACGGTCATGGACGGACCGCACAGGATCCATACCTTTGTGGCTGCGAGGAGGCCCATGTGCGGGGGCTCTCACAATTTGTCTCACAGTTCCGCCGTCGGCACGGCCTTATAATAATCATTCCTCTGTCGGCACGGCGGAAGTGTGGGCAGAAACGGTGGAGGCGCTTAGCGTTTTGTGATTTTGCTTGCTGTCAACGGGTGGCAAAAATGTGCCGTCAAGCAAAATAAGGGGCATTAGTTGTGTTCTGGCCTTCATTGGACCAGTCCAGCGGGTTAAGTGTCATGGGGATGATGGAGATGGTCTTGATTAAATCGCCCCGTTCAGTCCCATTTCATAATTCATAGCCTTTTATGTCATTGTGTTTGCTGATTATGTGTCTCCCTCTTTCATGTGGTAATGGTGCTGACCGCCTCCTAAATGTGGGTCTGTCTCGTCATATGTCAAGGTGAAACAGTTTTTTTTTTTATCTTTGCCCAGTGTGTTTTGTTCTTGCTACTATTTGTTCTCCGCTTTCATTAGAGACTAAGCAGACTGAGTGTTTTTGAGTCCGGTATTTGATTTTGTCCGGTGCATTTACCCTTGCTGCATAATTGTTCTCTGTTTATATCAGTGACTTTTTGTTTTTTGGATATGATGAAAAGTTTGACTTGGGTTTCTGGTAACAAAATATTTTATAGGAAGCTCTCCTCTGGTCTCTGCATTTTTGGCCTCATCCACCATCGCCTAGTGGCGTCGACTCACCTATCCCATTACAGTGAGCCATCATGGAGCGAGAAGCCCCTTAATGGCAACCAACCATAAAGAAATGCAACATTTTTCAGGAAAATTCTATATGATACAGTTACACCCACAAAATGGTTATAGCATGGGTAGGAATATCCTACATGAAACAGTGCACTGTATTTAAGTGATATGAATAAAAAGAAATAAACAACTGCAGAGAGTGTGGGCTGGAAGTCCAAAGGTTAAGACTTCCCAACACCCTAGGTGATTGAGCTTGGCTGAGCTATGAACTTATGCAACTTCCTTATGCAGGCTGATAAGATGGTAAAGATGCTGATGGCTGACCAACATGACACTGCATTGCTCAAAAACCTACCAAAGAATGCAATGGTGATAGATGTGCCAATCACAGGTAACTGCAAGAAAAAAAAACAAATTAAAAAAAAAAAATCCTCCCGTGACAATTTTTAAGGTCTGGTATTTATGGATCAATATATATATATATTTTTTTTTTTCACCTGGTATGGAGTGGGAACAGTTAGTTGTATTGCAGGCTTGTGTGGCTTGGCTGTGGCCAAAAACAGCAATTGCTCATTAAACAGACGTTTCACCGTCACCCGGAGGGTTTCCCTGACTAAAATGCTATGATATATATATATATAAAACTATATTCTTTCCTTTTAATTGTACATACTATATACTATATATATAGTATATACAATTAATGCAGCCTCAGGGCGGCACTGGCCCGTGTCTCTCCAAGCTTGCCTTGAGGGGGCACGGAGCAGTGTCTGCCTGTGCTGGTCCCAAGCCCGAATAAATGCAGAGGGTTGTGTCAGGAAGGCCATCCGGCTTTATCTTGGAGGAGGAGTTTGTTAGGAATGTAATAGAGGTGAAAAGAATGTCAGATAGTTTCAGACTCATGAGTCTGAAACTGGAAATTGAAGGTGTGATGCTCAATGTTGTTAGTGGCTATGCCCCACAGGTGGGATGTGAATTTGAAGACAAGGAGAAGTTCTGGAATGAGTTAGATGAAGTGATGCAGAATATTCCCAGAAATGAGAGAGTGGTAATTGGTGCAGACTTCAATGTACATGTTGCTGAAGGCAATAGAGGGGATGAAGTGATGAGCAGATTTGGTATACAGGATAGGAATGCAGAGGGACAGATTGTGGTCGATTTTGCAAAAAGGATGGAAATGGCTGACGTGAACACCTTTTTCCAGAAAAAAACAGGAACATAGGATGACTTATAAGAGCAGAGGTAGGAGCATGCAGGTAGACCACATCTTGTTTAGACGAGGTAACCTGAAAGAGATCAGTGACAGCAAAGAAGTTGTAGGTGAGAGTGTAGCCAGACAGCATAGGATAGTGTTTTGTAGGATGACTCTGGTGACAAGGAAAATCAAGAGGACAAAGGCAGAGCAGAGGACAAAGTGGTGGAAACTGAAAAGGGAGGAGTGTTGCATGGTTTTCAGGGAGGAGTTGAAAAAGTCTCTGGGTGGTCAGGGTGAGCTTCCAGATGATTGGACAACCACAGCTAGTGTTATTAGGGAGACAGGTAGAAGAGTACTTGGTGTGTCATCAGGAAGGAAAGTAGATACAGTGACTTGGTGTTGGAATGAGGAAGTGCAGGAGTATATACAGAGAAAGCGGTTAGCAAAGAAGAAGTGGGATACTGAGAGGACTGAAGAGAACAGACAGGAGTTCAGGGAGATACAACGTAAGGTAAAGATAGGATAGCAAAGGCAAAACAAAGGGCGTACGATGACTTGTATGCATGGTTTGGATAATAAGGAGGGTGAGAATGATCTATACACGTTGGCAAAATACAGAGATAAAGATGGAAAGAATGTACAACAGGTCCAGGTGATTAAGGATAGAGAGGGAGATGTATTGACAAATGCTTGAAGAGTGATGGGAAGATGGAAACAGTTCTTCGAAGAGCTGATGAATGTGGAAAAAGAAGGAAAGACAAGGGTAGAAGAGGTGACTATTGTAGACCACAAAGTAGCACAAATTATTGAAAGTGAAGTGAGGAAGGCATTGAAGAAGATTAAGAGTGGAAAAGCAGTTGGTCCTGATGATATATCTGTGGAGATGTGGAAGTGTCTAGGAGAGGCAGCGGTAGATTTTCTGACTAGATTATTCAACAGGATCTTAGAAAGCGGGAAGATACCTGAAGAATGGAGACTAAGTGTGATGGTGTCTATTTTTAAGAATAAGGGGGATGTGCAGATTTGCAACAACTATAGAGGGCTAAAGTTGATGAGCCATACAATGAAGTTATGGGAAAGAGTAGTGGAAACTCGACTGAGAGCAGAAGTCACCATTTGTGAACAGCAGTATGGCTTCATGCCTATGAAGAGTACTACAGATGCAATATTTGCATTGAGAATGCTAACAGGAAAGTACAGAGAAGGCCAGAGGGAGCTGCATTGTGTTTTTGTAGGCCTAGAAAAAGCATATGACAGGGTGCCAAGAGAGGAGCTCTGGTATTGTATTAGGAAGTCTGGAGTGGCAGAGAAGTATGTTAGACTGGTGCAGGACATGTATGCTAGCTGTGAAACATGCTGTAGGGGAAACAGAGAACTTCAAGGTGGGGTTGGAACTCCATCAGGGATCCGCTCTGAGCCCCTTCTTGTTAGCAATGGTGATGGACAGGCTGACAGATGAGGTTAGACAGGAATCCCCATGGACCATGATGTTTGCGGATGACATTGTGATCTGTAGTCAGAGCAGACAACAGGTAGAGGAAAATCTAGAGAGGTGGAGGTTTGCTCTGGAAAGGAGAGGAATGAACGTTGGTCGCAGCAAGACAGAATATATGTGTGTAAATGTAAGGAACTCGGGTGGAGCAGTGAGGCTACAGGGAGTGGAGATCAAGAAGCTGGAGGATTGCAGGTACTTGGGGTCAACAGTCCAGAGCAACGGAGAGTTTGGAAAAGAGGTGAAGAGACAGGTCCAAACAAGTTGGAATGGGTGAAGAAAAGTGTCAGGGGTACTATGTGATAGAAGACTATCGCCCAGAATCAAAGGAAAGGTGTACAAGACAGTGGTGAGACCAGGGATGCTGTATGGCCCAGAAACTGTTTGACAGAAGGCAGAACTAGAGGTCGCAGAGATGAAGATGTTGAGGTTCTCTTACGGAGTGACCAGGATGGATAGGATCAGGAATGAGTCTATCAGAGGAACAACACCTGTTTGTTGTTTTAGAGAGAAGGCTCAGAGAGGCCAGACTGAAATGGTTCGGTCATGTACAGAGGAGGGATAATGAATATATTGGTAAACGGATGCTGGCATTGGAGCTGCTGGGCAAGAGGTCTCGAGGAAGACCAAAGAGAATATTTATGGATGTAGTGAGAGAGAATATGAAGGTAGTTGGTGTGAGAGAAGAGGATACAGAGAACAGGGTTAGATGGAGACAGTTTACTCGCTGTGGTGACCCCTGAAGGGAAAAGACGAAAGAAGAAGAAGATATAGTATATACATTTAAAAGGAAAGAATCAACCTCAAGCATCAAAACAGTATTGAAGCAAGCAACTGACCAGGATGTATGGCATAAAGTACAGCGGCAGAATTCCACTTGACGAATTGCGTCGCTCATTCACTCTGTTTGTCTCACATCGCTGGCTTTTAGTAGCAGCACATCTATGAAAAGTGTGCTGAAACCATGAAAAGCCCCCTCACTGTTTAATGATCATCACTGACAGCAAAGACCTGGGCTCTTGCACATGGCTAACAGATTGACCAGCTACCAAAGTAATCCAATTTATTATCCGTTCCATTTGACCAGGCTTTCTCTGGGAGAGTGCGGTGACGCCAGACTAAAGCCTTTGCCACTAGTCCTCTCCCTATTAATTAAACTGTTTTTATTTCATGCCACCCACTGTTGCTACCAATGGCTGCTAGAAAACGTAGGTTGTTACTTTTTACACAATTTTTCATTCATAAAGAGACAGAAGCAAATCAAATTTGATGACGTTTGGCCTTCACTCGCACGATAAACTAGTATCTAAACCTTTTGAAGATTAACTGAGACAGTAGGAATAATCCTCAGCCTTGGAAGCAAGCCTGTTTTCATTTTTATTTTATTTTTTAAATTATTTTCAGTTTCTCTCCCTGTAGAATATCAACACTGAAAACATGCTGCTATGTTGAAAGGATGGAAAATAATCACACTTAATTAATTTAACATTTAAAAATAAAAGTAGTTTTTCATTTCAAGATTTTCCCCAATATGCAGTATTGATATTTTCATGATTTAAGATTTTATTTCTTGAAAAAAGGATAAAACAGTAAACTCAAAGTAGAGCAATTCATTAAATAATAGTAAATTTTCAAAGCTGCTGTTCAGTTGTGGTGCAAAAGGCCTGAAAATATAATAGTTTCAAGGCAGTAATTTTCAATGCCTACTACTGGTGATTTTAGTGAAAGGTCTAACAAGTTTTATGAAAAAGAAAAAAAAAAAAAAATTAATTGAACGAGTGCGTTATCCTAGCTGTGCTAACACCTGGCAACTGACAGCATCTAACATCGCATAACACATTTGAAAGTTGTCTCGGAATCAAGACGCTCCAAAATACCGCAGATTACATACATTTTAATCATACATTTCCAGTAAAAATTCATTCATTCAGTTGTACGTATGTAGCGGTCAAACACCAAGGCCATATTAACGATGTGTTTGTGTTCATTTTCGATCTGTTATGTCGAACTGCTCCTTTCCCATGTAGCTATAAAGAAATCCACATTCATAACATTCAGTATGTTCATTTAAAGTATTTCACACAGAAAAACAAAGACATACAAGGATTAGATTCTTACCCAGTTGAAGGAAGTCAAAGAGGAGAAAATGAAGGAAACAACAAAGCGGTTTCACTTGTAATCAATCTCTGTTCACTTTGCTAGTCTGTGAAAAATCCTGAAATTGCAGAACCCACTATGTGAACTTCTGATGCTTCAAACAGTCCAACGCAATGTCGTGCACCCATCGTGGAATCCGGCATTACCCCCACCTAGTTTGGTTAGTTGTCCCCAGTAACTCCAATTTAACAATGAAGTCCTCAAGGTGTCCAAGTGTCCTGCCACCTTGGGGGAACTACTGGTGGTTTGGAAGAAGCATTTGGAGGAGTACCACTTCATGCTTGCAGCAGATTGTGTGCAAAACGGTCTACCTCAGCAGCCGGACTCCATTCACAAAAGGAAGATCCAAAGGGGCCTTCCGTTGGCTGGAGAGGTTAGGGGACTGGCTGTGGACCCAAAGCTAGCTGATTGGCTCAAAGGCTATTCTTCAGCACTGAAAGTTGTATGCCCTCTTCCTAATTGAATTGCTTTGGAAGGGGAATGTCTGGCAAGCTCATGCACCTTGTGGAGCCAGTCCACTAACTTACGGAAATGGTCCAAAGCCTGGAGCGGCTTCGATTTCTGCCAAAGTTCAGTGCTGCCGTATTGCACTCATTGGCCTCCTGGATCGCCTGGTGATAGGAATGAGTTGAACCCAGAAGCATCTTACTTGCGACATCATATTCAGAGGAACTACGAGGGTACAAGTGAGTGCGACTCACTTTTCATTCCAGACAAATCGCTACCAACATCAAAACACAATTGCACCTCAACTTGAACTTCTAGTGCCTTGACAGAGCAGAGCTTTAATGACGGACATTTTAATCCTAAACAATGTTTTTTAGGTGTACATGAAAAGTACAAATGCTATCAAAATTGGTCATTTGTTTGCAAAAAATGGACATTTTTCAAATTTGGGACGAAGAAAAAGAAGTTGGATTCGCCAGTTCTTGCACCATCTGTCACTGGGTATCCTGATATATGTGAAGAAAAGCATGGATTTCTGAATATCTCTGAAGTGAATACAAAATTTGAATAAGGTAATACAGCCTGAAAAGAGCAGTTTGCGTTTCACCACAGCTGAAAAAATGGGCTTAACAGTTCTTGTCAGCTGTGTGGGCGTTGCACGATTCTGTATTGGCTGTTTACCTCCTGTTTCAGAGCAAATATATGTAAAAAAATTCAAATTACATCTATATTTCTCTTCGTCTTGAACGGTTTGGATAAACTCGGGCCGTAGTAAAATACTGCGGGCGAAAGTAGAGGAGACCGTGAAAAAAAAACATTAAAATAAAAACACAAGTAGAAAGTATGCCGGACTCTTCTTGGCATTCATCCTGCAAATCTCAGCCCGAGGCCGCCTCCTCCCACACCTTTCCACTACATCCAGCCCACCCCCCCATCACCAGCCCCTGTCATCCACCTCCTCTCATCCTCCCTCTGTTTATGAGCGACTAGCAGTCTGCAGTTTTCTGTCCTTCCTGGCTGAGTTGTTGTGGATGCTAAAGTGAGCCAGGTTGAAGAACAGTTGCCAGAATGCTAAACTGTGACTTTAAACTCCATTGATGGGCGTTGAGGAACATGGATTTTTTTTTAATTTTATATAGAATTTTATATTGAAAGTTAAGTGTTCAAATGCTCAACACTGATGCACAACCAATATTTTTTGTTTGTTTTTCTCAAATATTGAGCACAGATACACAGTAAATCAAACATAAGTGTATGCATGTATTAGTGTATGTCTGTGCACGTATTAATACATTTGTAAATCCATAGACACACATACAAAAAATAGTTTGTGAATAAAATAATAAGCTATGTGTATATATTCATACATTTGTGTGTATACATACATATGTAAATGTAAGTATGTGTCTATGTATGCACAAACGTGTGTCTATGCTAGTTGTGTACATGAATATGTGTGGATTTATGTATATATGTTTGTATCCATCTATTTACATGATTTTTTTTTAAATGTATGTATTTTTCTGTTTGTGTTTGTGTGTGAGTGTGTGTGTGTTTGTATGTATGTATATATATATATATGCTTGTGATTTAAAACTAAAGAAATACATTCATGGGTTAGTTATGTTATCATGATATTCAAAGAATCACAGCACAGAAAACAAAAGGCCATTTACATTTTTTCTCTTTTGATTGAAGTTGGCACAATGTTTAAAAGATGTTGTAACGTATGCATGATCAAATTTCAAAGATAAACATTCATGTTTCGAGGCTCTGCAGAGCCAGAGCAGTCTGTCGCTCTGAAGGGAGGAAGAACTGTATTTATGACATAATAATTTGATCATGACGATACATTTAAATTTCCCCCAACTGTTAGTGTGATCCCTGGAGGACAATCAATTTCCAAAGGGCTATTTTAAATAAAAGGAAAGGAGCAAAGGAGTAACTTAGCCAACATCAAATGTATTGAGTGTCCGCTGAGGTTGGGTGGGGGTTGCTGGTTTATACTGCATATCCAATATGGAGAAACAGAGGGTAAAGACAGTCATTAAAAACCTTGACCGACCCATAAATGTTACGGTCTATATATTATTGTAATGCACAAAAAACTATTTCTTCTTGAAAAAATGATGGTAAGTTCAGTCTTCTGACCTTATACAAATTTGACTCACTTGGGGTAGTTCTGTAGTAGATAAGAAGTAAATGATTTTTTGAAATGTGTATGTATATATATATATATATATATATATATATATATATATATATATATATATATATATATATATATATATATATATATATATATATATATATATATATATATATATATATATATATGTATATGTATATATAATTATACATGGATGGACTCAATTGAGAAGCCAATGATATGATCTTTATTCGATTTCATTTTATTATATTTATTTTGTGTTATGTTAAAATTATTCTATGCATCAAAACAATCTCTCTTCTACAACAAAAAGTAAAGGAGTGAGGGAATACTTTGCTCAACGGGATTAAATTGTCTCTAGGTATTTCAATTTTCCGTTCGAACTGATCCAGGATGTTGTCTGGCTTTTGAAAGCAATCCAGAAGGAGAGTCCGAGTTTTAAAATCGTCCAGAAGGAGAGGGAATAGATTTTGGCCTTTAGGTGTGATTGACAGGCGACTGGTCCAGGTTAAAGCCTGGTGTGTCTGCCAGCGTCAGCTTGGATTTTCTCCAACCCCGGTGGGACACTGTGAGCAGAATGAGTTGAGACAGTAAATGAATTAACGGATCAAAATGCCTAAAGTTGTCCAAACCTGTCAAAGAAAGTGATTCAGCAATTGTCTAAAAAAGAGCAATAAATAAAATAAATAAAGGGAATATTCCTATAAAATAGAAACAGGGTCTTATTGTAGTGGGAAGAGATTTTGTTAACAATTTTTCATGAAATAAAATGAAACCTTAAAGTTGTACAGTAACGGTCAAGGTTTATAAATCGATAACTTGCTATTTTGTCTAAACAGGGGAAAAAGGTATAAGCTTTGCTATAGTTAATAAAATATATATTAAAAAAAAAAATCTAATTACTACTTATTAATTACTACTCCTCCTTAATAATTATTTGGTGATGTATTAACGTCTTACCTATATTAAAAAAAAATCTCTTAAAGTTCATTTTACAATTTTTTTAAATTAAAAAAAGGGGGTCACAATGTCAAAAGGCAGATCAGGGGTCCACAACAAAATATCCAAACCAATATTTTCATTGATAAGGAAGCCTAGCCAAGAGGTGGCTCAACCATGGTTTAATATAATAGAGTGAAAATGAAAAAGAAGAAAAGCTCACAAAAGAGGGAGGTAAATGGAAGCTGGATATCTTCTATTATGATCCATGTTTCCATGTTTCCATTCTTTATCAAGCCACTACTTCTGTCTCCTCCTGGAGGCTGCAGCTGAGTCCTTGCTTTCAGGCTTGATCTTCGAGCCCATATGCGTGCGGTACGGGGTCAGGCAGATGGTTGGATGGAGCGCCGGCTGCCTCTGCAGGTGCAAACTACTTGATGGCATCCCGAATCGAAGGGCCTCCTGGGTCTGGGGGAAGCTGGGGGCCCTTGGGGGACACACTGGTGCTTAGAAGCAGGAAGGAGATGCTGGCCGCTGTTGAATTTGGCAAGAGAGATCCAAACAGAAGGGTGGACAGAAGGCCAAAAAAAAAAAAGAAAAATAATACAAAAAATAACTACTGAGCAGGAAAATTTCGCTTCTATGTATTATGAATTTATGCATTTATTTCTGTATTAATTTATTAATTGATTTCTACCGCTCTATCTATCAAAATTACAGTACTTTTATTTATTTATTTATTTATTTATTTATTTATTTATTTGGTTGGGACAGTGCATGTTAATGAACACACATGAGACATGCTTGTAAACACACCACTCCGGACTGTAGCCATGGGCTACTTTGCATCTGTTGTCACATAGTTGCGCTCACAAACACATTCTCCTGACCTGTTGCACATGTTTTTAGTGGTAGGGGAAACCGCAGTACCCGGAGGAAACCTACGCAGACACGGGGAGAACATGAAAACTCCACACAGAACTCCACACAGAAAGGCCCCGTCAGGCCTGGGAATCGAACTCGGGACCTTCTAGCTGATGATTAATTAATTATTGATTGATTCATGTGTGTGTTTTATTTTTGCTGGGATAGGCTCCAGCATTCCCCGCCACCCTGAGTGCAGGACAAGCAGCAGAAGATGTATGGATGGATAATGAATTAGTATATTTATGTACTTATTTATATATTGATGTATGTATTACATGCATATTGCATTTGTTTATTCGTGGCTTCATTTATTTTTTCATTTTAGACAATCACAAACGACAGTTTAGTGCTAAAAAGAGAGTATATATAATTTAATGCAGAAATTTGTGTCTCTTGCAGTCCATCGGAATTCTGCTGTTTCTCCCACTGCTCTCTTTCTCAGTCTCTCTTTGGACACATTGGGTCCAAAATAAAGAAATTTAAACTTCTTCTGAGATGTCAGTTATGCAGCAATTATACTGTCATTTAAATAAATTTGAATTTAATATAATAATAATAAAAATTACAACAATGGCAAATTGCTGATAAGACAGTGGGAAAAAAAAAAAAAAAAACCTTGGTTTGCATCCAGTATTTGTTTTCGTATTGTCTCACCTACCTACGTCTCAGGGAGATATTACCAGGAATGCTTAGGTGGTCTTCATCTTTTTTTTTTCAAAGTCACTCATTTGTAAAGGGAACTTGGTGAACTTCCTCGACCTTATGAGTTGGAAGCTTAAAAAAGACCCTGCTTGGGAGTGGGAGCTAAAACTGGATCTAGGAACTTAGGATCCTAGTTCCTATGCCGACTGAGCGGGCGAAATACAGGCTTGTTCCTGAAAAGGTTCCTAGGAACCGCCAAAAGTTCCTGGAGTGCGAAAGCGGGTTATGTGGGTGGAATTGTTGAAACAGGACGTTCTCTCCTCGGGGGGAAATGCAGCGCCTGCACTGCAGTAGCAATGTAACACGTGAATTTGGTCTGCAAGTTGACATTCATTTCCGAGTTTCTTTTCCTTTTCTACGGGGATTATCTTCTAATTGCATATTGTATGCATATATACATATTTAAATATGTATAGAGATACAAATACGCATGTATATGAATATGTACATATGTATGTTAGTTCTAGCTTGCTTAGCTTGCTGTTAGCTTGCTTGTTGTTTTTTGTTTTGCGGGTTAAAAATCTGACAGTGGCATTTAGATGTGATAACAGCAGAGCATATGATAACATATGATAAGATTTGAGAACATCTATCTTATCATTGTATTGTTGTGTTACCTTTTAAAGTTGTTTGTGTCCGTTTTTGTTCACACCGAACTAGAGAGCTGCAATCTAACACACACACACACACAAACACACAAACACACACACACACACATATTTATGTGTGTGTGTATATATTTCTGGCAGATTATGATACGTTTAGGCAACAAACCTCTGTCGCGGAAACTCTTCCACTTTGTGTAATTGGTCAGTTGTTTATAAAAAATAAAAAAAATAAAAAAAATAATCAACATCAGTGAACACATTAGAATGTTCTGAAAAACGACAAGCGGATAAATTCCCGGAACAAGCAGATCTGTGATCTCTGGACATCCTCCGACACGTTCGGGCTCCTGTCATGAATATTGCATGACTGATTTGGGATGAAAGCAGCCAAGCGGTTGACTTCACTTGGCTTGCAGCCTGTTATTATTGCTCTGCATGATTATTCCCCCATTTGCTGGGGGGGGCAAAAAACAAATATGACAAGAGGAAAGAAGCTAAATCCAAAGTGCGTCTTTGTGTGTGTGTGTGTGTGTGTGTGTGTGTAGTTTTGCCTGTGGGTGACGGTTATACGTATACTAATGCACTTTCCTCTCCAGTCTTCCTCGATCCATTAATATACAAATTTAAGGGGGGGGGCATTATGCAAATCCTGATCCAGATTAGACGACGGAGCAGGTAATTTGGTTAGAAATGTAATTCTGTACACATTAACGAGTCACCTAAGGCGCAACAGAGGTCGTTCTACTTAGTTTGAATCTTACTGTTGAGCAAATATTAGAACTCCATTGGTTGTTCCCCCCGCCTTGTGGACAAATAAATGTTGCTCGAAAACGTTGTGTCCAGCGATGGCCAGAACAATATTGGAACATACAGTCGACACCCCGTGAGGCAGTCGTGGAGAATGCAAGGCCGCCGTTGCGCTTGATGACCGTTGGCGGGGGATTCGCTGTGCCCGAGTCCAAACAATGTCTCCCTCCCACAGCCAGGAGACATTTAACACAGTAATTGCCTGTCAGTTCAGTTGGCAGGAAAATGTTTCTCCCGCCAACTTTTGAAGCTGACAACGTGACCTAATCAGTTCCTCCTGGATGATGACGGCCCAGGGGAAGACGCTGGTTACGCAGTAGCAAGGATTTGGCTTGAAAATATAAATCATAATGAAAGTTTCCCAATGTGAAAATGTTAATCATTTTGAATTAATGCTGATATTCATTAAAAACTTAAAAACTTAAAAAGTGGGGAGTAGTGCAAGGAATCTACTCCATTGCAAGGACTAAAGATGCATATTTGATTTGTAGAAAATGTAAGTGGCATTTTATTGAAACAAGGATTATTACAATAAAAGAATTCCGGGAATAAAAAATTAAAATAAAATAAAATAAAATAAAATAAAATAAAATAAAATAAAATAAAATAAAATAGATAACGATAATACAAAAAAAATGACCAAACAAATACAGAAAGAAAGAAAGAAAGAAAGAAAGAAAGAAAGAAAGAAAGAAAGAAAGAAAGAAAGAAAGAAAGAATTAACAACTAAAATAGGAAAGAAATAGATAAACATAACAGACATATATCAGTATATTAAACACTATTTTAATGAAATAAGCATTATTATAATAAAAGTATGAAAAAAATTACTTGTTTTCTTTAGCTTGAAGTCAAAAATCTACAAATAATGTGACTCACAAGCATATTAAGATGTGAGGAGCAAACCTATGAGGAAAAAAAAAAATCACTTCTTTCAATTTTTGAAACAAAACTTATTTTTGTTGCTAGAAATTTTGCAGCAGGGGTGATACCATAATGAGGATACGACTTGAAATCAAAGTCAAAACAAAATCAAAGCAAATCAAAATCACAGTTTATGTATCTAATATTTGCTTTTTTTTAATTAATGCTGACATTTATTGAAAAACTTAAAAACTTTGGGTATGGCAGATTTTCGTAAAGATTGTATATCAATGTTAAAATATTATTATTTTTTTTTTTATCAATGCGATTTATTGATTTATTGAGATTTATTGGAAAAACTTGAACACTTTGGCTTGAAAACTCGGACTAAATTACTTTTGTTTTTTTTTTCCGAAGCCGAGAGGGTTGAACCTGAAACGCCTCGACGCACAGAGCCAGCCAATTTCGCCGCAGGAAGCTTGACGTTCTGGAGGCTCAGAGCAACGAGGGGGGCCAGAGGACGGCGTTTGCCTCGCAGCCCTGTTTTTATTTTTGAATTATTGAAGGATTTAGAGGGTTCGAGGAGGGAAGAGGGGAAAGCGGCACCTTTCCTTCAGTTTAAATGTTTTTTTTGACCATTTTTGGTTGTCTTCTGTGAATGGCAGCTTTGAGTTCCTGCCTCGGGACGAGGACTTGAACAAGCATCAACCCCTCCTCCGTTTGCCAAAGTTTTTCGCAACCGTTTGATCCGTCTCACACTCCTCCTCCTCCTCTTCGTCCCGCAGGCCAGAGAGGGGTTGCGGAGGTTCGTTCACATTTGAGTTTTCGAAAAAAAGTCTACAAGAATTATCCATCTTTCAAATGCAAATGCACTTGGCGGTTCTCACCGGCGTCATCTAAAGAATTCCCTTTCATGTTATTAGTTTAGGCGGGAAAGATGCAGGGAATTTTTGTGGAGTGGGTTTCTTGGGAAAAATGAACTCTCCACTCTGGATTGCTTTTGGGGGCGGAAGTGGCTCTGTGTTGTTCCTCATCTAAAAAAAATTAAATAAAATCATGCTTGTTGGTGACGGTTCGGGTTGCGCAGCTCTTCATTGCCATGGAAACCGTACCCGATCCAGCTATTTTGGCCGAGTCTGCGAACTATGTTTACACTCAGACCGACAGTTTTGTAGCATAAGATTAGACTAGCACCATACACATGAAATGGACATAGAACAAAGTTAAACCCGTGTTTATATATATGTGTGTATGTGTTTGTTTGTGTATCATTGTATTATTATTCATTTGTTTCCATATAGGAAGCCAGAATGACAAAGTGCGGTAAATATATATATATAAATATATTGGGTGGCCTGGCACAGGGTAGAGTAATCGTATTTGGAACCGAACATTCCTGGTTCGATTCCCGGCTCCTCCTAGTGTTTCGAAGTGTTGTTGAGCAAGACACTGAACCCCTAACTTCTCCCCTGGCACTGGTGAACAGCAGCCTACTGCTCATGGTTTATCCATGATGGGTTCTTTGCAGAGAACAAATTTCCCCATGAGGATCAATAAAGGATGAATTATATATATCTCTATCTCTATATATAGAGCCAAAAGTATTGGCTCACCCATCCAAACAATGAGAATTGCATGTTCCAATCACTTACATGGCCCCAGGAGTATAAAATCAAGCATCTAGGCATGCAGACTGTTTTTACAAACATTTGTGAATGAATAGTTCACTCAGTGAAATCCAGCTTGGAACTGTAATAGGATCCCACCTGTGCAACAAATCCAATCATGAAATTTCTTCACTCCTAAATATACCACAGTCAATTGTCTGCTGTATCATAAGAACATGCAAGACATCAACTAAGCCAGGAAGTGGTAGGCCATGTAAACTGAAGGAGGGGTCAGCAGAAGCAGAGGCGCATAGTGTGGAGAGGCCGCCAACTTTCTTCGGAGTCAATTGCCACAGACTCCAAACTTCAAGTGGCCTTCAGATTAGCTGAAGAACAGTGTGCAGAGAGCTTCATAGAATAGGTCTCAATCACCAAATGCAATAGTGTCAGATGCAGTGGTGTTAAGCATGCCGCCACAGGACTCTAGAGCAGTGGAGATGCATTCGCGCTTCTCCATCTGGCAGTCTCATGGACAAGTCTGGGTTTGGTTGCCAGAAGAATGGTGTTTGTCTGACTGCATTGTGTCAAATGTGAAGTTTGTTGGATGGGTGATTATGGTGTGAGGTATATATGATATATATATATATATATATATATATATATATATATATATATATATATATAAAATATATATATATAAAATTAAATGAGGATGTAAAGTCTGGTTCATTATTATGTTTATACATCCCTAAAAATAGATGAGATCTGATTTCATCTTGCATGAAAAATATCTCTTGCATTTTTTTGTCCCTGCTCCCTTACAAGACTAACATATAAATTCACCGTTGATCCATCCAGACTCTATCCAAGGCTGCGTGGAGGCCATAGAGCACCAACCCACACAAGAATGGGGTGGATATGAAAATACTTTCATAGGTTCCTCCTGTCTCTGGAACAGCGCTGTGAGGAGTTGACGGCCTGTCAAAGGGGTTGTGTATGGGGGGAGTAGATATTCACGATATGTTGAGGTCAACCCTTTCCGACTTTGCAGAATAAAAGCTGTCAGCTGAGATTTTACCTGATGATGCGCACTTGACTCGGAGAGAGGGACGGGCCAAATGTACAATAGTGACTTTGGATGAAAGGCGCCTGCATGGAGGAAATGATTGTTTACTTCACCCCCAGGGGCTGTGAAGGGGAAAATACGGGTTGGGTAGAAAGTCTGAGACAGAAAGAGAGAAAGAAACAAGATAGAAATTATATCCTTGAGATCATGAGATGGGCTGTCTGCGATATCTGACAGAACCGGACTTTGCGGGTGGCTGCAGGGTTGCCATCGAACCGTCGCCTCCCCAAGGACAGCAGCCGGTGTCGAGGCCTCCCACAAAGAAAAAATCCATGGATGTAAACAATGGATAAAATAGCTTTTCTGGTGGGATTCCTGCTTTATATGAGTTAGATCTTTGTGACTTCGTCACCTGGAGTACTTTAAATTCTTTGTGCTTACTGTTCCGGAGAGCGCAGATACAGTGCCGCAAAACTTCCTTCAGGTTAGGCAGTGTTCCTGTTCAGGAATGTTGTCTCCCCCCACATTCATGGTGTTTTCAATACAGAGAGAAATCAATTAAGTTGAAACTACATATAAACTCAAAAAACAAATAATTTCACATATAAAGTAAATGTAAATTTTATTTACATTTATTATAAACATAGATACATCATGCAGCCTTAGGGGGGCTCAAATGTCTCCCTGAGCCCCAAGCCTGGATAAATGCAGAGGGTTGCATCATGAAGGGCATCCAGCGTAAAACTATTGCCATAACCAAATATGCAAATCAAACCAAAGAATCCTGAGGAACTCGGTCTAGGCCGGGCTTACCAACGACCACCATTGGTACTGAGAACCTACAGGGTACCAGTGGAAATTGGGCTACTGTGGGTTGAAGAGGAAGACGAGATGGGGGTGTTTGGAAGCAGAGAGAGAAGGGTGAAGACAAGAGTCTGGGACTGAGATGAGGAAACTTTGAATAACAGGACTATGACAGGAAAAGGTAGAAAGTTGGTCTACATGATGAAGAGAAGGAAAATGGATATACTGTGTGTACAGGAGCCCAGGTGGAAAGGTAGTGAGGCAAGTAGCTTAGGTGTTGTACTATCATAGTACTAACAGGAAGAGAAATGGAGTAGGCATTTGTGAGGAATGTCCTGCATATGAAATGAATGTTGGATAGACACATGAGTTAGGAACTGGAAATTGAAGGTGTGATGCTCAATTTTGTTAGTGGCTATGCCCCTCAGGCAGAATTAAGTTAGGGGAGAAGGAGAAGTTCTGGAATGAGTTAGATGAAGTGATGCAGAATATCCCCAGAGATGAGAGCGTGGTAATTTGTGCAGACTTCAATGGGCATGTTGGTGCAGGCCATAGTAATATGAAAGCAGAGGGACAGATGGTGGTAGACTTTGCAAAAAGGATGGAAATGGCGGTAGTGAATACTTTTTTCCAGAAAAGACTGGAACACAGTACAACTTATAAGACCAGATGTAGAAGCATGCAGGTAGTCTACATCTTGGTAAATCTGAAAGAGATCAGTGACTGCAGAGTAGTGTTAGGTGAGTGTGTAGCCAGACAGCATTGGTTGGTGGGTTGTTGGATGAATACGGGGACAAGGAAGATCAAGAAGACGAAGGTGGAGCAGAAGGCAAAGTGGTGGAAGCTGAAAAGGGAGGGGTGTTGCACTGGTAATAGGGAGGAGTTGAAAAGGTTTTGGCTAGTCAGGGAGACAGGCAGCTAATGTAATCAGGGAGACAGGTAGGAGAGTACTTGGTGTCTTGTGGATAAGGAGACCTGGTGGGGGAATGAGGAACTAGGTCAGAGACAGTGTAGGAACTATTAACAGGAACTATTTTAGAACCTCCTCCAAGGC
Organism: Fistularia commersonii; assembly: GCF_037954325.1. Lineage (NCBI taxonomy): Eukaryota > Metazoa > Chordata > Actinopteri > Syngnathiformes > Fistulariidae > Fistularia > Fistularia commersonii. The sequence goes on from NC_141314.1 coordinate 2,133,226, forward strand.
AGGTTCTTTCAACGATTCCATAAGAACTCATGTGACGGGTGCTTGGCAATTGGTCAAATTTATAAGCCACGCCCATTACCAGACACTTTTTTGCTGACCACCATATTTTTTTGATAACTATTTTCTGCTGTTGTCATGATATTTAGAGTGTGTGTCTGACCCAAACACAAGGCCACTAAGAGGTAAGGTGTTTTATTTTACACACTGCAGGTTAATGAAGGGCTATGGTGCGTCAGGTTTTTCTCCATGGTCACACTTTGGCAGTCTTTGGAACTAGGAAGTGGTGAGGAGCAGCGTTGACTTCTGGATGTGGGAAGACGGGTCGGATACAGCAAATTCTGGACTCAGGAATGAAACAGGGATAATGGCTCTTACTTTGGAGATGAAGTTCTGCCAGGAAGGGATGACGGGACTCCGGGGAGTTGGGTCCATGTTACGGTACCCATTGTAGACAACAAGCAACAGACTCTGACAACACTGATGAAGAACTCAGGTGAAAGGAGCTGCACATAGATGCATAACAACAGCTGTTTTCTTCTGGCAATAATGGACAGAATCAGCGAGAAACGGATGGATGAGGAGGTCCAAGAGCTTCTGGACAGAAAAAAGTACCAAGTTAGCTGATCGTGTAAGAAATCAAAAACACTGAAACCCATTTGATAGTCTGTGTTTGTTATTCTTAACATGCAACTCTGATTTTGGTGTTGTTGTCCTATCGCCTACTTCTTCTTTGCAGCAGTTTGTTTGTTTTTTTTGTTTTGCCCAGGGACTGGGCAAAATGTCAAAAAAAAAGAAAAAAATCCCCTTGGGAGAAGGCGAATTCCTGGACTAAAATTTGTGATTTGGCAAAGCAGAGTACCAGAAAATTCTAAAGCATTTGTGACGGTCGGCCTTTGGAAGAGGCGGTCGAGCCCCTGGGTCAAAACTGTCCCGCGGCCTACGATATGTTTGTACTCCAGTATTAAACAGCGGAAAAAACAATTTCACTGGCTGTTCTCACTCCTTCATCTCTGTCAGAGCCGCTTACCCGGAACCTATAGCCGACTGGTGTGAAGCTCCAGTAAGTCTTAGTAACTCCAGTGTAGTATAGGTGTCTGGGTGACAGCTGGAGCAAGAGGGTGTGGATACTCTCAGAGCGTCTGCAGTGGGGAAACTTGTTCTCGGCTGTCAAACTATTCTCACTGTATGTTTTCGCTCTTGTAGACACAAGCTTTGTTAAGTTGGGAGACAAATAGGAATACATTTTTACTTATCTCTGCTCTCCTTTCCCTGTATCATTTTAAATGGATCCTTTCCTTTGTCGCTGATGGAAAGGCTTTTGATATTGCTGTAACTTCCTGACATGAACTGTTGCACCTGGGGAAAAAAAAAAAAAAAAAAAAAAAAAAAAGTTGCATTTTTGAGCTGCATCAATTGATATAAACCTATACTTTTCAAAATCATAAGGATTTTGTGTTTATTACAAATGATTTTTTTCCAGACAAATTAAATGTATTTTTTGCAACTTTAATTTAACTTGACTCTGTCACATTATTTATTTTGTTTTATTTCAATATTTATCATTCAGCAAATTGACAGAGCAAATTGTATAACGTGTAAATTGAAAAACAAAGAACCAAAGAACAACAGTAAGGAGAGGAAAATTAGCCTGGCAAGTATCTACCACATTTACTTCTGTTTAATGTTGTTTTTTTTTTTTTTTTACTTTTGTGACTTCATTTGATGAATTCTCATAGTGGGGGGGGATTTTTGTGGAAGCTGATTAAGGTATTTTGGAAGAAGCAGATTATTTGCAAGGCAATGTGCACAGCAGGGGGAATTTTCACTCCTTAGGGAAGGGACTCTTTTTAGACCTATCGGTTTACTCAATGTTGAAGGAAAGGTTTTCTGTAGCGTGGCAGCACAGAAGCTGTCTAGTTACCCAGGAAAGAATAGACTTATCAATACTTCTGGATATAGGTATTGTGGCAGGGTGTACGTTTTCCTTTATTAATTCCCTTGGGGATAATCGTTCTCTACAATGAACCGATCGTGGATGGTCTATGAACAGTAGTCTGCCATCCACCACCGCCAGTGGAGCAGGTAGGCGTTCAATGTCTTGCTCAACAACATTTCATCACACTAGGAGGAGCTGGGAATCGAACTAGGATGTTTCATTCCAAAGACAATTACTCTACCTCTTGCGCCATGGCCCCCGTGAAGAGAATTGTTAGGGGTTCAAATGGGTGGTGGGTGCAAAAAGGCTGAAGGGAGGGCTGTCTCTCCCTCTGATTAGGGTCTACAGGTAGGCCCAGAAATATTGGGGCAGTTTTCTTTATTTTAGCTGTTCACAAAAAGATATTCAGGATACAATTATATAATCAATATGGGCTTAGAGTGAAGACTCTCAGCAGTAATTTGAGAGTATTCATATCCAAATTGGAGCAAGAGTTTAGAAGTTACATGTCTTTAATATGTAGCCACCTCTTTTTAAAGGGACCAAAAGTAATTAAACAATTGACTCAGAAGGCTGCAAAAAAGTAAGAAGGATGCAAGGGCTCTTCCCTCGGTAAAATGTCATCAATGAAGCAGTTAAAAGTTCTGGAGTTGATTCCAGGTGGGAAGTTTGCATTTAGAAGGTGTTGCTGCGAACACATAACATGGGATCAAAGGAGCTCTCAACGGAGGTGAAACAGACCATCCCGAGGGTGAAAAAATAAGTTATCCATCACAGAGATAGAAGAAATAATAGCAGAAATGTTAGGAGTGGTCAATTCAACAGTTTGGTATATTCTGAGAAAAAAGAGTGAACTGGAGAATTCAAAGAGGCCAGGATATCCATGGAAGACAACAGTGGTGTATCATCAAAGAATCTTTTCCGTGGTGAAGAAAAACCCCTTCACAACATGCATTTAAGTGAAGAACACTCTACAGGTAGTAGGTGTATCAGTATCTAAGTCGACCATAAAGAGAAGACTTCATGAGAGTAAATAAAAAAGGATTCACCACAAGATGCAAACCATTAATCAGTCTCCAAAATATAAAGGCCAGAATTGACCACTGCCAAAAAACACCTGAAGAAGCCAGCCCAGTTCTGGAACAGCATTCTTTGGACAGATGAGACTAAGATCAACCTGTACCAGAATGCTGGGAAAAAGAAACTTTGGAGAAGAATTGGAACATCTCATGATCCAAAGCACACCACATCTGTAAAACATGGTGGAGGCAGTGTGATGGTGAGCAGATGCATGGCTTCCAATGGCAGTGGCTCACTTGTGTTTATAAATGATGTGACAAATAGAATATTCTGCGTAATATGAAATATGGAATATGTTTCTGACAAAACTTAAGGCAGAAAGACCCACAAACAGGCAACAACTGAAGGCAGCTGCAGAAAAGGCCTGGCAAAGCATCACAAATGAGGAAACCCAGCATTTGGTGATGTCCATGGGTTCCAGACTTCAGACAGTCATTGCCTGCAAAGGATTCTCAACAAAATTCTGAAAAGTAACATTTTTCTACGGGTTATATTGATTTGTCTAATTACTTTTGAGCCCCTGAAGTGAGTAGTGTTTGGATAAAAAATAGCAACAATTCCTACATGTTAATCATATTTTTTGTTCAACCCCTTGAATTAAACCTTAAAGTCTGCACTTCAATTCCATTTAGTTGTTTAATTTCAAATCCGATGTGGTAGCATGCAGAGCCAAAATCATGAAAATTGTGTCACTGTCCAAATATTTTTGGGCTAACTTTACACCAATGACATAATGATTATGACATCAACTGCACTACATACTAGCAGGTTGTTGGACAAGCTAAATTGCAGACTACAGGATGAAAACCAAGCCAAGTAAGTCTGGGAGTACTTCAACCCGTAAAGGGAAGGTAATAGATGGGGAGGTTTGTTATAAATGGTAAGGTGGTGCCAACGATGTTTCGAGATACCAGTGAAGAGTCTGGGGAGATGGTTCTGCGCAAGTCTTAGCGATACGGGACAGTTTTAGCAGCTGTGGCAGATAATGATTGGAGGCATTTCGGTATAGATGGGTCAGGGCTCCTACGAAAGTGAAATTTGGGTTGCTGCTTTGGTTGATGTAGCTGTTGACATTGTATTAGGTTCCCCTATCAAAGATAGAAAAGCACGTTAAAATGATTAACTCATCGATTCAGAAATGGCCAAGAATATTGTATCAGAATCAGAAATACTTGTGTCATTGACGGGTAATTGCTGGGTACATGGGGCAACAGCATTGAAATTGTGTACATCAAGAATAAAATAAAAAAAAAAAATATATATATATATATATATATATATATAAATAAAGTTACTGTACATAATCGTGCAAATAGTGGGCACGCTTGCTCTGCATGTATGTTATGAAGAAATTATGAGCAGCATTACACTCTGTGGGGGGGTGGGGGGGGGGGTGGGGGGGCGATGAGGGTTTGCTGGATTGCTGGGAACTGAGGAGTTGGACAGCTAATGGGATGAAGGTTGCCCTTCTCTTCTGGGCAGCAGAGTTTGCGACCAGAAGGGAAGCCTCTCAGAGGCTGGGTGAAGTTGTGGGACTGATCTGCATCAGTCTTTTTGACTGTTTTTAATATTTGACTGTCATTGAAGCACAAGCGAGGTGTAAGGTGTTGGCCAATTATTTTGGACCACACTAAGGTGGTGTGCGGCAGGCAATTCCTGTCGTGTTGAGTGAGGGGATGGAACCAGCAGGTGAAGAGGAAGGACATTACTTTCTCAATCGAGGTGTAACAGAACACGGTTGGGATTGTGCTACAAACCTCAAATGACCTAAGCTTCCTGAGCAGATATCACCTGAGCTGGTGACATTTCCTGATGATCTCCTCAGTGTTAGAGGAGAACTTCAGGAAGTTGTCAAAGACAGTGCCCAGGTATCTGTGCTCCTTCACCATTTCTACTGGCTCCCCTGTATGGTGGTGGTGATTGCCTCTGCCAGTTGCTTCTGCCTACTGGAGAAAATGATGACCATGCCTTTGGTCTTGCTCACATTCAGCTTCAGGCAGGAGGCATTACACCAGAGCGAAAAGTACTGGAGGACCGAACCGTGCTGGGACCAGACAGTAGGGACAGAAGGACAGGGTTTTTGGCATACTTCACCAGGCCTATTTGGTGGACCCGCAGTCCTCAGTATAGAGGATGAAGAGCAGAAGAGACAGGATGAAGCCTTGAGGTGAGCCTGTGGAGGTGAAGATAGTGTCGGAGAGGACGTTGTTTGCAAGACCCCTTTGGGATCTGTTGGTGAGGAAGTTGATGATCCACTGGACGAGCTGGCGGTTAAGGTTGAAACGGGTCATCAGCTTCTCCGCCAGTACTCTGCTTTTAACACCCTACAGGATGATACATGGGGAGGACATAGATCGATTTACAGATTGCATAACTGACTACATTAACTTCTGTAAAGATAGTGTAATCCCCACAAAAAGCACACGTTGCTTCCCCAACGCTTCCCCAACAATAAACCCTGGGTGACAAAGGACATAAAGGCACCACTGAACAGTAAAAATGTAGCATTCGGGAAAGGTGACAAAGAGGAATTGAAGATGGTGCAAATTGAACTGAGGGAAAATATTGCAGTGGGCAAGGAATCATACAGGAGGAGGTTGGAGAGCAAACTCCAACAAAACAACATGAGAGAGGTGTGGAGTGGTATGAGAACCATCACTGGTTTTGAAAAAAGAGTAGACAGAGGAGGAAGGAGACCTACAGGAGGCCAATGAACTGAATATATTCTTTAACAGCTCTTATCCCAGCTCCTCTCATGACTCTCCTCTCCCTCCACACTCACTTCAACCTCCACCCTCTCCCCCCCTCCCAATACCCTCATTGCCATACTACCATTCACCGTACCTCCCCTCCCCCTCTACCTTCCAACCGCACCCTCTTCACACCATTTTTCACACGATCTCTCCTCAACCCTCCCTCCCTGCTCCTGCCTATTCACCTCAGCCCTGCCCCCCTTTCCCATCGAGGCTCTCTGATGACATGAGAAGAGAGTTCAGTTTTCTTGGGCAGGGAAAGGCTGTGGGCCCTAATGGCCTCTTGTAGACAGTGCTCAAAGGATGTGCTACTCAGCTTTATAATGTTTTTCAGCATATGTTCAACCAGAGGCGGAGAACGACGGTTGTTCCTTGCTTGTGGAAAACCTCATGCTTGGTCCCTGTGCCAAAGAAAAAACAGCCTAATACACACAATAACTACAGATGTGGGGCCTTGACATTGCATACCATCAAATCACTGTAGTGGCTCTGTAGAGGCACCTTCACTCTGTTGTTGAACCAGCACGGGACCTCGGCAGTTCGCATACCAGCCCCATACTAGAGTGGAAGGTGCCATCATCTTCTTGCTGCACATGGCTTAGTCCTCTGAAGGGGGCAAGCAGCACTGTGAGAGTCATGCTCTTTGACTTTTCCAGTGCTTTTAATACCATTCGACCTGGTTTACTCAGGAGTAAGCTATGGGACATGCAGGTGGATACTCCACTGGTGGACTGAATTACTTACTACGCTGCCTACAGTATGTCAGGCTACAGAAGATCATGCCTGACACCACCATGAGCACCAGGGGGATGCCACTGGGGATGGTCCTGGCTCCATTCCTGTTCACACTCTACACCTCTGACCTCGGCTTCTGTTCAGTCTTGCCACCTGCAGAAGTTCTAGGACGACTACTATTGCGGGCTGTATCAGCGGAGGCCAGGAGGCAGAGTACAGTAGTGTGGTGGATAGGTTCGTGGAGTGGTGTAGACTAAACCACCTGCTGCTCAACGTAATGAACATGAAGTGGTTGGTGGTGGATTTTAGGAAACGGAGGACCGGCCCATCAATGGCACTGATGTGGACATTGTGGAAGACTACAAGTACCTGGGCATCCATATAGACAATAAACTAGACTGGACTAAAAGATGCCAAAGGTCAGAGCCACCTGACCAGATGTTTTATCAAACAATGGCATCTGGCATCATCCTCTATGCAGTAGTGTGCTTGGGCAGTAGAATGAAGGCAGCTAAAAGACTAAATATGCGAATTAGGAGGCTGACTCCATCCTGGGAGTTGAATTTAAATCGTTGGTGGAGGTGTCTGAGAGGAGGATGCTGAGGAAGCTGCTTTCTATCAGGGACAGCATCTCTCACCCCTTGCGTGCCCTACAAAAGTCCTACCAGAGCACTTTCAATTGTAGACTGAGACCACCAAAGACCACCACAGAATGCCACCGAAGGTCTTTCTTAATGGGATTAATGAAGTTCTATTCTATTCTATTCTATTCTATTCTATTCTATTCTATTCTATTCTATTCTGATGCAAAACCTTGAAACATGCAAACCTGATATTGTGAATTAACACTAAAAAGCTGCGCACAAGATTACAACCACCAAAACATCACATTAAATCTTGTCACTTACTGTCACAGAGTTTCCTCTGTGGTATCCTTAAGCTTTACATCTGGTGAAAATACATTTAAAAAAGGGGGTGTTGAATCTGTTGGGTCTGTTGTATCAAATGCTCAGAGCAGCAGAACCCGAGGCGAGAGGAGCAGCGAGGGAGAAACGCAGTTTAAAGGGCAGATGATTTCACAGAGTTGTCTGCTCTCGGCAACGACAAAAATTATTTTCTCTGACATTTTTCTGTTTTTTTTTTTTTTCTGAATTTGACCAAGGCCTCTGTAAATAATGTGAAAGCTGTCACTAATAATAAATTGAATAGTTATAAACTGTTTTTTTTTTTTTTGTCTTTGGGTTCCTTTCAGGATCAGGAGGAGCATGGAAAGGAGGTGTTTCAATGTGCTTAAAAAATGAGAAACAAATAAAGTACCCCAAAAATAAGAACATCCTTCAATATCTGCTCACCTCTGTTATAATAGAAGGTCAGAGGAAGGTTCAAGCGCATTAAACACTCTGCAATTTTAATATAAAAGGATAAAAAAAAGATGAACTGAATTGCGGGTTCCTCACAAACTAGGAAGTCAACCCAGATAGCTTGCAATATTTCTATATTTTATTTTATTTTTTTCTTCACTGTTAAGCCTTGAAGCCCATGACTCACCAGCTCAAAGAAATGAGAACATCGACTCCAAAAAAAATATGATTTTAATGAGAAATCAATTTTACTTTGCAGGTTTTTATTTCATTAGTTTTTGTTTTTTTTTAATGTTTCCCAGCTAATAACTTCCACTTTTGTAGCACTTTCTGACACCAAACTTTACAGTTTCTATTGTTTTTTTTATTAATCAGCACCAATGACACACAGACCTCTCAGGGTTGGGAGTTCACAAAAGACTGCCCAGCACATTTGATTAAAAAATAAAAGAAGAGTTTCTTTGGTCCAAATTAAGAATGTTATTGATTATCTAAAACAAAAATGTAGATTTTAACTTTGTTATAATAGATTAGGACTTCATCACTTTTCTTTTTCTTTTTCCTGGAACCAGATGCAGTATTTATTGCAATAACCCTATTTATATTTTATTCCTGCATCCGCCACCTTTGTAACAAAATATCATTCATTCTCACAATTTGGATGTGAAAAAACAATAATTACAATAAAATATTCATATTGGGATTTTTTTATGGTGCCAGAGGAGCCATTAGGGGTTCAGTCTTTTGCTCAAGAAAGCCTTGACATACTAGGAAGAGGTAGGAATCTAACCAGGAATATTTGGTTCTGGGGATGATTGCTCTACCAACTGTGCCACACCACCCCTAATCTGATATCTTATTTCACATTTCTGAGTAAACATTTATAGATAAAATTTTCATTGCTATTTTACTTGGTTTTGTCGCTATGTAAATGGTAAATTAATGTAATTAATAATAGTTATGTAGTTAATTAAGATGAAATTATACACAAATTATTTAAGGATGCTCCTATTATTATGTACAGTATAATATCTGTGGAGGCTCTTGGTCATCGAGGTCATGGTGATTTCTTGTCGAAATGTTATTGTCTTAGCAACTTGGAAACTCTGCATAGGTAATTAGAACTGAAGAAGCTTCTTGGAAGAGGGGTGAAACATCTTTAAGTGAAGATTTCAACTCAAATTATATCTATAATCATTTATTCATTCATCATCGATACACCTTATCTTTAACCTCCTGTTTTTGGGCCAGGGAAGAAGACTGGAGAACCCGTTGGAATTGAACAATGGATCTTCTTGCTTTGACGTAGATATACTGCATGTGAAAAAACACGTGTTTCTTAGTTATTATTATTACTTAATCATCATGGCTTGAGGTTCATGGCTTGTGAAGCGCTGACGTCATCACAGTCAGATTTACAAACATATGAAGTCTTCCTTATCTTTCTTCTGTTTTAAACGTCTCAATGGAAATCACTGCCAGTGAAGACAGTCAATCTTGAATTGTCCTGTTCTAACTGTATGTTTTGAGTCTTTTCAGTACCAAAAATGACTGCTCCACTGATGCTGTCGTAGCCGGAACGGTGACCACCGGCTGGACCAACTTTTCACCGCAGGAACAGTTTGAATGAGATTCTGTTGGGCCAAAAAGTTGACCTCACCGTTTGTGAGCTGTAAAGCCCGATGAGATCGGCAAAAAAATAGCTGGATGGCTGCACTTGTTAACTGTTTACTGTGGCTTGCTATTGCTAATTCTTTCATTCTGTAGCCAAGTAGTAAGAAGGATCCCTGGGATAAGCGATGCCCCCTATCATGAGGCCCCGTCACTGCCTGCCTCACTTAATGTCTCTTCGCAGTCGTTTTATAATTACGAGAGACACGTTACAGTTGTTGATGAAAATCATTGGACACATCATTTAACCTATGGATATTTAGATCATATATTACAAGTGTTTTTTCAATGGTGACATACACAGAGACAGTAATAAGGTGTCAGTGCAAAGCATGGCAGCACAGTTAGCAGAATTATTGCGCAGTCCATGGTGGGCTCAGCTGGATGCTGCATCACCGCATGTCTCTTCTTGATATTTGAACGGTAAATGTGAATTTTTTTTCAGCAATTTTGAAAAAAAACTAAAAATTGTGAAGTTGAGTAGAAATTAACAAATCACAGAATAAATATAACCATCTAATTAATTTTTTCATTTTTCACTTTTTTCTTTTCATGATTATAGGTGAGGCCCGGCCTCCCCTGCCTCTACTGACTGCACATCACTGGTCCATATGTGGACTTGGCACCAACATACCGTAGGCCACAATTCTTTGATCAAACTTGTGGTTGTATCTCCTGGACTCTTGGGTGAAGACAGTTGACAACTACCTCCTGGTGGTGAGCTGGCTCCGATGGTGGGGGAGGATGCCAATCAGACCAGGCAGACCCAAACATCTCATGATTGTCTGCTGGGAACGTCAGACAGAGTTCCCTGTCAGAAGGAGTTTCAATTCCCACCTCCAGCAGAATAACAACCACATCCCACAGGAGGCGGGGGACACTGAATCTGAATGGGCCATGTTCCGTGCTTCCATTGTTGGGGCGGCAGTTTGGAGCTGCAGCTGTAAGGCAACCATCGAAACTACCAAGCTGAAGGAGTCCTATTGGCCATTCTGGCCTGTGGGGCTCCAGCAGTAGCTGATAGGTAACGGGGGCCAAGCGGCATGCGGTTTTGGTGGTTGTGAGGCAAAGGGGCGGAAGGGGTTTGGGAAGACCAGGGTGAACAACTTCGAGTAGGTGTCGAGGAGATTCTAGTCCACCATCTACTGGCTCAGGAGGGGGAAGCGGTGCTTCATCAACACTGTGTACAGTGCGAGTGGGGCACTGTTGACCTCAACTCAAGATGTTGTAGATTGGGGGCAGGAATACTTCTCAAGATCTTCTCAACCCCGTTGAACGCCTTCCAGTGAGGTAGCAGAGCCGGGGGACTCTCGAGTGGACACAGCTATTTCCAGGGCGGGAGTTGCTAAAGCAGTCAAAAAGCACTTCAGTAGCGGGGCCCCAGGGGTGGATGAGGTCCGCCTTGTGTTCTTTAAGGCTCTGAATGTAGGGGTGTCCTAACTGATACACATCTGCCACATTGTGTGGATGTCCGGGACAGTGCTGCTGGATTTTTTAAAAAGGGGGATCGGAGGGTGTGCTCCAAGGGGGCATCACACTTCTCAGCCTCCTTGGTAAGGTCTAGTCAACGGTGCTGGAGAAAAGGGTCTGCCGGGTCGTTCAACCTCGGATCCAGGAGGATCAGTGTGGTTTTCATCCTGTTTGTGGAAGAGTGGACAACCTCTATACCTATGCCAGGGTCCTCAAGGGTTCATGGGAGTTCGCCCAACTGGCCTATATGTGTTTTGTGGATCTGGAGAAGGCATTCGACCGTGTCCCGCAGGCAATCCTGTCGGAAGTGCTCCTGGAGTATGAGGTGCCAAAGCCCGTCATACGGGCTGTTTGATCCCTGTATGACGGTGTCGGGGATTGGTCTGCATCGTCGCTTGTAAGTCGGACTCGTTTCCGTTGAGAGCTGGACTCCACCAGGGCTGTTCTTGGTAACCAATTCTGTTCATTACTTTTATGGACAGAATTTTTAAGCGCGGTGTTAAAGGAATCTGGTTTGGTGGCGACAGGATCGAGTCACTGCCTATTGCAGATGATATGGTTCTGTTGACTTTATTAGGCCATGATCTCCAGCTCTCACTGGAACAGTTTGCAGCTGAGTGTGAAGCGGCCAGAATGAGGATCAGAACCTCCAAACACACCTTGGGGTCCCCCCAGAGTAGCTGGACCAGGTGGTGGTGGAGAGGGAGGTCTGGGCCTCTCTGCTCCGACTGCTGTCCTGACTCCAGATAACTGGGGGAAAATGGATAGATGGAGAGATGGTTTAAAAAAGGCGGCAAAGTGATGGTCGGTGTATCAACCTCAACACGAGAAGGCAACCTGGACGACACACCACCAACAGCATGGAAAAAGAGTGAATTTAAAAAAAATCAAATTTTACCTCTGCAACAGCGGTTCTGACCTTTGTAGCTGCCTCTGAATGTAGTGTCCAATCAGCATGCAGTGCTGGTCCGTGGGGAACATACGCTTTTTGGAGGGGTTTGAGTCAGGTTGAAATTGCCCCGAATACTCTCATAGACTTTCATGTGAAATCCTTTAATTTTCCAAAAAAATGGCACTTCAATGCGTTCCTTATAGGTTCAAGGAGGACTTACACATACGCCCTTTCATCATTACATAACCTAGTCAGGCCCTCGCCATATCACGGTTCACCTTTCCCAGTGATTTCATATCATGGATAATACCTCTGATGTACGGATACCAGGGTGGATATCCCATATAAATATATTTATTAATTCAATTATTTATTGGCAAAGTGAGCAAAGGAGGTGACCAACCAGAGCATGATGTTCTGCATCATCATCAAAGACAGCGATCATTCTCAGCCTGTCCTGCACATGGCATGTATTCAGCACCTCCTCTAGTCAGTTTCACATCAACATAAGATTGCTGCTCATAGAGTTACTCTGCAGCGTTGTGATTCTGTGAATTATATAGAAAGTGTTTGTCAGAGTATGGAAAAGTTTATTAAGACAGAGGGAAAAGTTAAAACTATTACTATGGGATTTTGACAAGAGAAACGTAATTTTTGCCAACTGTTGAGTCACCCTTTAATTTACCAATTGAAAGGGTTTTATCTTAGTCATCACTGCAAAAGTTGCACCCCTCTCATAATTTTGTCAGAAGCTGCTGCTGGTAGTGCCCCTGTGATCATGTAGCAACAGGTCCATTGGGAGCCTGCCCATAACATCTGAGGCAGGATTAGATGGATTAACATTGCTAATGATGGATAAATGAATGAACGTGGATTTGAGCAGGTTTCAATATGACGACTCTAAAAATTACAAGTCTGATGTTTTTATCCCACGTCTTCATTCCATTGAATCTTTGACAAGAATCCAAGGCAGTAGTCCCAAATGACAGAACGTAGTTGGGGGATAAAGAGTCGAAGCATTGTTGTAGGTAATAAAATGCCTGAGCGGCAGCTTCATAGAAGATCCTTGTGTGAGTGAGAACGGGTGGGAGTGGTGGGCTCTGCAAGGAATTCCAGTTCAGGAGCGTTCAGGATCTATCTGAAAAGTACAGTTCCGCGCTGTCGATGTGGTAATCCAAATTTATTTCCCGTGCTTTTTTTTTTTTTTTTTTTTGCACCTTTTTTTTATGTAGCTCCAAAGCCCACAAGTCTGCTACCAGAGTAGCACCAGAGTTTGGGAGGGGCCATTGCAGAAATCCGACTTCTAGTAAGCCTGACCTATTCAAAATGTGGAAAGATTATTATGATTTTTTTTTTAGATAAGTGTTTTGGTAAAAATGCATTAAAAGTATTAAAATGTCAAAACAAGAATTTCATTTTACAGGGAAACTTGAATTTTGAAGCTAAAGTCTGAGCCCATTTAAGAAATCAGTGATGACAGCGATGATTAAAAAAATCTAATTTCAAGTAATCTAATTTCATATGTTGTCACCTTCCTAAAATAGTTGTTAAGTCATGCTTTGACTTTTTGGGGGGGGCAAATCAACTCCTTACATCCATCATATGGCTCAGTTTTTTTTGTGGCCATCATCGACACAAATTTAATGTCCTTTGATTAAAGTGATTATTTTACACATTTTGGACCATAATTTGTCAACAATTTGGCCGTAAATCAGCGGGGATGTTTTGTAATTCTTACAAAAATTGAAAAAAAATTACTTGGGCGATTAGATTAAGAGGACAATAATATGCGAATATGACGTCATTATTGATGTGAGTTAGATGTCCCAATAACAATTCGGTGATATTTCTTGTTTTTGAATCATAATTTGCAGACAATATGGTAATGAATCATCAAGGAGTAGAGGGATTCAATGTTTGTAAAGGTAGGAAATAAGAGCAGAAGAGGAAATCAAAACCTATCTCCTGTATTTTTTTCTTATTCTTGGTCTGTTATTAATGTAGCTCCAAAACCCACTAAATCTTTGTAGCACTGGGGAAGGAGCCGTTTCTAAAATAGGAGCCCAAATCCAATTCCTAGTTACCCCAACCCAACCAAAATGTGGAAAACTGACGGATCTGTTGATGGTAGTGATGTCAAAAAAATCAGATTTTAAGTAATTTAATTCCAAATATCGTCACTTTTTTAAAATAATGTCTAAAGCATGCTTTGTCAGTTTTTTTTTTTTTTTTTTTTTTTTTTTCTGAATCAACTCCTTATTCAACATATGGCTCACTTTGTTGTATTTCCTACAAAGATTGAAAAAAATGACTGAGGTGATTGTTTAAGGAGACATGAAAATACAAATATGACATCATCAGAGATGTGAATTAAGTGTCTCAGACACTGTCAGATTTTGATCATATTTCCTGGTTTTTGGCAATGAATCACTGACAAGTTAAGCGATTGGTTTGTAAAGGAGTGAAACAATGGCAGCAAAGGAAGCGAGGTATGAGACAGCATTTCTTTGTCTCCTGTCAGAGAGAAGCTGCTCTGGCGGGGGGTTTAGCGCTAACGCTGATTTCTCGGCTCCCATCGTCTCATAAAGCAGGGAGCACCAAGGGGCTGGTGCCCAGACAGTGGCCTCTGCTCCTCCGTATCCATCCTCTGGCGCTCCCTCATATCCTCCTTATTATCTGGCAGCGCCTGGTGTCTTACGAAGGCGGCGACACATTTTTTTTTTAAAGTTCACCACTAAATCACAGCTCTCAGGCCTTCAAAGGGTCAGCTCCTCCTCTCATGTGTCCTCCTTTGGGGTGAGGAGGGACAGGAGTCGTTTTCGACAAACGGTGCATATAGACACACACACACACATATATATATATATATATATATATATATATATATATATATATATATATATATATATGTATCCACATGTGACATGTGGACATGTGTGTATCCACATGTGACATGTGGATATATACATATATATATATATATATATATATATGTATATATCCACATGTCACACACATATATACTGGATCGGTCGAGGCACGGGTTACCAACGACCGCCATTGGTATCGATGACCAACAGGGAACCAATTGAAACTGGGCTAGTGTAGGTCAAAGAAGGAGATGAGGAAGCCGTGTTCGGAAGCAGAGAGAAAAGTAGAAAGGCAAGAGTCTGAGACTGAGAGTAGGGACACTGAATATTGGGACTATGATAGGAAAAGGTAGAGAGTTGGCCGACATGGTGCAGAGAAGGACAGCGGATATACTGTGTGTCCAGGAGACCAGGTGGAATGGTAGTAAGGCTAAAAGCATAGGAGCAGGCTTTAAGTTGTACTATCATGCTACTGACAAGAAGAGAAATGGAGTAGGAGTTATCTTGGAGGAGTTTGTCAGGAATGCTCTGGAGGTGAAAATAATGTCAGATAGACTTATGAGTCTGAAACTGGAAATTGGAAGTGTGATGCTCAATGTTATTAGTGGCTATGGCCCGCAGGTCAGATTTGAGTTTGAGGAGAAGGAGAAGTTCTGGAATGAGTTAGATGAAGTGATGCAGAGAATCCCCACAGATGAGAGAATTTGCATATGACATTGTGATCTGTAATGAGAACAGAGAACAGGTTGAGGAAAATCTAGAGAGGTGGAGGTATGCGCTGGAAAGGAGAGGAACGAAAGTTAGTCGCAGCAAGACAGAGTATATGTGTGTGAATGAGATGAACTGGGGTGGAACGGTGAGGCTCCAGGGAGCGGAGATCAGGAAGTTGGAGGATTTCAGGTACTTGGGGTCAACAGTCCAGAGCAACAGAGAGTGTGGAAAAGAGGTGAAGAGAGTGATTCAAACAGGTTGGAATGGGTGGAGAAAAGTATCAGGGGTACAATGTGATAGAAGACTATCGGCAAGAATGAAAGGAAAGATGTACAAGAAAGTGGTGAGATCAGCGATGCTGTATGGACTAGAAACAGTTACAATGACCAAAAGACAGGAGGCAGAGCTTGAGGTCGCAGCAATGAAGATGTTGAGGTTCTCTTTGGGAGTGACCAGGATGGATCGGATAAGGAATGAGTCTATCAGAGGAATAACACATGCTAGATGTTTTGAGAAGCCAGAGAGAGAGAAGGTCAGAGAAGCCAGACTGAGATGGTTTGGTCATGTAGGGAGGAGGGATAGTGATAGTGATATATTGGTAGACAGAAGCTGGATTCGGAGCTGCCAGGCAGGAGGTTTTGAGGAAGACCAAAGAGAAGATTTATAGATGTAGTGAGAGAAGATATGAAGGTAGTTGATGTTAGACAAGGAGATACAGAGAATTAGGGTTAGATGGACAAAGTTGATTCACTGTGGCGACCCCTGAGGGGAAAAGCAGAAAGGAGAAAAAGAAGATGTATACGTATATGTCAGTGACAGGCCGTGCATTTTACACCTTGCCCTTCAGTAGTGCTCCGAATCAATCCAGCCCCCAATAATTAGTTTATGGCTATGAAAAAAACATCTTATTATGCAGAAATGCAGTATAAAGAGAGGTGCATCGCAGATAGATTACTCATGTCGTGTTATAATTCGCATCACGTGATGACAAAGGGATGCCCAACTCTGTACTCTTCTACTGACAACCCCGAGCGTAATCGACCACCCCACCCCAAGTGCCCATATTCCAAGAGTGTGTAAAACAAGTCCTTATTAGGAAGTAAACCCGACCATTGAGGCAATGGTATAAAATGACTGTGCCCCCTTGATTCAGGGCCGGAACTTTCTCACCTGCACATCCACTGGACGCATCTCAGCAGGTGTGTAGAGAGGGTGAACGATCGTCACGGGGTGACATTCATTCTGGGATATCTCTGGCCCGGGATATCTCGCAAGTATTTTTCCTGACTTTGAATGAACCGTACTTGCTTGATCAGTTCCTGACAATTGTGCCACAAAAACGGACAGTAGCCACAATAAATGCCTTTATAGTAAAAAGCTAGGACACATAAAAAGCCCCAATAATAACGTTATAAATTTGCAGTAATATTTAGGAAAATAGCAGCATTTTACTCACCAAAAATTCTGATCATTTTTACACAAAATCCATCCTCCTTTCTGTCCTCAAAAAGAGTTCAATTATTCTGTCAGATTATCTACAGATTATCCATGCTCTTTAGCTCCAAGCACTCCCAGCAATACAATTAGCAGTGAACCTCAGAGCCTGTGAACCAGGGTACCGGTCATAGTTTGTGGCTTTAAAATGTCGAACAAATCCTTTTCCTGGTTGTGACAGGTTCGCTAGCTTAGGAATTTTCCGATCTTTCTTTACTATGTCCAGTTTTTCTTCAGAATGCCATCTAGAAAATGGCTTTAACAATATATTAGCAACTCAATCCGTTACCTCTCCTCCTGCAGCCATTGTGGGTTGACAAAACCGATATCAAACAAACCTAACTATATTTCTGTTCGCAGCTCGCAAATACACTAGTCCACTCTCTGACTATCCAATTAGATGGTGTGAATACGCTGATGTTACAGTAGCCTGCTAGAAGGCTTTGATGTCGCCAACTCAAAATCTGATTGGTTGAAGCAGCAGGGTCATCAACACTCATTTTTTTGGGTAAAGGGCTAGCAGAACTTATTTTGCAGCCCCCCACTGACAGATTTCTTTGACTTAGACCCTGCCTGGCAACAGATAATGGCTGAAATGTGATTGGTTAAATGCTTTAATATGAAAATGCGTGTCTGGAAGCGGCACAACCAGGGGAAACGCTATGAAAGGAAGTGAACAGACCATTTGGAAGTATTTAATAAGTATTCATGGACAAAATATAGCTAATATCTTTGACACAGCCAGCAGAGAAGGCCTTGCACGCCCTGACAGCCCACCACTGGTACATGTTTTTGTATATGTATATGATGTATATGTATATGTATATGTACTTTCCATTCAGTCTCTATCAGTAAGGTAAAAAAAACAGCAGTTTCAGGGGCTGCAAACCAGGGTGCTCTCCAGTAGGTCAGAGGTCATATGACCTGTCAAATTTATTGCATCCTAGCAAAGTACAGCACCCTTTTGGTGAAAAAAGGTTCCAAAAAGCCAATGGTGGGGCTGAGCCAGCGGTCACTGAGGAAGAGGCAAAAAGGAAAGCTTGTAGCCGTAGTTACCCCTGGCATGAGCTCTCTGAGGAGGCCATCTTGAGGAGGTTCCAGGTCTTGGAAGCACTGGATCCAAATCAAGCTGTCCCACGGGAGCCAAGATTTGCGTTCTGTGGAGGCGCCGCCCGGCCTCTGCCCGCCATCCGTCTGAGTTATCTGGCACCTGGTGGTACCCCGGGTTCCCCCCGAGGCCCCCTTCCGTTTGCAACCTCTGCCCGCTTCATTTCACTGAGGGATGTCTCCACTCTGGGTCGTGTCCCCAGGTCTGCTGCCAGATACAATAGGCCGTGTTCACTCGCCTGTTTAATAACTGGTCGGGTTTTTTTTTTTTCCTTGGCAAATGCTGCTGATTTCCAGTAAACTGTAAAGGTCAACTAGCAAAGTATCTCAAACAACAGATGGTAAGTCCTGGTTTTTACTGCTACTACTATTAACTATGTAAGAATCATAATAATAATTATGATCATAATGATGCTATTTCTATTATATTTACTACTACTATTAATAGTGGTAGTAGTATTGGCGGTAGTAGTAGTAGTTGTATTGTTATCATTGTAACACACAAAAATGATTATTTTTTTTTACTATTTTTATTACAATTCTATTACTATGCCATTACCATTATTATTAGTAGTAGCAGCAGTAGTGGTAATGTGATCACTAATGTGAACAATAAACAATAATCATTACAAACAAAATAATGCATTAATATTATCATTGTTATTTTTATACTTATTTTTGTTCTCATAATTGTTATTATTTTTTGATGATGATGATTATTATCATGATCATTACATCATCACACTGATTGTTCAGAAGGATGACACCATATCCTTTAAGGATAATACTTGTGGGTAAAGTGTTACATACAATCCTGAGCCAAGTTGCAAGTTGGTCAAAATTATCAAAAAAAAGGGCAAAAGATATATTTGTACCCTCAGGTCCAGAATGGCTCACATTTTCGCTGCAGCTCACCGTCCCCTCGGTGTGAGGCTCCGGACAGGAGAGGACCGTGCCTTCCTCGGCGCCTTTCTAATTCCACAAAGTAAACACAGGATTGTTTCACCCATGAGAGGGGTGGAGGGGACATCGTCACAGGAGTTGCCAAATTGCCTCTTCTTCTCGAAAGCGCGTGTGGCTTGTATCAGCTCTCGTCAGCTTTTTTCAGGGGAGTGATAGAAGAACAACACAATCACAGGAGCCTGTTTGTGAAAACCAGGCCGTCAGAGAATTCTATCCCCTCTCACAGACAGCTGGAAACTATTTCAGAGCTTTTTTCTCTGATATACGCTGCTCAGCGGAGACAGTTTTTTTATTTATTTATCTATTTTCTGGATTCGAAGTGAAAGGCTTCTCTTTTCTCCATGACTTTAAAGGAATATTAATGCTGGGCTAATATCAAAAATTCAAGTTGTTTGTTTGGCATGGTGTATCTTTGACGGGAAACTGCTTGCTGATTTTCTTTTCGGACTTTGTTTCACCGTTCCCAAAACCCGAGCTTCCTGCAGTCAAATATCGATTACTGTGATCGATCAATATCTAATTTGTTAGTTTTTTTTTTTTTTTTTTTTTTTCGATTGTATGCATTCTCTAGCAATTTTCAAATTAAAATTGAAAAAAAAAAAAAAAAAAAAATATATATATATATATATATATATATATATATATATATATACTGCTCAAAAAAATAAAGGGAACACTTGAACAACACAATGTAACTCCAAGTCAATCACACTTCTGTGAAATCATAGTGTCCTCTCAGGAAGCAACACAGATTCATTTTGACTTGTTTTAAGGACATTACATCAAAGTTGGATCAGCCTGGAGTGTGTTTTTACACTTTAATTTTGAGTGTGATTCCTAATCCAGACCTCCATGGGTTAATAGATTTGATTTCCATTGATCATGTTTGTGTGATTTTGTTGTCAGCACATTTCAACCGTGTAAAGAGCAAAGTATTTCATAAGAATATTTCATTCATTTAGATCTAGGATGTATTTTTTAAGTGTTCCCTTTATTTTTTTGAGCAGTGTATATATTTCGTATATATATGTATATATGTAATAACATCCGTCCACTGCAATATGTTGAAAGTCTGATTCAAATAAGCTTTACCATTGAATTTGTGTATTTTTTTTGTTCCTGTGCCAATAAAACACTTATTTTTCCCTGATCAGCACGATGACAGACAGGACAGGAATCACTGTGGAAAACGGAATGTTTGCAGATGACATTGTGATCTGTGGTGAAAGCAGGGAGCAGGTGGAGGACAAACAGGAGAGATGGAGGTAAGCTCTGCAGAGGAAAGGGATGAAGGCTAGCTGCAACAGGACAGAATATGTGAGTGAATGAGAGGAACTCAAGTGGAGGTAAAAGTGAGGAGAGATGGGGAAGGTGGAGAATTTTAAGTACTTAGGGTCAACAGTCCAGAGCATTGGAGAGGGTGGAAAAGAGGTTCAAGTAAGGTGGGATGGGTGTAGAAAAGTTTCAGGTGTGATAAGAGAGACTCAGCAAGAATGAACGGGTGAGGAAGATGATGGTGAGAACAGCCACGTTGTCTACATTGCAGAGGTGAGGAGAAACACAGGGAGCAGAGCTGGAGGGGGCAGAGATGGGTTAAGGAGGATGAGCCTATCTATCTATCTATCTATCTATCTATCTATCTATCTATCTATCTATCTATCTATCTATCTATCTATCTATCTATCTATCTATCTATCTATCTATCTATCTATCTATCTATCTATCTATCTATCTATCTATCTATCTATCTATAATAATAACAATAACAACAGTGATAACAATAATGTATTTATCTATTAAATTGTTTTTTTTCTTGAATCAAGTTATTGCTTTTGTTTATTTATTGGACGATTTATTTATTTATTTATTTATTTATTTATTTGTGTATTTACTATTATTCAGTTGATTTTTCTTTGTTAATGTAAAGTTAATACTTCATCTTTTTCAAATATTTTTACATATATTTATCATGAATTTACTTATTTGTGTGTTTTTTATATTTTATATTTCCTTGCTCTCAGTCATTTACAAAATTCGACTTTTGTGCATTAGATGAAATAAAAAAAATGCATTATTCATGGACTAGCCTGTGAAACAATGACACTCAGCCATTGATTTATCCTTTATTTTTGTCTTAAAACCAAGCCGAGCGTTCCGATCTGGGTCCTTACGGGTAGGTAAGAGAAAGTAATGGCAAGCTGCTTAGCACACCAATATGTGGTTTTAGAAAGCGAGTGTGTTTCCTCTGCATTCAGATGGGGGAGGGAGATAAGCGTGCGCTTAGGGGAACAGATTCTATGTGTTTTGCATACTCCCTTGTTTGTGTAAATGAACACCTCCTTCCTTCATAATGACTTCTTAACCAGCACCGTCTAATGGCCATTTGGAGCGTCCTAATTGGCCCAAATCATCCATTCTCCACGTGCACTCCTTCCCGAGGCTTCGGCAGAGAATCCCTGCTGGTCAGGGGCTCTGCTTCCTCCTGCCATGCAAATGAGGCAGAGCAGAAGTTTAATGAAAAAAAAAAAAGACTGAATAAGCTGTCCCGACAATCTCCGTCCCAGCAGCCCCCACTCCCCACTGTCGTGCACCTCATTAACCCACAGAGGGCACAGGAAATGAACCCTCTGACAAGCCGTTAGGGAGCAACTAATGACCAAATCAGCAAGGTTGCCACAAGCCAAATTAGCATTTTATAAACCTTACAGAATCACGCCGAGTGTGTGTGTGTGTGAGTGTGTCTGTGCGCACGTGACAGCCATGGGGTCCAGGTAGAACGGGACAAGTCCTTTCTATAAGCAACTTTGTGCAAAGCGTGAACTACATTGCTACAATGCCGATGGATCCGGTGATGGCTTCTTGTCAGAGGGCCTTCCATGTCACAGAGCTCGGCCATTGCCGCTGCCAACCATGCTGGGGTTTGAAAAAAATATTCAAGGCATGACAAACACCCAGACGATGCCGATGGATCCAGTGATCGCTTCGTGTCTGAGGGTGTCACCAAGTTTGGTCATTTTGGTTGGGACACTTCAGAAACTGACACTTTGTAAACACACACAACTTCCCTGCTCTTGGATTATTGTTTTTTTTTTGTGATTTTTTTTTTTAGGTTTCCTGGAAATGTCAAGTTATCGCTTTCTTTTATTGCAATTCCCAGAATATTTATTTATTTGCCAGTTTAGTCACTGTACCTATTTTGATTTCCTCAACCGATTGTCAGGGCATTTTTTTTTCATTTGCTTTTTGTTTTAGTTTTTGCCTTTTCTAATTAAAAAAAAATCCCATACACTTTGTTTTGTAGGCAATCTTCCTGTTATTTATCCATATATATTGATCTAAATAATTTATCTTTTTTTGTTTACTGAAAGCATGAAAACTAATAATTTGATGAATTTATATATTTTTATTTTATTTTGGACTTTTTTTTTTCTTTCATCTCCTAAAGAGCCTCTCAAAATGTCGATATAATAGTTAACTTATATAACTCATACTCCATTTTGAAGATTCTGATCAGCTGCCATTTAAATCTGTTGAGCTTTTAAAAGTTTTTCTTCCTACCTGCAATATGCCATTTTTTGTAGAGAAGCATGTTTAATTTTTATTTTGATTATTTTTAATGGTTCTGTCAAGCGCACTGTGCCACTGTGTTGCACAGAAGGCCCCCACTTTAGTTCTCAGTTTTAAAAATTATGGTGTGATATTCCTTTACAAATCCAGCTTTTTTTTTTTTTTTTTTTTTTTTTGACCGGCTGTATCAACGCTACAACCTTTTTTTTCTTGAAATAAAAGAAAAGAGTAAAAAAAAAAGAAAGAAAAAACATCTGCAGATCGTCATCATTATAATATTGTGATAGTAGCCTCGAGGCTTTTTCAGCAGAGCCATGAAACACAACCACGTCATTCTCCTTTAAGCCTGCAGCAGCTTCAGCTATGTTTTCATATTGACTTTTAGATTTTACTGTTTAGGATGAAGGCTTTATGTGGCCTCTCGCCCTGCTGTTGTCACGATACCTTTGAATGTTGTTTGACCAGCACCTAATTTAGGATCCCCTGCTACAATTCCCTGTAAAACTCAAAAATGAGTAAATAAACAGTAGTAGGAATTCAGTATTTCTGAACAAAATCACAGAGATCTGGTATGCTCTTCCTGAAGATATAACATGGAAAGATTTACTGTGCTTGGCTGCCTTACAGCTCTTCTTAAGACATATTTTAAATAGGCTTTAGCTATATTGTATTTGTGTACATAATTTATTTTATATTTGGACCATGTCACACACACACACACACGCACACACACATACACACACACACACACACACACACACACACACACACACACACACACAAACACATCTATATATTAGGTTGGATGGTGGGGAAATGTGTGAAAAATGTGCATGTTTTTATTGTCTTGTCCGAGTTGTGTGGCAAGTGACATTGAGGCTGCAGGGACTGTTCTGGCTTTATTCAACTGCAGAGTTTTTAGGGTCATTTTGCAGTGATTAAAATCCATCCATCCATCCATCCATCCATCCATCCATCCATCCATCCATTCATCTGTTTATCTTCAATCCACCCTACAATCAATCCATTTATACATCCATCATCTATCTAGCCATCCATCCATCTATCCAGATTCGTTTACAGCAGAGTTTTGTGTAATCGGTATTGATATTTTTTTTTTTTTTCTTTTTTGTAAATTCATACACGTGCAAATACAATAAATAGTTAGAAATTTTAATCTGAAGTTTTTATTCATTTTATGTGATTTCTTGCTGATTGCGGCACCAATCATTATATCATGTGCCGGAAATGAGCACTTATAGCAATAGATTGATCATTTTTTATCATTAGATTTAATGATCAAGATCATTTGTCACGCAATTATTGGGGCACTTTTTATTATAATTTTTTTTTTTTTTTTTTATGGAAAAAACTTAAGAATGATTAACATGATAGGAACACAGAACATCACACAATAGGCATTTAAACTGATTAGAAATTGCAAAAGCGAACTCAAAAAAGTAATCTAGCGAGAGATCATTGTATGTGGGAGGTCCTCCAATCAGGCACCAACTAGTAAAATCAATTTCCAGATTTTAACTAGGAGCAGAGAGCCAGTATTTTAATATATTATACATTTATGTATTAGTTTTTTTATCATCTCCCACCGGTGCCCTCATCTGCCACTATGAGCCCACGATGATTCTGCTTACTGTGCTTCCATGCTATGCACTAAGACCGTATTTCTGTCTCTGTGGATGTCAGTATTAAAAAAAACAATTTTAATGTATGAACTAAATTTCCATAGTCTAGCTGATGTGTCTAATATTTTTCGTCAACAACTGTAACATGTTTCTCGTATCATGAAACGACTGCAAAGAGACATTAAGTGAAGAACGCATTGACGGTGCCTCATGCCACTAGTGATCCAAGGGATCCTTCTTACTACTCGGCAACAGGATAATAGAATTAGCACTAGGAAGTCACAGTAAACAGTAAATTAGCAAGTCAAGTGCAGCCATCCGGCTATTTTTTCTGATCTCATTGGGCTGTATAGCTCAGAAACGGTAAGGGATGAATGTAAATCTCCTGGGAAGTTTTTCAACCTTTTGGCCAAAAAGGATCTATTTCAAACTGTTCCTGAGGCGACCAAGTTGCTCCAGCTGGTAGTCACCGTTCCGGCTACGACAGCATTGGTGGAGAGGTTGTTCTCGGCATCGAAAAGACTCAAAGCATACAATTGGAACAGGACTGATAAAGGACGACTGTTTTCACTGGCAGTGATTTCCATTGAGGCAGAGAGGTTTAAAACAGAAGAAAGATAAGGAAGACTTCTACAAGCAAGTTATCGATGCTTTTCTTCAGAGGGAGCGGCGCATGGACTTCATTTATAAGTAAAGTTAAGAGATAATAACATTTTTTTACATGTGCTCTTTTCTATACTACAGTTTGTATATGTAAAGAATGCTGATATGATATTTTAAACAAGATGCGTCAATTGCTGGCAATAAAATAGCGAAAAAGCTACTCTGTAGGGTTCATTTGTTTGTAAAGCTAACTGTGATGATGTAAGTGCCTCACCAGCCATGAACCTCACTGCACGTCACTGGGGGGAATGTACCCTCGGTGGATTTTCCTCCGTAACTTGATGCAGTTTTGTTGTTTCGGAAACTCGAATAACGCCGACAATGCAATTAATTATTGTCGCCCCTCAAGGTGGATTCAGAAATTTGAATTATTTAGATAATTATTTTTCAAGCAATGACCTTTACATAGTTCAATATGGCTTATTTCATTTCATTTACCATTCTATTTTTGATTTGATTTTTCTTGACTATTGCTCAAAATTGTATTATTTATTTTGCATATTTACAGTATTTGCATAAAATTACCATGACTTTTCCTTTCTTTTTCCCTTTCTCCCTCATTTATTTCTTTTTGTTCTTGGATTCTTCTTCCTTTTCTTCTTCTCCTTATAATTTTTTGGTTATATTGATTTTGTATCAATCAATCTATTTTATTATATTTTATTTTGCCACTACTCAATTTATTTACTTGTTTTTGTTGTTCTAGCGATTGATATTGTTTAATTTTTTGTGTTTCTGTGTCAATCCATTTTGTTTTTATTTCATATGATTTTTCTATTTCTTTATTTATTTACTTTCCAAATTACATTTACGTCTTTGTCTTCAGGCTTTCTTTCACATTGGATAGCTCTGTTGCTGTATTTTTATGATTTGTTTGTCTCTCAGAATTTCCAATATGGAGAAAAAGACTAACAAAAATGAAACAAAAAACAAACAAAGACGGAAAAAGAGGTGTCTTACAATCCTTTACAAAAAGGTTAAAAATCCACTGCAATGCAAAGGGAGGAGAGATTGTACATTCAAGAAAGTAAATAATATAAGATATACGTGAGTGGGCGTCTTTGTCTGGATGTGGGTATGACAAATACAAACCCATAAATGAGGATTATGCTCACCTTTTACGTTTTTTAAATGCAGGAACATGAACGTCTCTGAGCCCGAAAACTTCAGTAATGTGTCTTTGTGCGTGGTTGAGTGTGTCAGTCCTCATGGAAAGAAGTAGGCCAGTTACAATGAAAAAATTGGCCGGAGATGAGTGTTTAACAAAACGAGGATACCGTCGTGCAACGTGCTGTCAAAAAACAGAAAAACAAAAAGAACTGAATGAAAAGAAACTTTCGGGTAAAACAAAGGCCAGGAAAACAAACCTGGAATGGAAATTCAGAATTGTCCCGTTTTCTCTTTCATCCTGATGCATCTGCGTGAATCAGAGACATGAAGACTTGAGAGAATCACATTAGATCTCTATCAGCCTTCGTGAGATGTGTGTGTCAGTGTAATCAGCTTTGAAATATCCTGAGCTCTGCAAAGGGAACAAATGATGTCATTTAATGTTTTCTCCTTCAAGGATAAAGCTGTTAGTCTGTGTGTGTTGACAGCGTGCTGTGTTTCCCAGAAATCCCATTATAAAACAGCGAAACCAGCGATTTGTTAGTCCTGCGGGTCCCAACCTTTTTTACATTCTAAGCCTCCAGAGCAAATGTAGCAGAGACTCGGAAGAGCAGCATTACGTACGAAAGATGCTATGGAGTTTTTGGATCTATCTATCTATCTATCTATCTATCTATCTATCTATCTATCTATCTATCTATCTATCTATCTATCTATCTATCTATCTATCTATCTATCTATCTATCTATCTATCTATCTATCTATCTATCTATCTATCTATCTATCTATCTATCATCTATCTATCTATCTATCTATCTATCTAACGATCGATCGATCAATTTATTTGTATTTCAATTTAATAAGTATTTATAATCAATTAATGTAATAATTGATCTGTTGTGTGTTCATCTATTCTTATCCTTATTCTTATTCTAATTCTTATTCTTATTCTTATTCTTATTCTTATTCTTATTCTTATTCTTATTCTTATTCTTATTCTTATTCTTATTCTTATTCTTATTCTTATTCTTATTCTTATTCTTATTCTTATTCTTATTCTTATTCTTATTCTTATTCTTATTCTTATTCTTATTCTACTTTTGTTTTTATTTGTTTTTCTTCTTTTTATATCTATTTTTATTTTTTCTTAGTTTATTTTCTACTGATGTTAAATCATCTCACAGACCTCCAACAGTAAAATGCCACCCAATTTGCTTATCCCATGTCCAGGGGGAGAAGAATGTTCCAGAAATAGAACAAAAAAAATTGCCTCATCGGATTGCCGTTATTACAGTCTCTCCGTGTCCATGTATGTAATTGAGGAAGTCTTAACTCCACCAATCGAGCCTCAGGTTAAGTACCTTTTTTTGAAGATAATTGGAAAATGCAAATGAGCGGTAATTGTTCTGCGTCGAGGCGACTGGTTGACCTCGCTTGCTTTAGCCTGTGAATCCGCCGAAGCTTCCACCCAGTGCAAACCAGAAAGAATTATGCGCTTTTTGATTTTCTTTCAAAATAAAAAATACATAACTGGAAACTTACCTGAATTTTCTACAAACCCCTGAACAAGTTAATGTATTTGAGGACTCAGGATGCAACATAACAATCCAATAAGCCATATTCACAAATTTCCGGTGAGCCAAAAAAAAAAAAATATATGCATATAAAACGCCCTTTTTTTCTGTATACATAGTGACAGCACACAATCATACACTTGCCTACTGTACAGTACTAAATGTTCAAATCAATTTGGCTTTTAACACTACATTCTGACTGGCCAAGAAATATTTGAAATGCAATCACATAATGCACTAATAAGGAGAAGAGCACTTTTTGCTTCCAAATCCCACAAAAAGTCATGCACTTCTATTCACTTCTCAGCGAAAAAGGGCAAGCTTGTGTTTTGTGTTCCCCAAATACATTTCCGTCTCCTCACAAGCCATCAGCGGTTTCTGGCATCAAACCCGTCCTCCAGACCAAGATGATGGACAGTCGATCTGATACCCACCGTACCAGCTGAAGTCAGAAGGGAAGTGAGTCACAGAGAGCGGTGAAAGGAAATTAAACCTGAGCCCATCAAAATTGTCTGAATGCAGGGAACATTAGCCAGCCACGATTGGAGGCTGATTCCCAGAGACTGATCATTTGTCACATAAATGTTAGAGTAATTATTGGATACATTTTCTTTGAATAAAATAAAAAAAAAAAGAAAAGAAAAAAAGAGAATACAAAAGAAAAGAAAGCAAAAAAGAAAAACAAAAATACACAAAACAACAAATACAATGAAATAAATAAAAAAATAAGATAAAAAAAAGCAAGAAAACCCCAAAAACAAAACAAAACAAAAAACAACACAAAACAACATAAAATAAAATTGAATAAATAAAATAAAATCAGATCATTCATGTTATGACTCTTAAAGCTGGAAGCACCTTCAGGAGATGATAACTAGTTGCATAGATATGAAACCGTGAACTGGTTCTGTAAAAAAGGTGTAATAAGATGCCATTTTCTACTTCATGTTTCCTGTGTAAAGTTCAAATGTCAAAATATTATAATAAAATGGAAACAATAGTTTGACATTTATTGTAAAGTGCGTTGGTCATGCTAAACTCTGCACCACTTTATGGCCGAGGAAAAGGAAAACTTGAGAATATATTTTTATGTAGATGGAGCCATTGTGTATGCTTAACATTTGCAGGCTTTTTAGGCCTAAACTTTAGAATAGCCCGTGTCCAGACCGGGGACATCTGGCGATTAGAAAAAAAAAACTATTAGAAGGAATAGACACTCAATGTGAGAAGAAATATCTTGACTCTCTGTACTCCAATCCAAGTGATGGAGGATGAGTTGGAGCGGCGGATCACGAACCTGTGCCGTTTCAAATAGGACAATAGTTCAATAGGTCCGGAACAGGAGATGGATCAGTACAGAGGAGCAACAAAAGCCTGGGAGAGGGAACAAAAAAAAGACATTGAAGATGAATAGGGTCCTTTTGGTTCACTTTCCGACCTGAATTTTATCCCATAACTGAGAGTCACACTCTGTCTGGCTTTTTTATTGCGCTTTTTTTTTTTGCGTTCAATGAAAGTGTTATAAAAGTTAAAGTCCAAATCAAACCAAGGTTTCATCAAATTGGATTATTCTATTATTTGTTCATTTTGGCATGGGTCTGAATATATGTACAGGACTGTCTCAGAAAATTAGAATATAGAATACAGAATATTCTTTATCTTCTGTAATGCAATTCCAGAAAAGGAAAATTACTTTTTCATGATATTCTATTATTTTGAGATAGGATTTTTGAGTTTTCTTAAAATTTAAGCCCTAATCAGCAATATTGAAATAATGAAAGGTTTGCAATATTTCAGTTGATTTGCAATGAATCCAGAATGTATGACATTTTTGTTTTTGTAATTGCATTACAGAAGTTTATCAGAATATTTTAACTTTCTGAGATAGTCCTGTATATGTCTTAATCATTCATTCATTCACTTATTATTTAATTACATTTAATTTCATCACTATTTTAATGGTGCTAATAAAATTAATAATAATAATAATAATAATCAACATCATCATTATATGTATTTGTCACTTATAAATATAGATATAAAAATAATATATATAGTAATATATATATAAATATATTGTACATGTATATGCAAATACAGTATACCTGTATATAGTTATATGATATGCAGTTTCTTCTTCTTCTTTCGGCTTTTCCCGTTAGGGGTCGCCACAGCGAGTCAACTTTCTCCATCTAACCCTAATCTCTGTATCTTCCTCTCTCACACCAACTACCTTCATATCCTCTCTCACTTCATCCATAAATCTTCTCTTTGGTCTTCCTCGAGACCTCTTGCCTGGCAGCTCCAATTCCAGCATCCGTCTACCAATATATTCACTATCTCTTCTCTGTACATGACCGAACCATCTCAGACTGGCTTCTCTGACCTTCTCTCCAAAACATCGGACATGTGCCATCCCTCTGATAGACTCATTCCTGATCCTATCCATCCTGGTCACTCCCAAAGAGAACCTCAACATCTTCATCTCTGCAACCTCTAATTCTGCCTGCTGTCTTTTGGTCATTGTAACAGTTTCTAGTCCAAACATCATCGCTGGTCTCACCACTGTCTTGTACACCTTTCCTTTTATTCTGGCCGATAGTCTTCTATCACATAGTACCCCTGACACTTTTCTCCACCCATTCCAACCTGCTTGGACCCGTCTCTTCACCTCTTTTACGCACACTCCGTTGCTCTGGACTGTTGACCCTAAGTACCTGAAATCCTCCAGCTTCTTGATCTCCACTCCCTGTAGCCTCGCCGCTCCACCCGAGTTCCTCTCGTTCACACACATATATTCTGTCTTGCTGCAACTAACTTTCATTCCTCTCCTTTCCAGAGCATACCTCCACCTGTCTAGATTTTCCTCTACCTGTTGTCTGCTCTCACTACAGATCACAATGTCATCTGCAAACATCATGGTCCATGGGGATTGCTGTCTAACCTCATCTGTCAGCCTATCCATCACCATTGCGAGCAAGAAGGGGCTCAGAGCTGATCCCTGATGGAGTCCCACCTCCACCTTGAACTTCTCTGTTACCCCTACAGCACACTGTACCAGTGTCTCACAGCTAGCATACATGTCCTGCACCAGTCTAACATACTTCTCTGCCACTCCAGACCTCCTCATACAATACCAGAGCTCCTCTCTTGGCACCCTGTCATATGCTTTTTCTAGGTCTACAAAAGCACAATGTAACTACCTCTGGCCTTCTCGGTACTTTTCTATTATCATTCTCAACGCAAATACTGCATCTGTAGTACTCTTCCTAGGCATGAAGCCATACTGCTGTTCACAAATGCTGACTTCTGCTCTCAGTCTAGTTTCCACTACTCTTTCCCATAACTTCATTGTATGGCTCATCAACTTTATCCCTCTGTAGTTCTGTAATTCTGCACATCCCCTTTATTCTTAAAAATAGGCACCATCACACTTTGTCTCCATTCTTCAGGCATCTTCTCACTCTCTAAGATCCGGTTGAATAATCTAGTCAGAAAATCTACCGCTGCCTCTCCTAGACACTTCCACACCTCCACAGATAAATCATCAGGACCAACTGCTTTTCCGCTCTTCATCCTCTTCAATGCCTTCCTCACTTCACTTTTACTAATTTTTGCTACTTTGTGGTCTACGATAATCACCTCTTCTACCCTTGCCTCTCTTTCATTTTCCACATTCATCAGTTCTCCAAAGTACTCTTTCCATCTTCCCATCACTCTTCTAGCGTCTGTCAATACGTTTCCCTCTCTATCCTTTATCACCCGGACCTGTTGTACATCCTTTCCATCTTTATCTCTCTGTTTCGCCAACCTGTATAGATCATTCTCACCCTCCTTACTATCCAACCGAGCATACAAGTCATCATAAGCCCTTTGTTTTGCCTTTGCTACCTCTATCTTTACCTTTCGCCGCATCTCCCTGAACTCCTGTCTGTTCTCTTCAGTCCTCACAGTATCCCACTTCTTTTTCGCTAACTGCTTTCTCTGTATACACTCCTGCACTTCCTCATTCCACCACCATGTCTCCTTATCTACCTTCCTTCCAGATGACACACCAAGTACTCTTCTACCTGTCTCCTTGATAACACTAGCTGTTGTTGTCCAATCATCTGGAAGCTCACCCTGACCACCCAGACCCTTTCTCAATTCCTCCCTGAAAACCATGCAACACTCCTCCCTTTTCAGCTACCACCATTTTGTCCTCTGCTCTGCCTTTGTCCTATGCAGTTTAATAATAATTATTGTCATCGTGTATTATGTAACTGTTGTCCAGACAAGCTTTAAAACATTTTCCTCTTTAATTGATGTAGTTACTTAATTTAATAATAGTAGTTATTGTTGTTGTTAAATATACGTATAATTCACCATTATGGATAGATAGATAGATAGATAGATAGATAGATAGATAGATAGATAGATAGATAGATAGATAGATAGATAGATAGATAGATGGATAGATAGATAGATAGATAGATAGATAGATCGATAGATAGATAGATAGATAGATAGATAGATAGATAGATAGATAGATAGATAGATAGATAGATAGATAGATAGATAGATAGATAGATAGATATTGGCAAGGTTGACTTTGTCTTTGACCTATGTGCACACCTCTTCCACCTTTTCTCGATTGGAAGCGGTTTGTTTTCCCACGATGATAAGTTATTAAATAAAAAGAATTTAAAAAACTACATATTAAAAAAACTACATTCATACTACATATGTAAATTTGTACTTTTACATATATATATATATATGTGTGTGTGTGTGTGTGTGTGTATATATATATATATATATATATATATATATATATATATGTGATATATATACTACTAACACTGTTAATGATAAGAAGAAAAAGAAGAATTAGAAGAGCTATCATAACGTCATAATAATAAAATATTAATAACTTGAAATTCAAATAAAAATCATACAAGACATCATTTGTCATAATAACAATCACATAATACAGCACTAAATACATAAGAAATAAGGCAAAAATGCATGCAATTTAATTATCACACAGAAATTCCCTTCACTATCAAATTCTAGTTTGCAGAGTTCTACTCGCCACAGCGCTTGAGCTGTCATTACTCGCAGCCTTTCCATTTGACTCACCCATGTGAACATCTCAGTTTCCCCTTCAAGTATCAGAGTCATACAAGTATTTGTAATGGCGTTGGGGGCGGGAGGGAGGGGGGGTGTTAATCTTAAATGGATTTTAACCCGCTTTGATCAATTTAACTTTGAGGAGAATGGCGAGGAAAGTTGAAAACAGGATTACATCTGCTTCTTAGCTACGGGGAGACGCAGCATCCACCTTTTTTTTCGTCCGGATTAGTTAGCTGTCATCATTTGCCACTGACTGTTAATGGGCTCTAATTATGCATGATTACACTTAAACCTTCCCTGCATGGGACGACCAATAGCAATAACATCATTATACCAAATCACACTTTGGTCTTTTTTTTGGTGTTGGGGGAGGGAGGGCAGCGGCAAGCTAAAAATAACACACCCGCTGCACATGCAGATCCTCTATGGATCGAAAACTAACATGTGCGACAATGGCCGCCGTGCCACAATGAGAAATGTGACAACAACATAGGCGAGCGGCCCTCTTTGGATAATTGCTCTCATTTAAATATTAATGCAGCACTTTTGTGTCCGCGGTAGCGCCAGTGCCTTTGCATGCAGATGGCATCGGACCGAAAATAAAGATCAAAGACAAGAGGAATCCTATTTGTTCCACTCGCAGCGTAATGCCAAGGCTTTAGCAGCATCTGCCCGCTCGATTTCGGGGCTCAGAATGAGGAGTTGGTTGTGCGCTGATGCTGCTGCTGCAGATGGCTGCGGCTGATATCCAGATAGTGAGGATCTGCTGCTGCTACTGCCGGCTTCCTCGAAGTGTCAAGATGCTAATTTTTGCCGCTAAAACTCATCACATGTGCATCACAGCTGCATGTGCGGAGTAAAATGTTCTCGGTGTCTTGCTAACCACCGACATGACACCACTTTGAAATCATAACAAAACAAAAAAAATTCATCTGTACTTCGCCAAATAATGATTTTTACATATGAATGTCATCAAATATAGAGCAGATATAACTATTTTGTTGTTCATTAAGTTACAATTTTCACACTGTGCACCTAGATAGACGCCTCTGTTTAAAATGCAAGGTTTCTCTCAGGTGCCAGTAGTTCTTATTCCCACAATGACACGCTCATGAAAAATATTAAAAAATAAATACATACATACATAAATACTGTATGCACACACAGCTGAAAGCACAGGTAAGAGCTGCCTGCATGGCGTGCCGCCTGACGCAGCTCAGATGGTGCCAGTGGAATTGCTGCAGGGTCATCAGCCGGGGGCCACCCTTCATTGATGTTTCGCTCCATTTATTCTTGAACATCTCATGGTGATTGAGCAATGACAGGGACGTCTCCCTGTAGCCCCATGCAGTCACTCCTAGGACCCAACATTCCCCTACGACATGTCCTTTCTTCTCAGCCACAGACAGAAACTGTCTCTTTCCCCCTCTTCTGCCAAGTCCTTGGATGCCTTCTTCAGCTTTGACCCAGTCACTCCAATGTTTCTCAGGAGGCGCTGGATGGATGTTCTTATAAACCCCCTGCAGCCAACCTCCACCGGGCAGATAGTAGGTGATAGTACTCAGACTCTATATAAGAGAGTGAGAAGATGCCCGAGGAATGGAGAAGTGTGATGGTGCCCATTTTTAAGAATAAGAGGGATATGTAGAATAGCGGCAACTATAGATGGATAAAGTTGATGAGCCATACAATGAAGTTATCAGAAAGAGCAGTGGGAACTAGACTGAGAGCACAAGTCAGCAGCAGCAGTTTGTGTGCAGCAGTATGGCCTCATGCCTAGAGAGAGTATTACAGATGCAGTATTTGCTAATAGAGAACTACAGAGGTCAGAGGTCTGATAATACTAACAATAATCATCTTATTCGCATGATCTTCATCAACATCATTATAATAATACTGACCCTTCAACGAGCAAGCACTTGGACGGAAGCGGAGAGGCAAAAGATCCTTGCACACTTAGGTGGCTTTTGCCTCAACTGATTGGTGTAGGTAGGGAAAACATGGGATATGGGAAGATGTGGTGGATTAAGGTCTGCCCCCTCTCGGAACGTGCAGAAAGAGAGACCTCAAGGGCTCAGGAGAAGCTGTGAGGTTACTATCATGCAGTAATGAAGGTATGTGGGAGGAATGAGAGGAGATAGACCATCAAATTTTTAAACTTAGTTCTAAAGAATCTAAGGAATTAGTTGTGAGCCATCACAATTTATATATATATTTATATATTTTTCAAGTGCTTTCACATTGCAAATAATTTTATTCTTGCTGAAAGATGCACCGTTTTCCCCAAACCAGTTGACGGACCTGGTGGGAGGTAATGTTTTAATGGGAGACTGACAGAAACAACTTTCATGATGAGGTGTGTAAAAATCCATTGGATGACAGACCATTGGAAAGCATTATTCGCCATTTTTTTCTAACATCTTTTACCTGTACCATAGTGATGTTACAATTACAAGCACTGTTGTGACGCAACTTTTGGAGAGTATAAAAATGAATCATATTGAATAAGTACAAACTTTTTGCCGAAGCTAAACTTTGAAACATTCCTGATACATGCTGTATATCAGGACCCGCCTAATAATGATGATTCAGTCCCAGATCAAAGCAACACAATATTTAAAAAAAAATTAACAAATTTAAGAAAATGGGTGTTTTAGATGTTTTGTTTTGTTTTGTTTTGTTTTGTTTTGTTTTGTTTTGTTTTGTTTTGTTTTGTTTTGTTTTGTTTTGTTTTGTTTTGTTTTGTTTTGTTTTGTTTTGTTTTGTTTTGTTTTGTTTTGTTTTGTTTTGTTTTGT
Source organism: Fistularia commersonii (assembly GCF_037954325.1). Lineage (NCBI taxonomy): Eukaryota > Metazoa > Chordata > Actinopteri > Syngnathiformes > Fistulariidae > Fistularia > Fistularia commersonii. The sequence continues at coordinate 2,168,737 of NC_141314.1, forward strand.
TTTGTTTTGTTTTGTTTTGTTTTGTTTTGTTTTGTTTTGTTTTGCCTTTCTCAAAGGGTGTGTAAAACACAGGATGTATTTTACACACCTGTGAGAAAGACATGATTGTCTATGCATATGTGTTTTTCACACATCTGCACCATGTGTACTCTCCATGAGGCATGGGCATACAGTATATCAGTTTGGTTAAAACAACAGTTAAGGAAGCATATGAGTGTGTGCTTTTGTGTGTTTGTGTTTGTGTTTGTGTTTGTGTTTTTTCTGTATGTGAACAAGTGTGTCACAAACATTTTTTTTTTAGTGGTTTAATTTGGACTCTGGGGAAGGAAGCCAGGGGCTAACAAGGGATCTGAACATGCCTATAAACCAATAATGTGATGCATTATTTTGGGGGGAAAGACAACCGTGAGCAGAATCTACAAGTCAAAGATGAGATCGGAGGCATTCGACAGACAACAACTTAAAATGTATGTAATTGGTCTTTGCATCTGTTCTATTCTTTTTTCAATATCTATAACACACCCACGCTGGTGTAGAAAGGTCAATAAGCTCTACTGACACAGTCTGTAATGAGAGGACACTGTTATAAAAGGTATAATTCACCATAATCAGCCTTATAATAGGGGGTTAATAGCTTTAAACTTATATATATATATATATATATATATATATATATATATATCCATCCATCTACAACCGCTTATCTGGAGTCGGGGGAAGCGGCCAGAGGAGTGAGGCCCAGACCTCCTTCTCCACTACCATGGTCCAGCTCCTCTTGGGGGACCCCAAGGCATTCCCAGGCCAGCCTGGAGACATCGTCTCTTCAGCATGTCCTGGGTCTTCCCTGTGGTCTCCTCCCAGATGGCGAAGCCCTTCGACAATATAGCTTCCAAACTCTATGAAAATAAGGTGGAAGCTCAAGAAGGGGACATCTATCTATCTATATATCTATCTATCTATCTATCTATCTATCTATCTATCTATCTATCTATCTATCTATATATATATATATATATATATATATATATATATATATATATATATATATATATATACAAATGACCATCAATGCATTTGTTCATGTATTGAATTGTTGGTCTTTCTCAATTAAATGTCATTGTATCATCTTCTTAATTTAGTTGATGTTTATATTTTTTTCATTCATTATTCAAATGTCATTTTTTTTTTTTTTATTAATGTCATGTTATTACCTGTTTTTTTTTTTCTGACTGTCTGTGTTTTTTTGAACCAGGAACCTCTTGCTGTCAAGCCAGAATGCTAATCACTGCACTGCTGTGCTGCCTTGGCACATGGAATGGACCTGTACATAAATATAAATAGATACAGAAATTGTCAATTCACCATGTGAATGGCTGGCACATGTACTAAAAGCACTTTGTCCCTGATGTGTCTCCCTGCCACTTCTGAGCCTAAAGGGCGATCAATGTTTTGTTTTGTTTTTTTATTACTCTCTATACTCCTTACTGCTCCCCATGTGCCAGGCGCTAACCACTGAGCTCCACTGCTAGACTTGGATCTTGTATGGGGCCATGGAGCTCCCCCACCCAATCCGGAGGCCTTCTTGCTTTCCGATGCCATCCGTCAACATTTGGATTTTCATAGCTTTGTCTGGATGTCAACCTGAGGCCGCTTTGCTATTCTGCAACAAATAGATGCTATAACTTTGCTATAACACTCTGTATTTTTCATTTATTTGGCATCTTCCACAGTGATTTTACTTTTTGCTTTGTTTATATTTACATTTATAATCAACACAGATTTACCTTAATTTGATTATATGAGTCTGTGTAGTTCTGGTTTTATCTTGTTTTCTAAATTTCTATTTGTCACTTCACGAATCGTGTGTATAGGGTACCCAAACCCTTTGAAACAGAGGTTTCTACATAAAAAAGGCGGTTGCGGGCACCACATGCTTGCTAATGGGGGAATGGTGGGTTTTAGTTATTTTTAAATTGATCCAGACCTACTCTACATGGAAAGGGACACCGCATGAATAAACAGCGGCTTTGCTCTGCTAAACTTTCTTTCAACTTGAACTTTCAATTGAAAAATAAATAATTCTCGAGTTTTTCATCCTTCATCTGACATATTTCCCCTGTCCACTACATGAGCACGGATCGTGTCTCCGGTTTTTGAGTGGTGAAGCCATATGAGTCCACCGCCGGCAAATCTACAACCGACAGGTTTTGCTTTTATTCTGAAAAGCTGACTAACCCTGCTCCCTGCAGATGACACAAATCCGCTCTAAGTCTTTAACACAGCAAGCCCCCGTCCCAAGAGCTAACCATCATCCGTGGACACTGAGTGGGCGGTGGTGGGGGGGTCCGGGGGGTCCGGGGGGTCCACATGACATGTTTTTGGGAGGTTATTACCCAGAAACGTGCCCAGAGACAATCCCCCCCGTTGACATCTGCACATTAATAAAAACACAGCGGAAATTGATGTCATACATTGTTTGCCTCTGTGGCCCTGGCGCCAGCAGAGCAGCAGAGGAAATTGGGAAAGTTAAGGTGCGAAATGACGAGACGCAAATGAAATGTCAACGATTCAAAGGTAGTTAATGAGATTTTGTTCCTATCTAATTTTCAGTTGTAAAGTAATGTGAGGGGGATAAAAAACATTTAAAAAAAGACTCCCAACAATCGGAGTCACAAGAGGATATGTGTTGCTTCGTCGTGTGTCATCGGTGCAGCTCTAAGAACAGTGGCATAAAGTGAAGCAAAAAAAAAAAAATCTGTTGATTCACAGATGTTTCATGTATATTTTATAACAATAGAACATCAGTCAACGGATTTAATCCATTCGTGGAGTGAATACATTTTTCACAATTAAATCAATGTAAATCCCACCGATCCGTTCTCCAGCCCCCAAAACATACTTTACTCTTTTGAAACTTGAAAAAAAGAACAGAAAAGCAAGGAACTAAATATAACCATATTTATGACTGTGTTTCAGGTGTTTTGATCTTGTCTTGGTAGCACTTGTACTTGACGTTTTCTTCACTGTGTCAATGTGCAAAAGTAAAGCCTGAGACCCTCACTAACGCTGCCTCCAGCAAGCTCTCTTTCATCAATCCACACAAAAGTAATTTTTCTATTTCTTCCAATACTTGACACCTTTGCTTTGTTAAATTAGTCACCCCTTTAGACACATTAGCCATCTTTAGCGCATCTTTGTTCTACAGGATCGTACGGATGGTTGACTTCGCCACGTTATCGTGCTTGGCGAGATATGAAATGGGAACACCGCGCTCACTTTTAGCTTTTATTTCCTTCTTCAGATCGACTAATTCTTAATTTATTCCTAAAACCACTAGCATCAAGACTCTTTTTATGACTTTTTTGGGAGTCATGATGAGGGCCACCTTACTGAAAAAAGCATAATAACAGGAGGCCACAACAATGAATGATATAAACTACACAGGGTACTGGCATGACTAGCACAACTGGCTTGACTGCTGCGACGCTACAACGCCACAACTCGGAAAAGTCTGTGACTTTGTTTGTTTGTGTGTTTGTGCACCGAGGGTTGTTAGAAGCCCCATTTAAAAAGTAATTGAAACTCTGTTTGTAGGCCAATTTGCTTGTGATTAGGGGCATTCAAAAGCTGATGGCCGACTGTCTTATTTGCACTATGTTCCTCCAACCTGTGTTGTTGTAGTTGTTCTTTAATATGGATTTACACAGCATAGGGCTAACATTAGCTGTACATGTTAGATAGAAAGTTATCATGGTGGACCAGGCTGTTATTTATAGATGACAAATGCCCAACTTTTCAACCGAAATACCAGGAGGTTTTAGCTCCTGGAACTTTTTTTACCCTAGAAAAAAAGAATGTATGCTTTTAGTTTGTTTTGTTTTTTTTTTTGCTTTTGCTTTTGTCCTGTCTTTTTCCTGCTCTTGTTCCACTTTGTAGTCAGTGGTCAGCTATTCGCCACATATCAAAATAGTCCCTGGTTCAATTTCCAACAGGATGCCTATCTGTGTGGGGTTTGAGTATCCCCACCAAGTCTGCATGGGTTTCCTTTGGTTTCTTCTGATGGGCCAAAAACATTCAGGAGGGTCATTGGAGACCCTTAATTGCCCTGTCTATCTATATTTGTATTTATTATTTTATTTATTAATTCAATGCATTTGTATTTATGGGATTGTATTTCTTAAAGTCATATAATTCTTCTTCTTTTCCTTTAAGCTATTCCTGTCAGGGTTCACCACAACGAGTCAACCCTCTCCATCTAACCCTATTATCTGTATCTTCCTTTCTCACACCAGCTACCTCCATATCTTCTCTCACTACGTCCATAAATCTTCTGTTTGTTCTTGGTAGCCCCACCGTTCCACCCAAGTTTCCTTCATTCACACACATAATCTTTCTAGCTGCGACTAACCTTCATTCTTAAAGTCATATCATGACTTCATCTCAATTAATGAATTTATTTATTTATTCATTTATTTATTTATTGATTGATTGATTCAATCTTTAGTTTTTCTTAACACAATGGTATCGCTTTCTCTTTTTATGTATTTATTCAATTGTTTGTCATGCTTATACCCTTGTTACCTCTTTTTTATGTATTTCTATATTTCTCTATTTTCATTCATTTTAGTAGTAAGAAAACTAGATGAATTAAGTTGCAGTTTATCTATTTGTTGTGCAGTCAGATTTCTGTCCATGACAAATACACACGCAAACACACACACACACACACACACACACACACAATGCAATCACAGTTACGGCTTCTGTTTCCTGCCTCTGATGAGGCTGTCAAATATAACATAGTAGATTTCCATAAAAAGGAAAATACACACACACAGACACACAAACACACTCTCACACGCAGAAACACTCATGCTGTGCCGAATCAGACAACAGCAAAAACCTGCAGATTAGAAGCTATCCCCCAACAAGGACGCGGAGGTTTCTCAACTCGCCGGAGGCCGGATGTTGTGCGTGCTGTTGTGTTCATGGCCCGAGGTTTTGCAATCTGTTTGACTGTTTAATATATCAATTAAAAATCAGTGTTTTGCCCCCCTACTGTGACTTCCAGTCTGCCGTGTTCAACCTCTCTCCCCCGCTTCAAACACAGAGGAGATGCAGACACAATCGGACCGATGAGGGTTTTCACAGCTAGTTCAGTCACTTTGTGTGTTTGTGTGTGTGTGTGGGAGGAGAAGCAGCTAGTCACTCAATTTCTGCCACATCCAGGAAATCATGAAAGGATAAAGCCGGTAGGTGGGAGGCTGCTAGCATCAATGCTTCTTTCCTCTTGTGCTGCTACACGAGCAGAGAGACACGAAACACGGCAACGGAGAGGTCACATGGTTGTGTTCTATTTTAAAGTTTGTCAATTTGGACAAAAAAGGGGAATTGAGGATCTTCACCCTTCAGGGCTCCAATACTGGTGATGATAGAAGCATGCTGATTTTGACCCTTTTCTCAGGACAAGATACACTTGTGATTCTAAACTCCTTGCGGAATATAATAGGATCTCATAGAATGCATATGATTGTTTGAATAAATCACGTTTTTGTTTGTGTTTGTTGAAATCTGTTGACAAATGTTGACTTTGCCGTTGGTTTGAATTACTACAGTTGTGGAAATTAAATGAATGAAAACTAAAACTAAAACTAAAACCAAAACTAAAACTAAAAAAGTAATAATCTTCATCATTATCTTCATTATCATCATATTCCCAGTGTTTATCCTATTTGGTTGCATTTGATGGTAATCTAGAGTAGCCACAACAAAAATAATAAGAGTAATAGTAATAATAGTAGTGGTAAAATAAATAAATACATAATTAAATAAATATACAATTATTTATCAAACTGCATTTCTGTAGAATTGAAATTCTACATTGTCTGTTGTGGAAACAGTTACGATGACGAAAAGACAGGAGCCAGAGTTCGAGGTCGCTGTGATGAAGATGGTAGGGTTCTCTATAGGAGTGGCCAGGATGGATAGGATCAGGAATTTGTCTATCAGAGGAACAGCGCATGTTAGATGTTTTAGAGAGATTATCAGAGATGCCAGACTGAGATGGTTCGGTCATGTACAGAGGAGGGCTAGTGAATATATTGGTAGTCAGGAGGTCTAGATCTCCTTTAGATCTAAGGAGTTCTAGAGGAAGACCAAAGAGAAGATTTATGGAGGTAGAGAGTGAGGATATGAAGGTTGTTGGTGTGAGAGAGGAGGATACAGAGAATAGGGTTAGATGGAGAAGGTTTATCTGCTTTGGCGATACCTGAAGGGAAAGGGAGAAGAAAAAGAAGAAGAAGAGGGAGAAGAAGAAGAAGAAGAAGAAGAAGAAGAAGAAGAAGAAGAAGAAGAAGAAGAAGAAGAAGAAGAAGAAGAAGAAGAAGAAGAAGAAGAAGAAGAAGGTGTTCTTGTTTATCTATTTTCTCATGATAATTGCTAACTGTTATTACATATGCATCGTGACACATTGCCCTAGAATTCCCTTTAAATCATGAAAACACAAAATGTGCACCGAGTGACTGCACCATGCTGTTTGTTTCCTTTGTCTAATATTCGTCTGATTTGCTCGCAGTTTGGAAAGACATCAGTAAACTTCCGTCGACAGAGGAGCAGCAAAATCCTCTCCCCTTCGTAAAAAGAGGAAAAAAAAATCGAGCAGCATTTAGTGAGTTTGAGCTGGACTGGAACCAAAATGCAGCTGCTGACCTTTAGCACAGGGCCGGTTGTGTGATGAGTCTGAGCTCACTGTTTGGTTACAACTCTGTATTCATATTTGCACAAAAATGGCCATTTGGATCAATGACGATGACCCCCCCCCTCTCCTGCTCTCTGCCCACCGATGGTCCACAGCCAGGGGACTGAATGTCTCCCAAGTCTGCTAAGGTCAGATGCTGTTTGCTGCCCGGCGGCTTTCTGCATCAGAAGGTCACCATCACTCTCTCAGCACTTTATTACAGGCCGTAAAATAAACGGAAAGTTTTGGACAGCTTGACAGAAAAATAGCACAAATTACATTCTACCTTCCCAGTAACACTTCATTACTTAGTGTCTGCGGGATGAAACTCCTGCCTCCGGCGGGAGGTTTAAGTACTGTGTAAACCAGAGGCTGTTAGCGTCTCGACAGGCATTTGAAAAAAAACAAATCGCCATATGCTCCTTTTTCAGAGTAAGATGTTGCATTTTTATGGAGTCTTGTGGCTTTTTGCACAATATGAGGCTTGTTTCAGGGGATCGTCTGAAGCGGTAACCTCAGAACTGGCCTTGCCTCTCTTTACAGACGATGTGTTCCTGTCAGTCTCGTCAATGCACGACCTCCGGCGGGTTGTTAGTAGCCGGGTGCCAGAATGAGAATCAGCACCTGGGAGACGGTGGTGCAGAAACTGGTTGATGGCACCCCTGCGGGACTGCAGGGGACATACTGCTCGTTAATAATCTATATCATTATTAATAATAATGTCATTATGCCTGGGGGAGACTTCATCCAGTTATCAGAATTCATCAGTACAAAATGGTGTGGTACAATTTAAATGAAGTCGACCTATTGGCAGCACAGAGTTGTCTTATCTGAAATAGGAAATAGATTCAAAACTACATCAGGTTTTTATGGTGTCAATTGTGTCATTCATAGCAGTTGAAGGTCTACTCAATTCAGCCAATTGTCTTGAAATAAAACTAAGTCAATGTCACGTACTCGTAGTTCTGCTTTCATCGAGATGGTACACAGTACATGCCTGACGTGCACATGAAACAAGTTCACAGTAATCCGGTTGTCACAATAATCATGTAGAAATTCTTATGTATTTTTCAACAAATGCTCAAATAGAGATAACCTTCTTCTTATGAACAAAGTTGTGTGATATTGTGTGATATGTTATTTTCTTTATTTATCACTATGGATGTATTAATTTATTTTAATATCTATCTATCTATCTATTTATTTATTTATTTATTTATTATTTGTTTGTTTGTTTATTGATAAATAATTAATAGCTTAATTAATATTGCATATTTTTTTGTTTATTCATTCATTTCATAATCATAATTTAACATTTAATGTGACTTTTCATTCCATTAATTTTAATTTTAATTTCATTTTATCTTTTTTTTTTATCCATCCATCAATACATCCATTCATCTGTCCATCATTATCTACAGATATTCCTGCACTTAGGGTTGTGGGAATACTGGAATGATGTCAGTAGGCAAAAGGTGGGGTATCCCCAGAAGTTTTTATTTTCAATTTTATTTCAATTGACATCTTTTTCTTTTCCTTTTGGTTTTTCCCTTCAGGGGTCACCACGGTGAACCGATCTTCTCCATTTAACCCTATTTTCTTTGACCCATTCCCTCTCTCTCACACCAGCTACCTTCATATCCTTTCTCACAACATCTACAGATCTTCTCTTTGGTCTTCCTCTAAACCGTCGGTCTGGCAGCGCCAAATCCAGCATCCATCTACCAATTTATTCATTATCCCTCCTCTGTACTTGACCCAACCATCTCAGTCTGGCTTCTCTGACATTCTCTCCAAAACAGATAACCAAAACTGATATTATCCATCCTGCTCACTCCCAATGAGAACCGTACCGTCTTCATCTAGTTAGCCGCAGCAAGAAAAAGTATATTTTTGTGATTGAGCCGAACCTGCATGGAACGGTAAAGCTACAGGGAGTGGAGATCAAGAAGTTCGAGGATTTATTTTACTTGGGGTCAACGGTCCAGAGCTGCAGAGTGTGCAAAAGTTGTGAAGAGACAGATTCAAGCAGGTTGGAATGGGTGGAGAAAAGTATCAGGGTACTATGAGATAGAAGACTATCAACCAAAATGAAAGGGAAGGTGTACAAGGCGGTGGTGAAATCAGCAATGCTGTATGGCCTAGAAACAGTTTTCTGTTGATGCAAAGAAAGGAGACAGGGCTGGAGGTCTTTGAGATGAAGATGCTGAGGTTATCTTAGAACCTCAGGATGTGACCAGAGTGGATAAGATTGGGAATGAGTCCATCAGATGGTGAAGGTTAGATGGAGAAGGTGATTCTCCTTAGCAACACCTGAAGAAGAAGAAGAAGAAGAAGAAGAAGAAGAAGAAGAAGAAGAAGAAGAAGAAGACTGACATTCTTTCACCTTCAGAACGTTCCTCACAAATTCCTCCTTCAAGATTACTCCTACTCCATTTCTCTTCTTGTCAGTACCATGATAGTACAACTTAAAACCAGCTCCTAAGCTTCTAGCCTTACTACCTTTCCACCTGGTCTCCTGGACACACAGCATATCCACCTTCCTTCTCTGCATCATGTCGACCAACTCTACTTTTTCCTATCATTGTCCCAATTTTGAAAAGTCCCTACTCTGAGTCCTCAGACTCTTTCCTTTTCTCTTCTCTCGCTGCTTCCAAATACGCCTTCCTTCTCTTCTTCTTCGACAGTTCTCCATCTTCAATAGTTGACAAATAATGACACACCATCCACTGCAGAGTATTGTCATTATTTATCAGAACCCGCCATTTGGAGGCCAAATGTCAAGGTGACCCCTGACACAATGTGTGACCACCATTCTCAGTCCTTATATATTTTTATTTACTCCCCGAATATCAGACCGATATGGACAAAAGTTTTGAAAGACTTTTTAAAGGACTGCAGATTCCTAGATATTTGCATGCATGACGTTATTTTGAAAGAACATCCTTAGAATAGAAATACGGTAAATTTTTTCCAATTAATGAATTAATTAATTAATTTTATTGGGCTTTGCGACACAAATAAAATTCCAGGACACAATAAATGAATTTCAGCTCAATCGAGATCTAACATGAATATATATATATTTTATTTATCATGATAACTTACCCTTTATTAATCCCCATGGGGGAAATTTGTTCTCTGCAATTAACCCATCATGGTTAACCATGAGCATGAAGCTGCCGTCCACCAACGTCAGGGAAGCAGTTAGGGGTTCAGCGTCTTGTTCAACAAAACTTCCACACAGTAGGAGAAGCTGGGAATCCAACCAGGAATTTTTGGTTCCAAAGACGATGCTATACATCCTCATCCTTCAAACCATTCTTACAAACCGGCTTACGAACACCTTCATTCGATCAATTTTATGTTTGAACAAAAGTAGTTACAGACACACCTGATTCAGTTTTTATATACACCATATGCTGATTTATTTACTTATTCATGTATTAGTGAATCAATTTAATGGTTTAGATATTACATTTATTTATTTATTTATTTATTCATTTGTTTCTTTTTGTTTTTTTTGTCTATTTACATTTCGATCATCATATAAGTACATTCAGCAAAACATACAGCAAGCCAAGACTAACTAACAAATGTCAAGTATGAGAAGGCGAGACAAATGGTATGGGTCGGAATCCAAAGAAAGCGACACCAAGGAGACCAAATCGGGTCAAAGATATGAATATCATTTTTGGCCTTTTGAGTGTAAAACTACCCCAAGGCTTCTAAATATGTCAATGTTAAATGTACCACCGTTGTGTAGTGTGTGGTATCACCACATCCTGACTCACAATCTCTGACTTTCTCTGGTGTATTTTTAAACCCCCACTGATAGAACCGGAATAAAGCTTTTCCGGAACAAACTTTGCCTACTAACAAGGTGCAGAAGACAAGGAACTATCAAAAGGGGTCAAAAACTTTTTTCTTTCACAAATAGGCCAGCATGTGACAAAATAAAAGGCAATGATCAACCTGGTAATTTACTCCATACTGGAGTGCCGGTGTGTTCGACTAGCAGTGAATGCATTGATGTTTAAAAGTAAATAGAAATAATAAAACCACAAAAAAAGAGAAATGCAAACGGTGAATCATGGGATAATTTGGCGAGCTTTTATCACGTCGAGCTCATTCCATCACTCGTTGCGTGTCAAACATCCACAATATTCTTTGCCCTCAGTTGATGAATGAATGTTTGAGCACACCACAGGTGACAGTCTGCACCGCCTTGCCTTTTTGTGTGTGTCTGTGTGTAAGTACGCCAGTCTTCGGCCTTAATAGCACTACCACCCTCCTTGGAGAATTCCCCGCTCGGGATCCGGGGGGAATTGAGATGTTTCTCGTCTCCCCCGAGAGCCTCTTTTTCCCCCCCGAAGACTCGCTCTTCCCCCTGTGATTGCAATGATGAACAACAACACCATAACACCTTGAAAGTAGGCCACAAGCACGCACAATTAGTCCTCCCTCCAGTCAACTTTACTGTAGCACAATTGGTGAGGTTAGAAGATGGAACTGCATTGTTACACACAAAAAAAGGTGGATGTGCTCAAGATACAGAAAAAAAAGGAAAAAAAAAAAAACTCCCCATCTCTTCTTAGCTGAACTAGATGCTTTCCTGAAAATGAAAACTATAACACAGAAAGGTATGCAAGGTTTGCAAGAAGAAAATGCACACTGAAATGGCAAACTCAGGGAATAAGAACTTTTTAGTACATACTGCTGCCCCTGACTGAATTTGCTGGACTCACTTCAGTCAGGATTCTTCATCCTGTAGTACTTTTCCCTATTTCCTTTCCCAACAACCAACTGCATCACTGAAACAACATCATTGTTGTATGATGCAGGAATACATTTTGTAATGGATTCCGTTTTTAAAGTCAGTAGTCAATTTTCTCTGGTTTCCTCCCACAATCCAAAAAACACAGAGACTTAAAATTGCCCAGATGCGTGTACAAGAGAGCGAATGCTTGTACATCTCAATGCAATCGACCGCCGTCGGGTCAAGGGTGAACCCCGCCTCTTGCTTAGTGACAGCTGGGATAAGCTCCAGCACTCCCCCGACCCTGAGTGCAGGGTAAATAATGAATGAGTGAATCAACATTGCTTTGGTGCGGCTCATGTACGACGACATGATGGACTGGATTATGAGCATAATTTCTAAAGAAGCAGGTGGAAGACGTTGCAAAAAGCTTGGCACGGTCGTCTTCATCTTGAAACACTGAGGGAAGGGAAGCAGAAGGCATTGGTATGAATTATTTGTTTGTGATGTGAACATACTGTATATCCGCAGGGTGAAGATGGTGTCTGTGTGTACGTGAGCATAAGAAAGTGACAAATAACCATTTCCTCCAAATCATTTTTAAATGAAAAATTAATCGCAAATCGAAAAAAGAAATTGCATTCACTATCTTCCAGTGAGGAGCTCGCGTTGCAGCTGTCTCGCCATTGTGCAGCAAGTCATATCAGTTTTTTCATTGTAGTGTCAGAAACACCACTTTGAAGGCAGATCAAGATGAGGCGAGTGTGTACCTGCTGCTTTTAAGAGTGTTTGCATTTCATTGTTGACTGAAACATGTGTCTTCGCACCTGTGCGATTAACAACTATTTAAGGTGTTATGCCAAATCTGTCATCTGACACCTGACACTCCACATTTTCCCAGTTTCCTTAAATGTTTTCACACATAATAATGTCTAATCCCATTAACCTTGACTTTATGACTCATTCTGAGCCATCAATTCGTCAAAAGTGTTAGAAAAGGACAAAACGTTGGTGTGTGGGTCAGGATTTAATGCATGTAAATAAATAAAAACTGTAATTATAAGCCTCTACTTTTTTCACATGCTTTGAACATTGTGGGTTAAACTGCAATGCAGCTATTTTATGGATTTTTTGGGGGGCGAATGAGTTTAATAACATCAAGACATTTAGGCTTGTCACAAATGACCGTGAAATTGAGAAGCCGTTGAATTCTGACTATGAAGAAGACGACCTTAATGGTTTTAGTGCGCAGGAGGAAAGCAAAGATAGCCATCAGATTGAGTAGAACAAAGTGGGGATAGAAAATGGATGGATGGATGGAGTTTTCCTTGTGTTATTTATTATTAATCTTTTTCATCAGCCGTGTTACAGACACTGCTTGGAAAAAAAAACATTTCCAGTATGTATTTGTGGATGTTACTGATATGTATTTAATTAAAAGTAAAAAAGAAAAAGTTTTTCTGCGTAACATTTTTCATTGCAAATATCTTATGTTATAAAGTGGACACCTGTGGCTTATAAACAAGTGTGGCCTATACATAAACACATATATCTATCTACTTATTTTACGCCGTTGCGGTTTATAGTCCGGACATTATGATACATATCCAGCAATAATAATACCATCCCAATCCCATAATAATGATTAGGTTGCAATTGAAAATAAATAAATCAATAAATCATAGCTTTATAACAGTTGAAAACAAAATCAATTTTATTATATTAGCTGAAGGTGAAACAACTTTGTCAGTCATGGCTCTAATCCGCCCATAACTAAGCTCTGCTTCCAGTTTATTTTATTTACTTTATTTACAACAGATTCCCTCTCTGTGTTGCCCACATTGTTGTTGAATGACACATTAAGACAAAGCAAGCAGGTGGATGCAATCGTAATTGTTTGTTTTTGTTTTTTTGTTTGTTTGTTTGTTTGTTTATAGAAGTGTGTATTGAGATGAGATGAGATGAGAACAACTTTATTCATCCCGAAGGAAATTGCTGTATTGTTATGTTATATTATCATTATTATTTTGTTGTTGTTGTTGTTCTTCTACTTATTATTATTGTTGATGTTGTTGCTGTTGTTGTTGTTGTTGTTGTTGTTGTTGTTGTTGGTCCGTTATTCTGATCAAACATTGTCCAATGAATAAAACTGGTGTACAAACCCCATAGTTTTTGCAAACTAATTTACTTTATTTGTATTTCTTTCTGTATCGAGCATCTGAGACCCCACAATTTCCTGCGGGATCAATAAAGTATTTCTGATTCTGATTCTAATTCGCAAGTTTCTTTTAGCAACTTTAGCATCTCTATTGCTGTTGCGTGGGAATAGCCATGATAGGGTACCCAAAGGTTGCTGGTTGCCCAGGGTGTGAATGATTACACGCTATTGCCTTTGTTGGAGGTAGTATGCTTCAGCAATTGTTTATAATGGCACAAGTATTTTTGAAAAAGAAAACATTTTACCCATTTCTTGTTAATATTCAATAATATTTTATAATCTTGGTATTTGAGTTACTAGGTGTAGAGAAACAATATATACATTTTGTGTGTGTGTGTATATATATATATATATATATATATATATATATATATATATATGAATTGTAAATATTCAATCTTTCAATGACTGAAGTAAAAAATCCCATAGCATTAAAATGGTTGCTGTGGTCCTTGCGTCTAAACAGGTGCATATTCACCCAGCCCGATCTTTCCTATTTTTAAGAAATTCATAAAGTTTGCAGATCCTGGCTGAATATTTCATGTCGAGAAAGTTGGGAGCTTTGACCATCTGGCTTGTTCGGCATCTTCCTTCCATGAAAGAGGGGCGAGGCAGCGTGCTGTTGAGGGGAAGAATGATGCGGAGTGATGAGCGCCATGCCGAGCACCTATCGGTGAATATTTCATGATCAACCTCGATTGGAGCAGCGGGAGACTTAAATGTACGTTTACACATCTGTTCCCGTCCTCCGGTAACTAGGTTGGTCTAATAATGACTTGCAATACAAACAGAAATACTTCACATCCTTACTGGAAGTCTTTCTTTGGAAAAGAAAACTTTCCCCCTTTTCCTTTGCAATGTTTCCAGGCAGGGAATAATTCACTGGAATAAAAATGAACTTGCTTATAGAAATAAAAGAGACAATAATATATATAAAAAACGACTATATCTATATATATATATATTTTTTTTTCTTATGATATAATGTCCTGTTGGTGTGTCCATTCTGTGCAGTGAGGTCTGCTCTCTAGTGTCCAAATAAGGAAAAGCAGCTGTCACTGACCAGATTTCAATATGAGAAATTGAAAATGGTCTCCACTTACATTGCACTTTCAACACCTTGTCGTTTTGGACCCCTTTACGGCCAGGCCGCAGTCACTCTCCCATTCGCACACCTACAGGAGCAGAGGCGGCTAACCATTGGGACCAAGTGGGGTTTCAGTGTCCAAGGACACTTTGGGTATGCAAGCAGGAGGAGCCAAAGTTGAACCTCCAATCTTCTGATCAGATGGAGATCTGCTCTACCAACTGAGTCACAATATGACCAATTATCTAAACGTATATTTGTGTATATGAATGTTCTAGTTAAAAGGTAAGACTTACATGACTCCACAGTAATAGCTGAAAGGTTACTTCATTTTTGTAGATCTTCATTCATTCATTGTATTTATAAACCTATCCTGCATTCAGGGTCGTGGGCATGCAGGAGCCTATCCCGGGTGTCATTTGGCGAGAGGCTGGATACCTTCCACACCACTCACCAGTCAATCACAAGGCCACATATCATTCACAGATTGGCCACAAATTGGCGTCTCGAATGAACCTACTGTTTTATATTTTTTGAAACCCGAGGTCCAAAAGGAAAACATACAAACACCATGCAGAAGGCCGGACTTAAACCAGGGACCAGATAATCAATCAAATAAAAAATTCATCTGGAAGAGCAGAATCATTCTTGTTCTATTAGCCACTTCCCAGCAACACTTAAGAATACTCTTAAATATATTTTTATATTAATATATTCTTGTATTTAAGGAACAGTTAGCATTTCGCTCACAGTTTACTTTCAGAAAGCTGTTGGTGTAAAAAGCTCCACCTTATCTTCTTCATATATTGTGATCGGCTTACACAGTGTACACAAAGGTACAACGTAATTGTATGGTAAAAATAATGTTGCTGTGTTTTATGATGAGGCAATCCCTACTATATCTTTAATTGATCTTTTATTGCTGTTCTGGTCTCAGACGAGACCATGTGTTTTGCAGGTACAGCTACCTCATTGGTTGAGGACACGTGACAAGGCGCTCTGATGGGCAATTATAGTTTTTAGACTGATTTGTGTTGCTGTTCTTATGTTAATTTTGCACATTGTAATGGTTTGAATTAGCTTAAGCATATAGACCTACATATATATATTTCTGTCTTAAAATAATTCAACAGTAGAAATAGCCAAAATGAATAAATAAACTGTCAAATGAACAAAAAATGTACCTTATTAAATAGAAAATTTAACAAAAATATCAAATTCAATCTCTAAAAAAAAAAAAAAAAACTCTGAGTAAACCTCCTGGCGTTTGTAGCACTTATTTGCCATTGGTTATATTTCTTTTTGCATGCATCCAGTTACACATTGCATCGTATATGATGAAACTGTCAGAAAAAGAAAGGACTTTTTATATGTCAGCCTGCTGGGTTGGACACTCCCACTGAGATATCTCGCAGCTTAATAAACCAGTCCCCCCGCCCTGTAACCTCATATTTAGCTGCTACATCCGACCTGTAACCAGAATTTAATCCTGTGCCGTCCTGAAACGCCTCCGCTGTTTTTACCAAAACACAGGCCCCCCCGTGTCATTGTGCTAGCTATCACTGAGAGGAAATGACAAAAAAAAGAGAAGAAAAAAAAAATTGAAAAAAAAAAAACAAATCATCCTCCAGTCTCAGTCTCTCTCATTTTCTATTCATAATTAAAGCGTCTCGGAGGACACTTGCACTGCACTGCCCTATTTCCATATTCACACACACAAAGAAAAGCCTTTTTTTATTCTTTGTTCTGTCTGGAGAAATCACTGCCTTTCTCCTTCACAAATGGTGCCTCCTCGTCCCTGCGGAGTCCAAATGCGGATTTTTGAAGGCGGCCGTCGTGGCGCCCCCATACGAGGCCCAAGAAGTCTCCCTGTGATCTTGTCGTGCCGCTGCCACGGCATAATCTTCCCACTGCATGTGATCCGGGTTGAAGTCCGAGTTGCGTCTAAATAAAACAGTAAAAAAAAAAAAAAAAGAAAAAGGGACCGTAGTGATGTAGGAAACTCTGTGTGAAAAAGATCAGACCTGGTGCGGCATCAAACTATTCAATGACGTGTAATCAGAAAACACGCCACCGCTCAAAGTGTCCTAATTCCTCTTATGTCGCAGTCATGTGACACAGATCCATTTTCATCTCCACGTCACAACTCCAAAAACCAAGGAGAAGTACTGGAGAACTCAGAGGGACTTTTTTAAATCCTCTCTCTAATAAAGCACAGAAGAAATAGGGGGCGTTTCTATCCAATCGCTTTTTAAATTAGATAGTGGGAGCCCCCCCCCAAAAAAAAGAAAATAGTGGCATTTTTTGAAATGTGCAACTGACCCAGTCCCAATACTAGATTTCTCTCCAAAGGTTGACTGGTATCATCGAATTATGAAAATGTGGCTGTATTTTTACTCTTCATAATTTCAGGCGGATGTTGGGTGAAGATTTTGTTCAGGAAAAATTTTGAAAGGATAGTGTGTTTGTTTACACTGAACATCAGCCACATTTATTAGTTGTAAACAATTTATTATCATCATCATTATTATTATTATTATTATTATTATTATTATTATTATTATTATTGTTATTGTTATTTTTATTTTTATTTTTATTTTTATTTTTATTTTTATTTTTATTTTTATTTTTATTTTTATTTTTATCATTATTTTACACCTCATAGTTGAGAAATCTTACGAACTCTGGTTCTCCATCAAACTGCATTTACATGGTAAGTCACATTAGCTTTAGTATTTGATATTGTGGCGGACACTAAAGGGCGTTGCCGCTCACCCCACGGGATTAGGGGCTGGGGCCATGGTTTAGGTCAGGGACATTGTAGTCCACAGAAGTTCACTGTTTTGTGCTGGTGTTAAATGAATAAAGTTAGAACTCGCCTTCGTCTCCGCAATCCTTCCTTGGCACACTGCATTGGTGAACTAGTTCTGGACTTGTCTGACTTGGACCGAGTGTGTGACCACACTTCAGCCACGTTGTGCACAGCTGGCGGTTCTTACTGCAGCCTTGATGCTCCTGATGTTCTGGCAGAGCGACCGGGCCTCCTGGTTCCAGCCTGCCGAGGCACTTTCCCACCTGGAATTGTCTCAGACGAGGCCAGGTACTTCTTTGTAGTCACTGCACTGGACCAGTGGTCCAGCCTAGGTTTCCAACTGTTGCGTGACCCACCGCAACATGATAAATATGCCGCCCCCAAATAGTTTCTGCACCAGGTGTACAGTCTGACTGCCACGGAGCAGGCTTCTCCAAGGTGAATTTGATATGTGGTTATAGACTGGCGGCCATATATGCGGAGGACGTTCGCAAGACTGCAGGGATTTTTGAGTTCCTGAGCATGCCTTTGAAGGGAGGAAACCTTTCAGAGGCTGGGGACTCTTGCAGTGCGACCTTGCTTTTGCGTTCATCCATCTTGACAACATTCATTTGGCTGATGAGCACCTGGAGCATTTGAACACAGGCCTCATAGTCAACTCAGCTACGTGTGAGTTTGGACTGCCGGGGATTGACTTCCTGGGTCATTGCATTTGGCCGCAAGACCTGCTGCAAGTGCTGTGTGCCAGCGCCAGATTACCCAGCACATTAGGGTGCTCCTCGAACTGTTTCTGATTCCAATTAGGTGCTTTGACCATTCCGTGTCAACCTGTTGGGCCATCTACCTCCCTTGCAGGGTTTCACACAACTGATTACCATAATTGATTTGAACCACCAGGTGGCCGGAGGCTGTCCAGCTGTCCTCCACAATGGATGTGTCAAAGGCATTTCTGTCCTCTTGGGTCACCCATTTAAGCACCCTGTCAGACATCACTCTGGACAGGGGTCCACAGTTCGTGTCAGCACTTTGGTTGGCAGGGTTCGCCCCTACGATGCCAATCCCTACATCCTCCAATGGCAAGTGGGTGGACTGTTTACCATAAGTTATGCTGGGGCTGCGTTAAGCTCCAAATGGCGACATCAACACTTTGCCTGCCGATCTGGTTCTTGGTCAGCCGCTATAAGTCCAAGGGGAATTTTCCCCGACGGATGTGCTCCTCCACCCAATCCGGCTGCGGATTCTCTCTTGCCGAGCAGCTCTCAGGTTCCAGGTCCCATTCCCAAATGTTTCCCATGGTCTTTTGTGCCAGCAGAGCTCATGTCAGCTCAATTTGTGTTTGTGTGACATGATGTTTACTGCTCCCCTCTCCAAAACACGTACCTTGAGCTGTTCTGGGTTCTTGAGACAGGCATTAAAAATTTTGTCCTGGATATGAGGGGGCATAGGGATCAGCTGAAGCCAGCGCTGGCTTGGGAAGTTCCACATTGAGGTCGCACTCATTCGAGGATCCCAGCAGTGCCTCGACCGGTCCAATGTCTGGTGCCTCCTACTGCTTCAACGAAGGGATGACGCAGCCGTTATGGCAGGCTGCTCAAGCTTCCCATGAGAGACTAGTTTGTTTTTGGGAGTCCCTTCTGGATGTTCGGGGGTGGGGGGTTCTGTGTGGCAGACACTAAGGGGTGTGGCCTCTCACACTACAGAATTAGGGGCTGGGCGTGTGCTTTCGGTCAGAGGCATTACGGTTCATGGAAGTTCAGCGTCAGTTTTGTGTTGGGGTTAACGGAATAAAGATAGAATTTGCCTTCGTCTCTGCAATCCTTCCTTCTCACATCACAATTCTATTTCATTTTATGATGATTTGTAGACATTTTGTCATAGTTTTGATACTATTTTGTGAATTTGCTTGTTGAAAAAAAATACGTCAGGGATCAAAAAAATCCAAATAATCTATTAATGAGTTTTTTTTCCTACTTTTTAGAAATAGCAGCAGAAAACATGATATTTTTACTTTACAAGAAATTTGGCCATGGGGTTGGCAACACTTGGAGTGCCTTTCCCACTCAAACTAACCTGGAACTTCCAATACAGAACCTAACAAGCATGTGTGACCGGCTGTTCTTTTTGTAACTAAGACTTTCAGTGAATTGACCTTAAATATATGAACTTATAGAAGCAGAAAATAAATAAATAATGGGGAAAAAATATATCGACAATTAAAGATATATAAAGATATACAGTAAAATGAAATTTAAAATTAAATTCAATGAAATGAAATCTTATTAAATCAACTGTGGTTGAGTGATGTTGTTACTAATGCTGTAATTTGTGATACAAACAGATATGTTTGCCTTGTAATACAAAACTGAAAATTGCTGAGTTCTCACCATTTTGTTGTATATATATATATATATATATATATGTATATGTATACATACATATATATATATATATATATATATATATATATGTCTGGGGACAAAAGGTTGCCCCTCTCATTTGGGTTTTCAGGCAGGGCAGCCACTTGAGGGCCAGGTATAGAATGTGGGACCAAACTGTGAGGATCCTTCTGGCTGTCTTCAATATTTAAGTCTTATGGAAGCTGGAGAGAGGTCTGAGGGGGTGGCCAATTATTTTGGACCACACCAAGGTGGTGCACTGCAGGCAATTCCTGTCGTGTTGGGGGATGGAATTAAACCAGCGGGTGAAGGAGAAGGTCATTACGTTCCCAATGGAGGTGTAAGAGAACATGGTTGGGATTGTGCTGCTAACCTCAAATGACCTCAGCTTCCTGAGCAGGTACAGCCACTTGTTACTGGTTTCCTGATGATCTCCTCAGTGTTAGAGGAGAATTTCAGGAGGTTGTGAAAGATATTGACCCAGGTATCCGTGCTCCCTCACCATTTCTACTGGGTTCCCCTGTGTGGTGGTGGTGATTGCCTCAGCCAGTTGCCTCTGCCTACTGGAGAAAATGATGACCATGCCCTTAGTCTTGCTCACATTCAGCTTCAGGCAGGAGGCGTTGCCCCAGAGTGCAAAGTCCTAAAGGGCTGAACCGTGGTGGGGTAAAGGACCAAACAGGAGGACAGTGTTGTCGGCTTACCTCATAAGGTGGCAGGCCTGTTGGACGGACCTGCAGTGTTGAGGACGAAGCGCAGGGGAGACAGGACGCAGCATTTGAAGTGAGCCGGTGGAGGTGAAGGGAGTGTCAGAGCGGACGCTGTTTGCTAGAACCCTTTGGGATCTGTTGCTGAGGAAGCTCATGATCCACCAGATAAACTGGTGGTTGAGGTGGAAATGGGTCATCAGCTTCTCCTCCAGTATGTATGGTTGCAGGGTATTAAAAGCAGAGAGTCCATTAAAAAGAGCCTGGCTGTGTTGTGGGGGGTTTCCAGGTGTCCGAGTATAGAATCAGTGAGATCTTCGCATGTGAAAAAAAATATACTGTATATATACATACACATATGCATATATATATATACATTACATATATATTTATGTGTGTATATTTATATGTGTATCTATATGTGCAATAATTGAGAGAAGAACAGCAAGAGGCCGGAGCCAAGTTAAAGAGCCATCAAAGTACTGAGTGACAGGATTATGACTTACATAAATCGACAAATGCCCCGAGATTAGATTTTTGTGAGTAAAAAAAAGATGAAGAAGTAGTAAAATTAGATAAATGAAATCCACAGGACCGCATGTAAATCAGCATTAAGACTGAGGAGACGTGACCCTAAAAATCAGTGTCCAAAGTCTGAAAATTGATGGGAATTAAGATAATAGATGTGAATAGGAAATTTTGGGGGGTGCGGGACAGGGGCACTAGTCTATAAACTATACTCTCGCCTCATATTTCCCTTTCCTATAGCCGCTTTCATTATGCACGCTTGTCTCTGCAGACTCTGTGTGCACGCGTGCAAAAACCCGCTCGCGCAAACATTCATGTTGTAATAAAATACGGCAGCTGTGTGAAATGTCAGCCTGGCCTTTTCTCAGATATACGGTTTGAACCAGTCCAAATGTTACCCTTTCTACCCTTCTCCCCCAGCAGCTCCCTGGTCACCCCCTTCCCACCCTCCCCCACACATTCCCAACTGAAATAAAATGGGGGGGGGGGGGGGGGGGGGGGGGGGGGGGCTGATGGTTGAGGGGAGCAGGAATGCACATGACTTCAAGGGTGGGTGTGACAGGGGAGTCCTGTGGGGGTACAAGAGCAGAAAGACAAAGAGAGACATGCCAGCTATCGGCAGCCTGAGAGTGACTTTGTCAAAAAAGTCTGCAGAAAAAAAAAGGCACAATGACACAAAAGCCAGAGATATAATCAGCAATTAAAATTGGCAAAAAATCAATGAATAAATCCATAAAAAATACATTTGTATCTGATGGTTGATTACTCTGTGATTTATTCTTGTGCCATCTCTTACAAGAGCATACCCATCTTATGGACGATATGAACCCACTAAAATATTAATATACATGTCAACTATAGCTTTGAAAAAAATAAATAAATAAACAGATGGAGAAAAAAATTATAAGTGATGGATAACACAGTGATTTATATATATATATATATATATATATATATATATATATATATATATATATATATATATATATATATATATATATATATATATATATATATATATATATATATATATATATATATACATATATATATATATATATATATATATTTACTGCTCCAAAAAATAAAGGGAATACTTTCCACTTCGGAGGCATCACATTAATTTTGATCATATCTCTCTCTCTCTCTATGTATATATATCTTCTTCGTCGTCTTCTGTCTTTTCCCTTCAAGGGTCTTCACGGCGAATCAACTTTCTCCCTCTAACCTTATTCTCTGTAACCTTCTCTCTCACATCAACTACCTTCATATCCTCTCTCACTACATCTTCTTTTTGGTCTTCCTCAAGACATCTTGCCTGGCAGCTGCAATTCCAGCATCCATCCACCAATATATTCTCTATATCTCCTCTGTACATGACCGAACCATCTCAGTCTGGCTTCTCTGACCTTCTCTCCAAAACATCTACATGTGCTGTTCGTCTGATAGACTCATTCCTGATCCTATCCATCCTGGTCACTCTTAAAGAGAACCTCAACATCTTCATCTCTGCAACCTCTAGTTCTGCCTCCTGTCTCTTCGTCATTGTAACAGTTTCTAGGTCATACAGCATCGCTGGTGTCACCACTGTCTTGTACACCTTTCCTTTGATTCTGGCCGATAGTCTTCTATCACATAGTACCCCTAACACTTTTCTCCACTCATTCCAACCTGCTTGAACCCACCTCTTTTTCACTCTCCGTTGCTCTGGACTGTTGACCACAAGAACCTGAAATCCTCCAGCTTCTTGATCTCCACTCTCTGTAGCCTCACCGTTCCATCCGAGTTCCTCTCATTCACACACATATATTCTGTCTTGCTGCGACGCACTTTCATTCCTCTCCTTTCCAGAGCATACCTCCACCTCTCTAGATTTTCCTCTACCTGTTTTCTGCTCTCACTACATATCACAATTTCATCTGCAAACATGATGGTCCATGGATATTCCTGTCTAACCTCATCTGTCAGCCTGTCCATCACCATTGCAGACAAGAAGGGGCTCAAAACTGATCCCTGATGAAGTCCCATCTCCACCTTGAACCTCTCGGTTACCCTTGCAGCACACCGTACCAGTGTCTTACAGCTAGCATACATGTCCTGCACCAGTTCAACATACTTCTCTGCCACTCCTGACTTCCTCATATAATACCAGAGGTGCTCTCTTGGCACCCTGTCATATGCTTTTTCTAGGTCTACAAAAACAGAATGCAGCTCCCTCTGGCCTTCTCTGTACTTCTCTATTCGCCTTCTCAATGCAAATACTGCATCTGTAGTACTCTTTCTAGGCATGAAACCATACTGCTGTTCACAAATGCTGATTTCTGCTCTCAGTCTAGTTTCCACTAACCTTTCCCATAACTTCATTGTATGGCTCATCAAGTTTATCTCTCTATAGTTGCCGCAAATCTGCAATCCCCTTTATTGTTAAAAATAGGCACCATCACTCTTCGTCTCCATTCTCCAGGCATCATCTCACTCTCTAAGATCCTGTTGAATAATCTAGTCAGAAAATCTACTGTTGCCTCTCCTAGACACTTCCACACCTCCACGGGTACATCATCAGGACCAACTGCTTTTCTACTCTTCATCCTCTTCAATGCTTTCTCACTACTGCTAATTTGTGCTACTCTGTGGTCTACAATAGTCCCCTTCTACCCTTGCCTCTTTCATTTTCCACATTCATCAGCTCTTCAAAGTACTCTTTCCATCTCCCCATCACTCTTCTAACATCTGTCAATACATTTCTCTCTCTATCCTTAATCACCTGGACCTGTTGTACATCCTTTCCATCATTATCTCTCTGTTTCGCCAACCTGTATAGATCATTCTCACCCTCCTTACTATCCAACCGAGCATACAAGTCATCATAAGCCCTTTGTTTTGCCTTTGCTACCTCTATCTTTACCTTACGTTGTATCTCCCTGTACTCTTGTCTGTTCTCTTTGGTCCTCTCAGTATCCCACTTCTTATTTGCTAACCGCTTTCTCTGTATATACTCCTGCACTTCCCCATTTTACCACCAAGTCACCTTATCTACTTTCCTTCCAGATGACACACCAAGTACTCTTCTACCTGTTGTTCACTAGCTGTTGTTGTCCAATCATCTGGAAGCTCACCCTGACCACCCAGAGCCTTTCTCAACTCTTCCCTGAAAACCATAAAACACTCCTCCCTTTTCAGCTTCCACCACTTTGTCCTCTGCTCTGCCTTTGTCCCTCTTCATCCTCCTTGTTACCTGAGTCATCCTACAAACCACCATCCTATGTTGTCTGGCTACACTCTCACCTACAACTGCTTTGCAGTCACTGATCTCTTTCGGGCCACCTCGTCTGTAGGTAGACCTGTAGGCTACCTGTGTGCTCTTACCTCCACTCTTATAAGTTACCCCATGTTCCTGTTCTTCTGGAAAAAGGTGTTCACTACAGCTATGTCCATCCTTTTTGCAAAATCTACCACCCTCTGCATTCCTATCCTGTATACCATATCTGCCCATCACTTCTTCAGCCCCTCTATTGCCTTCACCAACATGTCCATTGAAGTCTGCACCAGTTACCACTCTCTCATTTTTGGGAATATTCTGCATTACTTCATCTAACTCATTCCAGAACTTCTCCTTCTCTTCAAATTCACATCACACCTGCAGGGCACTGGCTCGTGTCTCCTTCAGGCAGGCTTGGGGAGACATGAGCCAGTGCTGCCCTGAGGCTGTATTTCTCGCTGTATATATATGTATATATATATATATATAAATGTACATATATGTGGTGGCCGTGCATTTCACACCTAGACCTTCAGTAGTGCTCCTAATCAATCCACCCTCCAATAATTAGTTTACGGCCATAAAAAAACATCTTATCATGCAGAAATGCAGTAGAAAGGGAGGTCCATCGCGGATAGATAACTTGCAGGAACGTATCACGTGACGACAAAGCCATGCCACACTCTGTACTCCAACACTGACACCCCCGGCGTGTAATTGATCATGCACCCTACGGCTTTATCCGGTGCCCGGCAGGCACCCATAGTGCCAAAACTCCAAGAGTGTGTAAACAAGTCCTTATTAGGAAGTAAACATGACCGATGAGGCGATCGTATAAAATGACCGTGCCACCTCGGCTCGGGGCCAGAACCTACTCACTTGCACATCCACTGGACACGTCTCAGCGGGTGTCCAGAGAGGACGATTGATCCTCTTGGGGTGACATTCATTCTAGCCCAGGATATCTCGTAAGTGCATTTCCTGACTTTTCCTGACCATTATAGCTTGATCAGTTCCTGACCATTTTGCCGTTTTTCCCTGAATGAAATCTGAACACATCGGGACAACAAAGTCCGGTCCCATGGTGGGAGCCACAATAAATGCCTTTATAGTGAACAACTACCACACATAAAAAGCACCAATAATAACCTTATAAACTTGCAGTATTATTAAGAAAAAAAAGCAGCATTTTACTCACCAAAAATTCTGATAATTTGTACACAAAATCCATCCTCCTTTCTTTCCTCAAAAAGAGTTCAATTATTCTGTCGTACAGATTATCCGTGCGCTTCAGCTCCAAGCACTCCCAGCAATACAATTTGCAGTGTACCTCAGAGCCTGTGAGCCAGGGGTACTGGTCATTGTTTGTGGCTTGAAAATGTCGGACAAATCCTTTTCCTGGTTGTGACAGGTTCACTAGCTTTGGAATTTTCTGACCTTTACTATGT
This sequence comes from Fistularia commersonii, assembly GCF_037954325.1. Taxonomy (NCBI): domain Eukaryota; kingdom Metazoa; phylum Chordata; class Actinopteri; order Syngnathiformes; family Fistulariidae; genus Fistularia; species Fistularia commersonii. The sequence continues at coordinate 2,194,687 of NC_141314.1, forward strand.
CCAGCTTTTCTTCAATACTTCATCTAGAAGTGAATTGGCTGACGTTGCTGGAGCCTACTAGAAGGCTTTGATGTCGCCAACTCAATTTCTGAACAGTGTCATCAACATTTATTTGTTTGCCTAAAGGGCTAGCAGAAGTGATCGTGCAGCCCCCCCCCCCCCCCCCCCCCCCCCACACACACACACACACACACACACACACACACACAGAGGTAGATTCCTTTGACTTTGAACCTGCCTGGCAACAGATGATGGCTGAAATGTGATCGGTTAAATGCTTTAATATGAAAATGCATGTCTGAAAGCGGCACAACCAGGGGAAAAGCTATGAAAGGAAGTGAACAGACCTTTTGGAATTATTTAATGACTACTCATACAACAAAATATAATTGACATCTGTGATTCAGATATTTTTTAGGTCAGCAGAGAAGGCCTTGCAGGCCCTGACGGCCCACCACTGATATATGTATATTAATATCTATGTAATGTCCATTATGCGCTTTTTGGATAAGGAACAGAATAAAAAATACATAATTAAATGGGATAATTAAATAAGTAACCGTTTTATTAATTTATTGACCAATAGATAAGATAAAAATATCCAGATGACAAACTAATTCACAGTGAGCTATTATTTCACCCCCATTTACAGGAGCACTTCCAGCATACAACTGTATGCCATTGACACCCAAACCATCATGGCAGTTATGCCCTTTAAAATAAATAATTAAATAAATAAATACATGATAAATAGCATGAAAGATGTTCATTGGCAGTTAGACCAATTTTATTAAATTCACAGTAGAAAAAATGTAGCCCAAATTGTCAGGACATAAATACAAAATCCTGTTATTATTGTGCTGATAAGAATATTTCAATCATTTTTTTTATTTTTCTGGAGACAGACAAGATCAGCCATCCAGCAAACCAGAAATGTCAAAATGACTCGGTTTCATGCTTCCAAATGTGAGTGAAACAAATGAGAAATGAAGCACTAAGCAAATTCATTCTGAATCTCTTGGCCTGTTGATTAAGTCTGTGGGGTCTCAGGCTGTGAAAATATTGTATGATACAAAGATCCTGGAAACTGTTTACACCAAAAGCATTTGGACAGAGCCTCCTTTGAGATTTCAATTCCTTGACTAAAATGAAAACTAAAATAAAACAGAAATATAAATGAAAATAAAAATGAAAATTAAAAATATAAAAAAAAGATAAAAAATATATAAATAAAAAGAATAAGCAAAAAGTATTTTTTTTAATTAAAATGTATTAACATTAAAAATTCTAATAACACTATAATGAATTAAAATTCAAATTAATGAGAGATAATAATTTAAATCAGACAACCCAAAATTACTGAAATCTCCCTCATTATTCCTGAATGAGCACTTCCTAAATAAAATGTTTTTCTAGCTATAAATGACTTACTGATTTGAGTTCAAATTACTTAATCATTCGTTACACTCCATATTTTTTCCCTACTGAATGATGTCTACATCTAGGACACCTGTGAATCCCATTAGATAATGTTTATTCCGAACGATTTTATCTCTGTCACCACCAATCTTTCTTTAAGGTTTATTTTCTCTCCCCCTTTTTTTTGTTTTTACCAACTCCTGAGATGCTGTCCACTGTGTCAAATCAGCATTAGATTATCCTGTGGTTCAAAGTGTAACCATAGTTACTGAAGCCTGAGTGAGTTGGCTTGTCGTGATAAATAAAGAAAATCACAAAATCACCCCCACCCCCATTTTCGAAAATCAGCCTACTTCCATTTGAACACCATCTGGACCTTTTTCTTGGCCGTGGAGACAATGAGGGAGTGTGATAGATGTTCCACTTTAATGCACTGAGAGACGCGGCGTTACGACGGATGCCAAGATCTCCGACGGGCTCGTGGTGGAAGTTCTTTTACTTTGATGGCACATTATAAATTTCGCCGGCATCTGTTACATCTTCCAGGTATTACTTTGTCCGCCGTCGAATATTCGGTCGTTGATCTACCGGCCCATATTTCACTTGCGAATTACAGATGTTAGTGCCCTCTGGCATTTCGCTTTGGCAGCTCTCACAGTCTTGGCATTGGAGCTCATGTATCTGGAGGTTAGAACAGTAAACCAGAGCAACATCTATGTATAATTCCAGTTATTTGCTAGCATAGTTTGCATACATATACATATATGTACACATACACATATACACATATATATATATACAGTCGACACTGCTCAAAAAAAGTAAAGGGATCACTAAAATAACACATTCGAGATCTGAATGAATTATTCTAATTAATACTTTGTTCTTTACATTACAGTTGAATGTGCTGTACTAAATTACAAATAAATGATCAATGAAAATCAAATTGATTAACCCATGGAGGTCTGGATTTGGAGTCACACTCAAAATTAAAGTGGAAAAACACACGGTAGGCTGATCCAACTTTAATGTAATGTTCTAGAACCAGTCATTTAATCAGTGTTGCTTCCTTGGTGAAGTTTGAATGCACAGAAATATGATTGACCTGGACTTACATTGTGTTGTTATGTGTTCCCTTTATTTTTTTGAGCTGTATATATATATATATATATATATATATATATATATATATATATATGTTTGAGATTGTGAGCCTGATGTGTTTGAGATTCTTACCTGAGACTTGATCGCATGTGCATTTTCCTGAATACACACATATTATATATACAGTATATACATATATCTGTGTGTGCATATCTCTATACACAAATATATGAACACACAGCCATAAACATAGCATGCATATTTATATTTTAGAATATGCATTTGTATATCTCTATGTATAAAAACATATACATTCAGACCAAAACAAGTGTCTATGTGTTTTTATACGCATATGTATATGCAGGAAAAATGTGTTTTGTGTGTGTGTGTGTGTGTTTTGTGTGTATAACAAATCAGTTAGATTTGGATACATATACACGCACACACATGCAATTAATTGGACATCATCCGTGTATGTGTGTCAGTGTATGTATATAGTTATGTATATACATATATACAAATACATTACATGTGTGTGTATATATATATATGTGGGTATGTACATATAAATATGTAGAGGGAGAAAAAAAAAATGAAAATAGAAATATTTTTCCCCCCACTGTGCAGATTCTTCTCAAAAAATGTGCATATTGTGATAAAGTTCATTATTTTCCATAATGTTTTAAAAATTAAACTTTCATATATTTTAGATTCATTACACGCAACTGAAGTAGTTCAAGCTTTTTATTGTTTTAATATTGATGATTTTGGCAATAAAATACAGAAAAAACAAAAATCCCTATCTAAAAAACATTAGCATATATCATCCGACCAATAAAAAAAACAAACTGTTTTTAATACAAAAAAAGTCAACCTTCAAATTTTTTTTTTCAGTTATGCACTCAATACTTGGTCAGGAATCCTTTTGCAGAAATGACTGCTTCAATCCGACGTGGCATAGGGGCAATCAGCCGGTGGCACTGCTGAGATGTTATGGAGGCCCAGGATGTTTCAATAGCGGCCTTAAGCTCATCCACAGTGTTGGGTCTGGTCTCTCTCAACTTCCTCTTCACAATATCCCACACATTCTTGATGGGGTTCAGGTCAGGAGTCGGCAGGCCAGTTGAGCACAGTAATACTATGGTCAGTAAACCATTTACCAGTGGTTTTGGCACTGTGAGCAGGTGCCAGGTCGTGCTGAAAAATGAAATCTTCATCTCCATAAAGCTTTTCAGCAGATGGAAGCATGAAGTGCTCCAAAATCTCCTGATAACCAGCTGTATTGACCCTGCCCTTGATAAAACACAGTGGACCAACACCAGCAGCTGACATGGCACCCCAGAGCATCACTGACTGTGGGTAATTGGCACTGGACTTCAGGCATTTTGGCATTTCCCTCTCACCAGTCTTCGGCCAGACTCAGACACCTTGATTTCCGAATGACATGAAAAATTTGCTTTCATCCGCAAAAAGTACTTTGGACCACTGAGCAACAGTCCAGTGCTGCTTCTCTGTAGCCTTGGTCAGGCACTTCTGCCGCTGTTTCTGGTTCAAAAGTGGCTTGACCTGGGGAATGAGGCATTTGTAGCCAATTTCCTGCACACGCCTGTGCACGGTGGCCCTGGCAAACAATATTGAAGAGCTTACATGGCACACATGCACAACACAGTGTGAACTGAATTGGCACATGATCAGTTATCAGAGCACTTTACCCTCCTGATCTGCATGTTCACACCCAGATTCCCACACCCTGACTGACACCCTGCATTATGCACTGGAGAGGGACATGATGATGGGCGCTGGGCTACTGGTTAGAGCAGTGGGGAGTGTGATATGACTGTCCAGCGGTCACCATGGGTGGACGAGGTGGCTAAAATGATCAGGGGGCCGCACTGTGCCTGCGGGGCGTCACCAGCAAACACAGACAGCAGTCCGGCAGACACAGCAGTCCAGCTGTGTCTGCTGGACACAGCAGGCATGCCTGGCCCTTCTCCTGTGGCGAAGCAGAGCTGGGTCAGTCCTCTGGTGAAACACTCATTCAATACAGGCATTGCTGCACCAATACAACAGTGTCCACGCCGCCTCCCCTCGGGCCAACAGGAACCAGAAGAGCAGGCACTTGCCACAATGCTGCGTGCAGGCATCATTGAACCGTCTGAAAGCCCCTGGGCATTGCCAGTGGTTATGGTGGCAATGAAGGGGCGAGTAGCGCGTCTGCATCGAAGTGCAAGTTGCTGTGCCAGAGGGTAACCTTCCTGGGTCATCGGGTGGGGGGGGGGGGGGGGGGGGGGTGAGGGAATCTGCACCGCAGGGGAGGAGGTGAGTGGCACACATGAGTGGGCAACCCCTGCAGACCAGAAGGCACATAAGAGATTTTTAGGACAAGCTTACTATCACGGTAAGTTTGTGCAGGGAGTTGCATGTATTGCTGCTCCCCTGTATAGGCTTCTGCAGAAAGATCAGATGACTGTGACAGATCTTTACACACACTGCAGCAGGCCCTGACATGAGACCAGTCCTTGCACCCCCTTACCCTGACTTTGTTCTGGACATGGAAGTGAGTGGGGAGAGGCTCTCCTTATTTAGGGGGCCCCGAGGGAGAGAGGGTTGTTGCCTACCACAGCAAAGCCCTGAGCAAGGCAGAGTGGAAAATTCTGTGTCACTCGCAGGAAGCTGCTCACTGCAGTGATTTCAATTTGACACTTAAAAATACTACTTGTGTGGCCAGCCTTTCACCTTGCACACTGACCATGCCTTCCTGCAGTGGCTAAGGATGTTCAGAGACCCAGAGGGTCAACACAGGCTGGGCAGAGGTGCAGCGACAAAACACAGACCTGCAGCTGGTGGTGTTGTGGGTGGAGGCACAGTAGCAGCCCCAGTGGGAGGGGATGGTGGCTCTCTCCCCATGGAAAAAAAAAGGACTGTGAGCTAAGCTTATACATTTGTGTATCAGTGATCAGGGCAGAAATTTTGAGTCACAAGTGTTTGCCACAATGTGCACTCACTTAGGTATCACAAAGACCCACACTACACCAGAGTGATGAATTAGAGGAGAGGTTCAATTGTACTCTGGGGGAGGTGTTACTCATCCAAATACCAGCTAGAATGGGACATGCACTTACCCCTTGTTAAATGGCATGCCTCCCAGCAATCCAGGAGTCCTCTGCATGCACACCTACTCTTCTCATGTTGGGCAGTGTTACAGTTTCCCCCAAGGAGGTCAGACGCAGGTACATGGTATTGCAGGTTGGTTTATTCAAGCCTTTTTGAATGAAATCGGACGCCGACTGAAACCATTGGGCGGCCTTTAGTGCTCTCAGGCTGATAAGCTAATTCCCCTCAGGTGCGGCGTGGCCTCCAGGTGCCGTGATCACTGTGCCGCTGATCCCATTCGTGATAGGCAGGGAGTTGAGAACAACAGCGGAGTTGGCTTTTGGAAGAGCTCCAGATGCACCACCCACCCCCGCTAGTCCAGTCTATGCCAGGTGGCTCTCGGATCACTTTGTTTCAGCGCATGTTTATGCCCGGAGGCAAATGTAGGTTGTGGACATGCCCGCAAAGGGACATCCCTTCACAATTTGGGATCAGGTGTGGGTCTACTCACCAAAACGAAAGATGAGCCAATGCCCAAAACGAAAGATGAGCCAATGCCCAAAACTGGACTGTCATTGGATAGGGCCATGTCTCATCCAGTAGTGCATGGGAGAGGTGGTTTATTGGGTGCAGCTACCCTTCCAGGGACGCAAGGTAGCACTCCATCAGGACTGGCTGGCACCCTACAGGGGCTCCACAACACCTGGGCAAGCCACAGGGAATGGCACACTCAATGAGCTCGGTCCGACAGCCAGCCCAAAGAGTAATGTGCGCGTGGTCCTGCCTGCAAACCCAGGACCGTCCTGTTGGGAAAATTATCCTGCCCAATGATACCACGTCAAGAGGATGACTAAGGAAGAGAAGACGTGTGCCACTAAGATTCAGAAACTTTGTCCTTGGGGTTGAGTACTTCACTAAGGGGGGTCTAGTGTACCGAGTTATGAATGTTAATGCTTATTTCCTGCATGATTTGGGGGTTGTTGGGAATAATGGGGTGTGGTTTGGGGTGAAAGGAGTTCTGGGGGTTTACCTGGAATTTAACACAACCAAGTGTTGTGTTTCCAGGTTTGTGCGGCGTGGCTGCAGCCAACAACAGCTATTGTCATTAAACAGCTGTTGTATCATCACCCTAATGTTCTCCCTGACTACCAACGTTAAAATATGTTTGATAGATTCCGTATTAAATGCATAAATGTGCACATCACAAAGCTTCTGTGGCGCCATCTTTTTTTTTTTTGGTATCAAAGATTTACTTTATGGTTAAAAGAAGTCCCACAGATGTTTTGATACAAGCCGGAAGAACCACATCCACCCACCCATCCCTGGAATATGGAGTCGACTCAGTCCCGCACATGCCTGCTTTCTCCTTATTTCAAAGTACCGAATTCGATAACAGACACAAATTAAATCAGAGGACTAAATTTATTGTCCGTACCAGGGGCCGAACAGAAGACCCCCCCCCCGCCCCATGCTATCTGCAGAAAAGCTTCTTCCCTGGCGCCTGCTGTCTGTCACACTGGGCTTTATGATGCTCTGCCACCAATCAACAGGACAAATTGCAGTCTTTCACTGTGACAGCGGCTTGATACATGCGTCTACAGTTTTTCACTGCTTATCATCTCTGCGTGGGCCTTTTTTTTCCCTCCAAAGCTTCAGCTCATAACGGGTAAAAAAAAACAGTTGAGTTGATGTATTGCTTTTATTTACACATATTTTTCGCACTTTTTTCTAAAGATCCATATGGCGCCACTCCCTAGGTTTGTTTTCCTAGCTGTTTGCTACTTGTCTACCTGTAATGTCTCCATCTGCGTGCAATCTTGAAGTTTGGCATTTCAGCTGCCTTACTTGCTCAAATTTGGAGGAGAAATCTTCAATTGGAGGGCGCTGAGATATCTTTCACATTCAAAATTTAGCACCAAACAAACACACACACACACACACACACACACACACACACACACACACACACACACACTTGCTCAGACACGCCTGATATGATACACGCCATGAAAGAGTAGATAATGTTTTATTACTCATTAAAACACTGAAAAAAATAATTAAAAATCGGCTCAGCTGACCGCTAATGAAGGAAGAGGCATCTTCATTTTGAAGTGTTTCTGATAAATGTGAGATTAAAACAACTATTTTTTTTTTGGTTTGTTTGTTTTTATATTTTTGATGTGAATAAATTGAGTTGGATAATGTTATTTTTTTTAATAATAATATTTTCCAGATCCAAAAAGGGAACATGCCTATTATGGTTAGTGTACAGTCTAGCCATTTATTAAACTCAGCAATGTTGTCACTAATATCATGGAATTGTGACGTGACCCCCTTCCATTTCTGCAAGGAAATTAAACTGAGCCAACAACAACAATATCAGCACCCTTCTTCTTAGACCTTTTCATTGTCATCGGTTGAAAATAAATAAACAGCAGTCGACATTATGTGCAATATGATGTTTCACTTTAATTCTTTTATAAACTGATACAGCAGCCTTTTCTTTATTAAAACGTGCAACAGGTTATTTCTTTCTACTTGCTTTGTCTAGCCTTATATTTAAAAAAAATGCCAGTTATATTTACTCTTCTGTTGTTTTTCTTTAATATTATAAGTTTTGGTTTTTCTGTGTAATTTTGATGAAAGTTGGTGCAGTAATTTCCCGTGGGATTTAGTCTTCCTTATCTAGAGTACAGTGCTAAAAAAATCACTGAGACAGCATTTTAAATTGAATTTATGGACCGCCCCAGAACATGAAAAAAGGACAATCACCATAATTCCTATGTCTTTATTCATACATTTTCAACACATTCTTAAAACTACTATAAACAAAACCAGCAATGCAAATGAGAATGATGAATACTCTTTTGAAAATGTATTTGGTGTTGTCATTTGTGTCTGCGGTCACTTTCAAAATCATGACGTGAGCTATAAATGAATTAATTATTCATTTTACTGTAGTTTGAATCCAACATTGTCTGGATGACATATTAGGGCTGTAAAATTGTTGCTCATCAATATATTACAGTGTGTAATTATCAATCAACTAATATTTCAGCACAGGGGCTTTAAAAAGTAAACTTAAGCAAAAATCCAATGCCTCTGATAACAAATTAACACTCTTTATAGAGCTATTTTTACCCATCTATCTATCTATCTATCTATCTATCTATCTATCTATCTATCTATCTATCTATCTATCTATCTATCTATCTATCTATCTATCTATCTATCTATCTATCTATCTATCTATCTATTAAATCATCCATACATTGATTTCCTTATTTGATTGTTTATATTTATTTTGTATATGTATCTGTTAATTAACTTATTTATTTGGTTTATAATTAATTTTTTTGGATCACTGATTTATGTTTTCATTTTTTTTTTCATTTATCCATTTTTTAGTCATCCATTCATTCATTCATTCATTCATGTATTTCTGAATTTGTTTTGGTATGAATTTAGTTATTAACCTGGTTATTTCTTTAGCTCATTTGGATTATTACTTTATTGATTTGGTGAATTTTGAATCATTGAATCATTTATGTATATATTTATGTGTTAATTTGTTTATTTTGCAACATGTTATGTTATATGTAACATCCTGTTACGGACAAATATCTCAGAAGAAAAGCCAATTTCATACAAATGTCCAAAGCCGATCACATTTCTTTTATAATAATGTCGATTCCGAAAAAAAAAAGGCAATTGTGCGCTTTCCTGCTCGAGAAAGCGCAATGAAAAACTTGCAAATAAAAATGCAAATGAGTCTAGCGGAACATCTTAATAGCCGCTTCGCCGGCCGAATTCCGGCGCGGCCTCTAATTGTCTTTGGATTCCATTCTGAGCTGGAAACAATGGTTCGCCTCGGAGCCAGCGGCAACTGATTACCCATCAGCAGGTCACCTTCCAGTGGAAACAGATAAAAATAAAAAAATAAAAAATTGAAAAAAGCCATTACTGCATGTGTGTGTTCCACAGGAAAGGCAGGACAACCCTTACATAAGGTGTTCCTTCCCTCCATCTCCCCACATGCAGGTCAAATTGATCTAATAAATCAAAACTAAAAGGAATGAAGTTTTTTTTCCTTTTTTTTTTCCACCGGGCTTTTGTCCGATTTATTTAGCCATATGGAGTGAGATAAGGCAGCCATAAGTCTGGTTATCTCTCCTGAGCCACTCAATTTGATGCCAATGAAAGAGGAGAGAGTGAGATGACCGCAGGAAGAGCTCAGGTCGGCTCGTCCACTTCCTGCCTTTGTCCATTGTCTTGCGCACTTTTTTATTTCCATCTGCCACTTCCAACCGTGTCTCCCAACCAACCCCCTTTCTCGCAATAAAAGGGATTTTTAATCATCTTTATATTTACTGTTTTGGGAAACTTTTGAGACAGACATAAGTAAGAAAGTAAATACTTGACAAGCATACATAAAAATTACGCACCACTTAGACGGAGCAGAAGGAAGGGCCACGGTTTGATTGATTTGTGTGAACCCCGTGGCTGCACAGAGGTTCCTCAGAGATTTTCCTGACAAGTGGATTAATGAGTGAAAGGCTACATACCTCTACATGACAATGATGGTTGCATGTTTCTATTTGCAGGGGTGAATGTTGTTCCAAATTCTTTCAGGAACCTTTACCAAAACCTTCATTTGTCTCTCTTACTTCATGCATTTTTAAATAGCAAAGTAAATCCCAACCCCAATACTAATAACATTTCAATATTTTACTGTAGGCAACCAAAAGGTCTATGGAGTAGGCAAGAATTAACACTTCGCAGTATGGTAAACTTTTTCATAATATCACAAGAAATGTGGAATTTTGGTGGATGATGTCTGCGGATCGGTTGTGGAAAACTTCCCAGTGCATTAAATCACACCCACCAGTCCCCATGGTTCAAGGAAGGGTAGCAGGGCAAGAGACTTGGGGAAAAGAGGCAAATGCCCGGTTCGGTATGGACTAAAATGCAGCTCAGTTCACAAACAATCTGCCATGAGTTAATAGGGATAGACAAATTTGTTTCCAAGACTGCATATTACTAGTGGATCTAATTTCAAACTCTGAGTGCGGTCATGACTAGTTCTGAATTACATACCCATCTACTTCGTATTGCATACTGCCATTGAATCTTTTAGCAGTACACAATGCTGGATCGGCTTACTGCAAGCGGTCTGCTTCTCAGATCCATGTGGACACAAGAGGCTTGAGAGGGTTGAGAAAATTTGACCGGGGCTAACAGTTCCGGCCAGGTTCCAGCAGCACGCAAAGAGCTAGTCAATGCTTTTTGGCGTCAGGTTCCAAGCCCAATGGTGTCTGTACCAGAGGGGTAATATTGGGCAATAGCATCCAAAAAAACTCTAAGGGGACAGAACAAGGAGGAGAGGTTGGGAAGCACCAGAAATTAAAACAAAACTCAAGGAAGGGTTCGTTCGTGGTCAGACGGAAGAGGTATGGCATCCATTAATCGAGGAGGGGAGCACAGACGCAACCAGGAGGCCAGGCAATCACAGGCAATCAAGACTCAAAGCTGGAGTAGGGGGTGCCTGATTGGACACAGGAGGCCAGGCAGGAGACAAGACATGTAGACCCGGGGCACAACTCAGGAATGAGTACAGAAACGAGAAAGCTCGAGAGTTAGGAGAGACGGTGGTTGGGACACAAAGTGTGGAAAGGGAAGCATGAGGACCCCATAGAGATGACCCGACAACCAGTGCAGACAGAGGCTATCCATTTTAAAGCTTCACTGATTGTCGGTATTGGGCAGCAGCCACACTTCTCCTAACCAACAGCAGCCACGAGCTGAATCACAACAGCTCTGTATGGCTTTTGAATGAGCGATTGAATGGTTGTATAGCTCTATATGACATGCAGATGGTTGGCAGGAGTACCTATGACTCCGTTGGAAGCAAGGTTGGTTTGGGGTTATGGTGAGTCTTCAACTCCACATGGTTCCTGCAGGAAACATACCTCCTGTTGCATGTCTAAGAGGACAGGCTCATAGGCTGGTCTGCCCAGCCAGCTCATCAGCCAGGTCAAAACTTCACAAAATTCAATTAGGACGCCCTGCCAGGACTACCTGGATTATCAAATGGGTGACAATGGGGTTAGTGATAGGCGTTATGACGAATCTGTCATTCCCACCGCCAAGAGATGGGGACAGTGGTGAAATGGAAAATCTCTCAAGATTGAGGCACTTGACTCTCTCGAAAGTCGAGGATGCTCTTGACCGTGAGTCAGGGTCTTTGTCGTTTGTTTCAGGTCCACTGAGCGTGTGCAAGAACACGAGGTTGCCTTTGAGTAACAGCTATGGTTACTCATGCCTTCACCTGCCACTCAGATGCCCTATGTGCTGTCCGTCCTCTGGCCAACTGAGATCTAGTGGATGGTGACAGGCAGCGGGGTTGCATATCAATTATATTCGAACATGGTTGAGCCCTTTATGGGATGATACACATAAGTAACCGTCATTGTTTTGCACCATGATGGCACCGGACGGGCCAGTCATAATCCGGAATGGCCTGAAAGAAGGCCCAAACGTAGCCCCACCTTGGCGAACCTTGCCTCTTGCCAAATTATGGCTGAGTAATCTCCAGCTTCCCTGGGGATGACTGTTATGGATAACGAATAAATTAATAATTAATTAATTTACACCATGGGTCTTCAATTATGTGATAATCTGTAAAAAGTTTCAGATCCAAAATAGTGACAGAAGTAAACTAATACCAAGGAATATTTCAATTGGATTCAAACTATAGCAAACATATCAATATCTGAATAATCTTTAGAGCATGATTCTTATTGCAACAAAAAATTAAAAAGTTAATAATAACTGATGATTTATCAGTTATGTAGGGTAATAATGATGCTTTCAATTGTGTTTGCTATTTAAAATTTAAAGGTAGTTTTACCAGTTAAAACTGAGTAGTGAGTTCAACCAAACATAAATGGAGAGAACGTCCAGACTGAAATTGAATCTAAGGACCTTATGTGACTCCCAAGCATAATTTATACGTATGATAAAATGTAAAAACTTGCAGTTATTACCACTGAAGCCAACTTCCCTCTGAAACATCAGAAAGACTCATAGATAATGTAAATGAAAATCAGTGGTTACCTATAATGTTGCCGTGCTGTTCTTGTTTTCCCCCATTTTTCACACAGATGAGCGCACCTCCAGTCGGAAATTAAATATGCAGCGCCGTGAAAACACAAAGTTCAAAATGAGGCCGACGCAGTTCAGCAGTTAGAAAAAAAAAATAAAACACCCGAGAACAACTTCATACAACACAAATCCCCGCATCCTGCCAGTCTAAGCTGGAGATGAACTTTCTGGGGGGAGGGAGCGACAGAGTCGGATCTGCCATTTATCGTCTTCAAAGAGGAGACACAATCCGGTAGATGTGTCTGGATGATACGACGCACGATATCACTACAACCCTGATTACGACTAAAGTTTTCCGCATGACATGTTCTCAACTTAAAGTCAGCATGCGGATTCCACCATCTTTGGCGGCTATTGATCCTGTCAGTCTGTTTCCCGAGAACAGAGTGGGAAAGACGGCAAAGGCGTGAGATGACTTTTTCGTGTTTTTCCTGATAAGATGCTGCTTCAGTCGGGTTCTTATCCTGCTTATCGTGACAATTGTTGTTGTTTATGACTATCACTCACAATGAAGGCATCCCCCTGCATTGCCAAAATCCGTTAAAGGGAAATAATTAATATGACTGACAGTTATGTAGTGATTTATTGTTTTTTTTTTTCTTCCTGCTCAGCAAGGAAGACAAAATGACGCTTAATTGTTGTTCCTATGTAACATTCGTGACAAGCTAATAGGGTGATTCTGCCCTACCCTCTTTTAGAAAAAAAAATAAAAGCTGAAATAAGTAAAAATGAAATACAAAAACCTAAATTTTAAAATCTAATCCATCCAAACACTGGCACAGTGGTTAGCACTTCTGCCTCAGAGCACAAATAACTCTATTCATTATTTGTCTCAATAGATGGCCCCACAATCAAATTGCGAGCATGAGTAACCCGCCCCTCATCCAATGAAAGCTGGAATAGGCTGCGACCCTAAGTGTAGGAGGAGTGGTAGATAATGGATGGAAGGAGGGATTTTAAATTTTAAATTTTAAATTTTAAATTTTAAATTTTAAATTTTAAATTTTAAATTTTAAATTTTAAATTTTAAATTTTAAATTTTTTAACATTTAAAATTTAAATGAAAAAAAAACTCAATTACTACAGATCACGATGTCATCTAGAAACATTGTGGTCCATGGAGATTCCTGTCTAACCTCATCTGTCAGCCTGTCCATCACCACTGCAAACAAGAAGGGGCTCAGAGCTGATCCCTGATGGAGTCCCACCTCAAATTCAAGATATAGAGGTTAAATGTAAAATAAGCACAAGTAAAGGAATTGATAAGGATTTGTTCATTTACATGGAAATCAGAGTGGAGAGGTATTGCAATTTGACCCCAACGGAACATGGTGGCACAGAGTTAAGCGTTCCTGCCCCACAGAAAAGGTGGTGCCCTCGGACCCTTTCAATATATGGTGAATCATCTCCCCTTACCAATTCACACACTCACACTGACAGCGGCTCTGCATCGCATCTCACACGCCTACTGGGGCAACTTGGGGTTTAACATCTTGCCCCAAGACTTGAGTGGCCAGGTATCAAAACGCTGATCTTCAAACTGGAGGGTCAACCATGGCATTCGTCTTGTGGGGGGGATTCGTAGAGTGAATATTACTGTTCCTCAATTGCCATATGAAAAAGAGTAGGCGTATGGATCTTCGCGACTTTCACAGCAAAGAATCTGGTGGGTCAGACTGGATTGTCATTACTTTCCAAATTTAGCGTAAAAAAAAGATCTGAAATGGTTTTCATGGACATGACGTGTGAATTTTCAAGCCTTTAAATTCCCAAGAGCTCAGAGTGATTAACCATTTAGGACCCTGCTGGACATACAAGTTCGATCTATTGAGCCTCCATCAAGATAGTGCTTCCCTCCAGGACTTCAGAGAGCAGCTGCTAATGTCTTAAAGCACCTTCCAATGGAGTTGGAATACGATGCCTTTGCATAAACTGTATAAAAGTCTGGCTTCATAAAAAAATGATATCTCATCATAACACAACCAAGATACAAATGTGGGTGTTTTCATGATAAAAGAATGAGCCAATTCCTTTTTTTTTCCATGGTACTGGATTTTGCCTCTATGTAATAACAATTACCCCATCCCTAAGGTTACCACCTAGCATATAATCTCCAGCAAGAGTTAAAGAGGCGGAGGGGGGAGGGGGGAGGGGGTTGAATGAATAAAAAAAGCTAGTTGAATAATGTGTCTGAACACTTTGCTTTCGGACCTATTATTCACTCACCGTATGCAAGTCCACCAAATGTACACTGACTCTACTTTTGTCAAGAAGAATCAATTGCTCTGGCAGGCGTTGGTGCTCAATCGCCTGAAGAAAGTGGCTGTTAATTTGCAGCACTTTTCGCAGATATTTAGCTATACAATTCTTCTTAACCTTTGCAGTTGAATGAGTGACTGGATGAATTTGAAATCTATCATTAATCACTTCACAGGGGATAAATTATGTAATTGACTGAATAAAAACTTTTCTGAAAGCATTGGTAATGTGTGTATTAGTCGTATACAGTATTATGTATTGGACAAAAACATAAAGAAATACATGGAGACATGCACACATACATACATAAAAAAACAATACATATACAGTACAAATAAACAACATAATTCCATGTTTATAACCATATAATCTCTTTGTACAGTTCTATGACACAGAATGGACCTTCAGCTGTGTATGGCTGACTCTGTTATGCCAGTACTGAGATCCTTCAATTGGATTTTGCTGTTTATGCAAATGCATTTACAAGTGAATTTAAATATAATACACATTATCGGAAAATACTTCAGTTGGCCATATCCACGCTTACTGACAGAACTCGTTGTATAATTTCAAATTATTTCCTTATTATGCTTGCAAATCCTCTTCTTACATCGTGATCAGCGATACCACAACACTGAAGGGATGATATCCAGTTTTTCCCCATCCAGTTGTGTCTTTGGGTTTCTGAACTCCACGAGGACTGCAAGGTTTGTCCAGTTTTCTAAAATTAATGATTCCATAACATTTCTTATATTGAATGGATTAAAATTAAAGAGATGGGGAGACGAGACGCCATCTGACAGCATGTCACAACATTTTCACTCATCAAGCGGTTGGCACATCCTAAAGGTGTGGATCTGCAAACAAACACAAACCTAATTATTTTGCTGTGAGTCGGAACAACACAAAAAAAAAAAAAAAAAAAAAAACACAAACGAAAACAAAAGCACACCAAGCAAACATGAACAAAGCTTTTGTGACAACGTACTCATCTGCTCTCCAATTTGCTGAAAATTAGCTTGAAATTAGTTTCAACTTCGAGAACACGATACGTCAGAATAATGGAACAAGACTTAATACATTTATGGGGAATGGCAATACTGCGACGGAATGCTGTAGCTCGTGAAGTTGTAAAATAAGGACGTCCTGTAGAAGTTCTTATTATCCATCCTGGAGGAAACCAGAGCAGACACAGGGTTTGATGGATGCAAAAGCTACATAGAACGGCCATGTCAGAATTGAACCACCTTGTTGCGGTGAAGCTTACCAGCCAGCCACTGTGCCATGGTACGCCCAATCGCAGTTGATCATCAATTGCTTGGGCGCCTTTTATTGTACATATTGATCTGTGATCTTGAAATTTGTCTTGCAAGGGCTTTCTTTGAATCACGTTTGGTTGGATGTACTTGACAGTAGCTAGCGGGGGGGATGGGAGCTTCTTGGCTACATGCAAGAAACTTTTATTTGGTGCAACGTATGAAGGTACAAGTGATGGTTCTCATCAACTCATCACTATCCTCGTTTAGGGCAAATCACCCAGCTTCTTTTTTTCACCTTAATTTTGACATGTTGCTTAGCTTCAAAAGACTTAATAACCCAACTCCCTCCAAATTGCAATTCCAGCTATATCCCAGGTAACAAACATCAGAATGGGAGCTGATTCACAATGGCTAGGAAGTTGGCATGGATGTTGTTGAGTTTGTTTTCAGAATATGTCAGTGTTTTCTACCCGCAAGTGCAATCAACCATGCCCAATGATGAGCATAACACAAAGGTAAATGATAACATTTTGCAACACAGTATGATGCGGGACTGGGGTGCCAAATCAAACGCGAAGGTAATGTTGGTAAATCACATGCCAATCAAGGTCTGTCATCCATCCTCCCCACAGCACTTGTCACTTGATTGAAATACAGCAGTCCTTTGCTAATTCACAGTTTGTATCATGGTACAATTTTATATCGCAAATTTTCGCAGTACATTGGTTTTTGTGGTAAAAATGTTTTGTAACATCCGATCAGACAAGGGACTATCGTACAGGGCAGCCATCTTAGTATTTTCTGACACACAAGCCTCCACGCATGTGTAGTTAACCATGCAAAACCAACTGCAAGTTCTAGCGAATAAACGTCACCTTTCAAATGATTTCTTCTAAAGAAAAGATAAAACATGAGTGCCAAATAATATAAGAAACCAAAAATTTACTACTTCCATGTGCAATGGGAGGAATACCTTTGTTTTTTCCACAATATGACATTCAAAGCACATTTCCTAAATCTGTTCTACTTTCGGACTGTTCATAAAAGGTACAACACAAATTTCCCTCCAAAAAGCAAGTTGAGAAGGAGACAGGTGAAGGAACCAAAATCACAGTTGTCCAGACAGTGGCTATTTTACATGAAGGCTGATTTCAAAAGGTTAAGAAAGGCTACCAGCAGCTCCTGTCCCTTCTGTCCGGACAATCCCGTTGACTGGGTAAGTCATCACAGTAAGGTAACTACTATGTGTCTGTTGTGTGTCTGAACCAATAAGAGTTCATACATTATGCAATGTACAATTTACTCAGTAGATATATAACTAAATTGAATTCAGCCTTTTTATCGTACGTACATCATTTTCGGGTGGATGTTTGAAAAGATGTAGGAAAAAAACTTTGTTGTTGTTGTTGTAAAAGGATTTGTTTCGTCTCACTGATGGAAAAACGGCGGTTTAGTATTTTAATCAAAGTGGCACCTGTATTGGCTCTGTGTAGAGAAAAAAAAGCAATAGCTCCCTAAAGCTGCTCGGAGCAGCTCTCCACCCCTCATTCCTCACTCTCTGAGATCCTGTTTAATAATCTAGCCCGAAACTCTGCCGCTGCCTCTGCTAGACACTTCCACACCTCCACAGGTATATCATCAGGACCAGCTGCCTTTCAATACTTCATTCTCTTCAATGCTTTCTTAACTTCACTTTTACTGATCTCTGCTACTTTGTGGTCCCCGATAGTCCCCGATAGTCACCAATTCTACCTTTCCCTCTCTTTCACTTTTCCTCATTCATCAGCTCTTCAAAGTGCTCTTACCATCGTCCCATCATTCTTCAAGCATCTGTCAATACATTTCCCTATCTATCCTTCGTCATCCGGGCCTGCTCTACATCCTTTCCATCTCTATCTCACTGTTTCGCCAACCTGTATAGATCATTCTCTCCCTCCTGACTTTCCAACCGAGCATACAAGTTATCATACGCCCTTTGTTTTGCCTTTGCTGCCTCTTTCTTTACCAAATGCTGTATCTCCCTGTACTCCTGTTGATTTTCTTCAGCCCCCCTCAGTGCTCCACTTCTTTGCTAACCGCTTTCTCTGCACATACCCCTGCACTTCCTCATTCCACCACAAAGTCTTCTTATCTACTTTCCTTCCTTCTTTTTCCTTCCAGATGATACACCAAGTACTCTTCTACCTGTTGTTCACTAGCTGTTGTTGTCCAATCATCTGGAAGCTCACCCTGACCACCCAGGGCCTTTCTCAACTCCTCCCTGAAAACCATACAACATTCTTCCCTTTTCAGTTGCCTTTGTCCTCTAGCTCTTTCTCGTCACTAGTCATCCTACAAACTTCCATCTTATGCTGTCTGGCTACACTCTCACCTATAAGATTACCTATGAGATTACTGACGCAACCCTCTGCATTTATTCGGATTTGGGACTGGCTCAGGGGGACACAGGCCCGTGCCGCCCTGAGGCTGCATTATGTACCTGAAGCGCTACACTCAGAAATAAAGAAGAGGAAGATGAGGACAACATGATGAGTAAAGTTGCCACAGCATCCACGTTCTCTGTGACTGGAATAGTAGCCATTGACTGTCAAATGGCTTGAACTGTTTTAATTTTCTCTCTGCACTGCCACTGTCTTTAGCTACCTTCATACTTTTTGGGCAAGATTGGTCATGTTGTACCGCAAGCCCTGGAAAACCTTTCGTGACATTACACGTCAGAAAAGCTTGAGCCTCTTTATCGGCCCATTCTCACTGCAATACACAAGAAAATCTCTGACCATTGACCACCATAGTTTTTTTTAAAAATGGTGCACATTCTGCAAGAAGTATCTGGAAGTGGGCATGGCTTATGAGTTCTACCAATCACCATCCAGCTACGTTATATAAGTTCCTACGGAATAATCGGAGTAGGATTTGAAATTATTCTGGGGGGCCGAGGTCCAATCTCCTTGGCTCCAAATCTGATATGCAAGTCTGAAGTACTAACTACATGTAGAATTGCCAACTCTTAGAATGGGTTGTATCGTTAGTTGTATTGTCGTAAACCTTTTTGCATTTGGGATTCAGTTTTCTTTAGGACTACTTCACTCTGTGTTTAAACTTATGGGAAGGTATGATGATAAAAGAAAAAACAATAAAATAAGCTTAGACGGTTAGGACGAGAGGTCAAATTATATATTCTATTAAAACAGCATTTATTGTTAACATTTATCGTTTTGTATAAATTAAAATCGATTTAATGATGACAATGTGCCCATGAGGCTAGCAAAAAAATAACTAAATAAAATAAAAAAAAAAAAAAAACATAAAAAGAGTT
Source organism: Fistularia commersonii (assembly GCF_037954325.1). NCBI lineage: Eukaryota > Metazoa > Chordata > Actinopteri > Syngnathiformes > Fistulariidae > Fistularia > Fistularia commersonii. The sequence goes on from NC_141314.1 coordinate 2,214,301, forward strand.
GATCAGAAATACCATACATACCAAATACCAATATCAATGTCAATATCAAGATCAACATCAATTTTCTTTTTCTATTGAGTCTCCTTTGCGCAAATAAAAACTCAATAGAAAAAGAAAATTTAGGTAAACAGGAATAATCCTCTTGGATATATTGTGAAATTTCCTAATATTTGTGTCTGTGTGTGTGTGTGTGTATTTGTGTGTGTATGTGTGTTTGTGTGTGTGTTTGTGAAGCGTTATGTTTGCTGACAAACTTCTACAGCATCCAGGAGACAGAGTTATTGTTGTGAATAAGGCTAAGGTCATCCATCTGTCCTAATACGAATCCAACTAAGAACCATTTCAGAGCCCATCAGCGGGATGGATAGGAACAGTTTGCTTGTGTGTGTGTGTGTGTGTGTGTGTGTGTGTGTGTGTGTGTGTGTGTGTGTGTGTGTGTGTAAGGGAGGGAGGGAGCGTGCGAGTGGGCCCGGTGGAGTGATAACAAGCGTGGCCTGGTGTCAGGGTTTGTGTATGTGTGAGTCGGTGGAAAAGCAGAGCTGACAGGGGGAAAGACGCGTTGATAGCCTCCCCGGCCTAAACTCCTCTGCTTTACGTCAGCCTGCGAATGGACGCGGTGACAGGACCTGTCCGGAGACTCCCTACCTGTCCCGGCTGGAAAGACATACTCTAATACACCATTCACACCTTCCTCTGAGCTGCTTTCACCAATCAGAGTCAGGAATAACAAGGGGACAAAGTTTGGAGGAAACATCTCGGTTAAATTTGTCCAGTTTTGCGTCGCATCACAAGTTTTTTTTTTTCATTCTTTTTTCTGGCCCTTTCAACAAAGCATGTACGCACATGCACAATGACTTTATTATCAATAGGAAATAAAACAAGAAAGTGTTCATTTTCATGGGCTATGTCAAATGAAGAAAGTCAGTCAAAATGTGCTCAGCTTTAATTACCTTTATTGGTTGCCTTTGACCAAAATTTAAACATAATTCAAATAAGAAAAAACAGGCTTTTGGGTGCAGGAAAACATACAAAAATACAGTTGCCTACTGATTTTCTACTGATTAAGTGTACTATCCATAGAGATACTTAAGTAAGTATATTACAATTTAACTTTCATGTTTCGGAGGGATCAAACATTTCAATTTTATGACATTTACAAGCTAATTTCTAACAAAAGACATTGATTAAAAGTTGGATGCACCTTTAACATTTTTTTTTTTTTTTCTTGTTTGTTTTGATATACAAGTGTTTTCTAAGAAAAAAGAAACACGGACATCTGCTGCCCAGTTCGGGATGGGTGCCGGACCAGAAACAACAGAGACTGAAGAGGTTCGCACACCTAGAGGACTCCAATGCAAAGATAATTTATTTCAGCATTATTTCGGCATATCATTTCAAGCCACATTGGCCCTCCTTCAGATGCTCAAGAGCCAATGTGGCTCGAAGCGATATGATGAAATAAATTATCTTTGCATAGGAGCCCTCTCGGTGTGCAGGCTGTTTTAACCTTATTTTCGGTCTATGTTTTTATATGAAGTAATTTACAAATAACTTCCCAGTGAAATACAAGTTTGGTTTTGTGATGTTTTAAAATGAATTTATTTTTCCATCTGCAAGACAAAAATCCAATAAATGAATGAATGAATGAATATGTAAATAAATCAATAAATATGCATGTAAAATAATGACTAAATAAATAAACACGAGTGAATGAGTTATTGGTTGCTTGTCTCTAAATGACTTGCATATGAATGACAGCGAATGAGAGTGGAAGGTTGCGTGTTTCTATATGACGTGAATGAGTGAGTTAATGTTGCATCTCCATATAATGCATGAATGGGTGAGTGAACGGTTTTACAGCTCTATAAAATGTGAATGAGTGAGTGAATGTTGCATATGTTTACATGATGCATGAAGATGCAGTTTAGATAATGAATGGATGAATGAATGAATCAATCAACAAACAAAAATAATCCATTAATTATAATCCCTTATGGCTGCAACTCATCCTTGAAGTAACCACATAGTAGTAGTAGTAGTGGTAGTATACATTTCCCCTGGGATCAATCACGAATTTCTGAGTATTTTGATTAATTTTGAGCACTAATAGTAGCAGTAGTACTAATTGTGGTAATAGTACCAGATCTCCCCTCAGGGGTGCTGTGGATGTTTGACTGAAGAAACAGTGACGTGAGTTAAGGTACTTAGATATTCTAAATCTCATCATTTTGAAGTATCGATCATGAAGCGCAACTGGGACTATTTTCCACCAGATGTGTGTGCGTGTGTGTGTGTTTACTGATGTTTTGATCATTTCCTTCTCGCGCATTTATAACTGCTGGTAGGGCCTCCTCTGCCCGGGGTGGCGACGCCATCGTAAATCAGGTCTCTTTCAGAACCTCATCCCTCCTTTTTGGTAGTTATGGGGTCAATCTACATTTGATCTCGGGGGAAATATCTGCCCCACTGAGGTCCTTGTGAAATACCAGTCAGAGCGGCGTTGACTCGGCCAGGGTCATGGCTGCGCTGATGTTTCGGAGGGAGAATTTGCAGCCCTGTCCGGCAGCCCCCCCATTCCCCGCGCCCAGAGACCGTCTGCGGTTTCAGACTGAGTTATGAGTTCATTTCATTCGGGTCTTTACTGTCCGCGGATGAAAGGAGATGGGGGAACGGAAGCTCCGGGTCTGTTTCCGAGGAGGCTTTATTGGTCCAGGTTGATACAGGAGGAGAAAATTAGAAAAAAAAAAATATAAAGAAAAATGAAAGGGTTGTGAAGAGAGACATATATATTGTAGTTTGCTCACCTGCTATGTTGGCTATGTTAACACGAAACCTCAAAGTGACAAATTCCAATATCTGATCCTCCGAGCGAACACGTTTGACTGGTAGTAAATAAACACTTTATTTAATGTGTTTGTGTGTGTGTGTGTGTGTGTGTGTGTGTGTGTGTGTGTGTGTGTGTGTGTGTGTGTGTGTGTGTGTGTGTGTGTGTGTGTGTGTGTTTGTTTTGCTTTAGTGCCAAAACAAAACACTAGTTGATGGTAGGACATTCCAGTCCAATACAGCCAGTACATATAAAGGCTAATATTTATCCTTTCTAATAAAATTACAATTTTTCTTGAATTGTGGTATATTCTGCCCTTGCATGCAGGGTTAGGGTTAGGGTTATTATTTAGGCTATTATTTATTAATATAAAAACAAATTGTCAAACAATGTGATTTGCTTTGACTTAGAGAAGTAACTACACGATAAATAATGTTGCGGGTTATTATTTAATTATTCATCATTCTGCACTGATCAGAAATAGGAAATGGTTTGTAATCTCCACCCTGGAGAAAAAAAAAAAAACAGAGAAAACTAAAACTAAAAAAATTCTAAAGGAGAAGCAGGCCCAGTCTTTTTTTGTGCATCAGTATTTAATGGCAACAACAATAAAACAACAACAACAATAATAATAATTGTGGTAAATAAATAAATAAATTCACACATATTCCCATACATACGCATATACATAAATAAGAAAATAACATTACAACATATACATAATGAACAACGCACACATAAATAAATAGTGATATAAATAAATTAATTAATCCTAGATAGATAGATACCTTTGATTGATTCATGACCAGTTCAGGGAGTACCCTGCCTCCTGCCTTATGACAGCTGTGATAGATAGATAGATAGATAGATAGATAGATAGATAGATAGATAGATAGATAGATAGATAGATAGATAGATAGATAGATAGATAGATAGATAGATAGATAGATAGATAGATAGATAGATAGATAGATAGATAGATAGATAGGATTTTGCATTATTTGTTTATGGTTATTGTAAGGAGAAATTGTGAGGAATTCATACAAGAGGCTCAGATGAGTCTTGCTTGAAATGTTGACCTAACAGGCAGATGGGGAGCACAAGAAAAAAAAAAAAAAAGATGAAATCAGACTGTAATAGAAAATAAAATAGAAACGATCATTAGGAACAATACAAAACAGGCATCTATACAGACACAAGAAAACAGGACAGCGGAGTCGAACGGGTGATCCCTTCCATCAGATAACAGTCATGTGCCTGTTTGAAACGTGTAATAGTTGTTGTAGCTCTGATACAGTACAAAAACTCGTCCTGGAAGAAATGTTAAAACAAAGGAGAAACAAAAATTGGGATGAAAACAAGAGGACCCTTCATCACCATGGCTGGAACGCATATGGGCACTAGGGTGAAGGAGTGAGAAAGACAGTTCTTCTGAGAAAAGAGACAAAAAACTCACCGGGATTTTACTGCTCTGGATGTGTGTGTGTGTGTGTGTGTGTGTGTGTGTGTGTGTGTGTGTATGTGTGTGTATGTGTGTGTGTGTTTGTGTGTGTGTGTGTGTGAGTGTGTGTGTGTGTGTGTGTGTGTGTGTGTGTGTGTGTGCGTGTGTGTGTACCAGTCATGTGCACATCACTTTTTTTCTTTAGTTTCTTCTATATTTGTCCATTTATTCACCATTGGACATTGTGTGACAGAATATAATGAAAGCTGCAGTGTGTTATTGATACACAGAGCTTTATAGAGCACAATAACACAGGAACGAAGACAGAAGCTATAGCACTACTACTAGTACTACTACAACTACTACTACTGCTAACACTACAACTGCTACTACCAATACTATTACTATGATTATTATTATTATTATTATTATTATTATTATTATTATTCATCTATATTATATGAAACTGGAAATTGAAGGTGTGATGCTCAATGTTGTTAGTAGCTATGCCCCGCAGGTGGGATGTGAATTTGAAGAGAAGAAGTTCTGAAATGAGTTAGACAAAGTAATGCAGAATATTCCCAGAAATGAGAGTGGTAATTGGTGCAGACTTCAATGGACATGTTGGTGAAGGCAATAGAGGGGATGAAGAAGTGATGGGCAGATTTGGTATACAGGATAGGAATGCAGAGAGACAGACACCTTTTTCCAGAAAAAACAGGAACATAGGGTAACTTATAAGAGCGGAGGTAGGAACACGCAGGTAGACTGCATCTTGTATAGAAAAGGTAACCTGAAAGAGATCAGTGACTGCAAAGTGGGTGAGAGTGTAGCCAGACAGCATAAGATGGTGATTGAAGTATGACTCTGGTGACAAGGAAGATCAAGAGGACAAAGGCAGAGCAGGGGACAAAGTGGTGGAAGCTGAAAAGGGAGGAGTGTTTTATGGTTTTCAGGGAGGAGTTGAGAAAGTCTCTGGGTGGTCAGGGTGAGCTTCCAGATGATTGGACAACAACAGCTAGTGTTATCAGGGAGACAGGTAGAAGAGTACTTGGTCTGTCATCTGGAAGGAAAGTAGATAGGGTGACTTGGTGGAGGAATAAGGAAGTGCAGGAGTATATACAAAGAAAGCGGTTAGCAAAGAAGAAGTGGGATTCTGAGAGGACTAAAGAGAACAGACAAGAGTACAGGGAGATACAACATAAGGTAAATATAGGGTAGCAAAGGCAAATCAAAGGGCGTACAGAGACTTGAATGCTCAGTTGGATTGTAAGGAGGGTGAGGATGATCTATACAGGTTGGCGAAACAGAGAGATAATGATCAAAAGGATGTACAACAGATCCGGGTGATTACGGATAGAGAGGGAAATGTATTGACAGATGCTAGAAGACTGATGGGAAGATGGAAAGAGTATTTTGAAGAGCTGATGAATGTCGAAAATGAAAGAGAGGAGAGGGTAGAAGAGGTGACTATTGTAGACAACAAAGTAGCACAAATTAGTAAAAGTGAGGTGAGGAAGACATTGAAGAGGATGAAGAGTTGAAAAGCAGTTGGTCCTGATGATATATCTGTGGAGATGTGGACGAGTCTAGGAGAGGCAGCGGTAGATTTTCTGACTAGATTATTCAACATCCTTCCAGATGACACAACACGTACTCTTCTACCTGTCTCCCTCATAACACTAGCTGTTGTTGTCCAATCATCTGGAAGCTCACCCTGACCACCCAGAGCCTTTCTCAACTCCTCCCTGAAAACCATAAAACACTCCTCCCTTTTCAGCTTCCACCACTTTGTCCCCTGCGCTGACTTTGTCCCTCTTCATCTTCCTTGTCACCTGAGTCAGCCTACAAACCACCATCCTATGTTGTCTAGTTACACTCTCACCTACAACTGCTTTGCAATCACTGATCTCTTTAAGGTTACCTCGTCTGTATGTAGACCTGTAGTCTACCTGTGTGCTCTTACCTCTGCTCTGATAAGTTACCCTATTTTCCTGTCTTTTTCTGGAAAAGGGTGTTCACTACAGCCATTTCCATAGTTTTTTGCAAAATTTCCCACCATCTGTCTGACTGCGTTTCTATCCTGTATACCAAATCTGCCCATCATTTCTCCATCCCCTCTATTGCCTTCACCAACATGTCCATTGAAGTCTGCACCAATTACTACTCTCTCATCTCTGGGGATATTCTGCATCATTTCATCTAACTCATTCCAGAACTTCTCCCTCTCTTCAAACTCACAACTCACCTGCGAGGCATAGCCACTAACAACATTAAGCATCACACCTTCAATTTCCAATTTCAGAGTCATAAGTCTATCTGATACTCTTTTCACCTCTAGAACATTCCTAACAAACTCCTCCTTCAAGATAACTCCTACTCCATTTCTCTTCTTGTCAGTACCATGATAGTACAACTCAAAGCCTGCTCCGAAGTTCTAGCTTTGCTATCTTTCCACCCGGTCTCCTGGGCACATTCCTTCTCTGTATCATGTCGACCAACTCTCTACCTTTTCCTTTCATCGTCCCAATATTTTAAAGTCCCTGCTCTCAATCCAAGACTCTTGCCTTTCCACTTCTGGCTCTGCTTCCGAAATATGCCTTTCTCCTCTCCTTCTTTGACCTGCAGTGGCCCAGTTTCCATTGGTACCCTGTAGGTCATCGGTGCCAATTGTGGACGTTGTTAACACAGGCCTCAACCGATCCGGTATGATCTAGTTATCGTGGTCGATTTGCATGTTCGGTTTTGGCAAAAGTTTTACGCCGGATGCCCTTCCTGATGCAACCCTTTATCCGGCTTGGGGCTAGCTCAGGGGGCACTGCTCTGTGTGCCACACAGAGACACCGGCCAGTGCCGCCCTGAGACTAATTACTATTGCTATTATTATCATTATTATTATTATTATTATTATTATTATTATTATTATTATTATTATTATTTTCATTATTATTATTATTACTATTATGACCCCACCTCCCATCCGAGGACAGCAGGATAGGCCCAAGCTGTTGCTCTCAGCCAGGATTAGCAGAATAGAACAATTGATAATTTTCAAATTCTTCCACTTTTAGTTTGGTTTAGAAATCTAACACCTTATAGTGATGCGTTGACGCCATCCCTGCACAAGGCCATCTATCTTTGAGAAACCCAACGAAGGTCACGATAAATCCAGCACTTGGAACATAATCAGTGTTTCATACAACATCTCTGCAACAGCGGATTCCTACTTTATCACCTTTGATTTGTTTTTGGGTGATAGAAAACAGACTCTTCTGGCTTGAGATTATCAACTGAGATGGCAACTGAAGAACATCCTCTTTTTTTTTTCTCCCTGTACTAGTAACTATTGGGTTGATTTCATTTGCCGTTTTTTTCTCCCATTTTCTTTAGGTTCGAGCAATTTGCCATCACGTTCACGAGTAAAGAACCCTTCATCCTTTCCTACTGTTGTCCTCACTGGGTCCCGAGGTGGTGGATTCAGCTGGGCCACCCCTCCTTTACTGCCAATGCAAGTTTGCCCCTCGCTATAATCAATGCCAGACGACTCCTATCTAGCTGAAACATTGCCATGGGACAGAACCAGTTTTGAAGCTCCTCTCGATGAAAGTGGCTGCGAGATCTGACCGATCCATGCATTATTCATTTTGATGCATTCATTTATTATATATATGGCTTATCCTGCGCTCAGGGTCAAGGGTGCTGACTGGAGCTGACCCCAGCTGTCATTGGACTAGAGGCGGGGCTTGACATGGACACTTTGCCAGTCCATCACAGATTTTTGCATTAGATACAAACATACGTACATATGTACGTATACTTTTATTTTACTTTTTTATTATATGTTAAGTAAAACGCCAGTCTGGTAGGCCTGTTGTATTCCCTGCAGGTCCATCTGTGAGCTCAGTGGGTGACAGGCTGATCAAAAAAAAAAAAACAGCACGGTGTCATGTATACATATACATGCCATCAAAACCTGCTGCAAAGGAGGTTTTCCCATGTCCTCCAACCGTCTCAGGCTCAGGCCTTCATCGGCCCGCCTGCGGTCGGCGCGTCTAATCACAGCTGTAAGATGATATGCAGCCTGTAAAGCAGGTAATACAGGATGAGAGCGAAATGTGTTGCCTCTCCTCCTCCTCCTCCTCACCGCTACTCCTTAATCCTCTTAGCATTCAACGAGCCGCTGCAGGGCGACAAGACATCAATAAGCGCGGAGAAAATGCAAAGCAGATCTGATATAATAGCTGCCAGAGGACCTGTGCTTAACACGCAGCAAATGTTTCAATTAAAGAGTCAACAGCCTTCATTTGGAAGTTTCAAAACAGATGAAAATAAGTGATCAATACAGGAGATAATTGATTCTCTCTTCTCCCAACATGCGAAAAGGGGACGTCGAACAGAAACGTTCACTTCTGAGGATGACAGTAACCTTCCTCAACTTGTGGAAATTCGGGATGTTATTTCTAGAATCCTTTGCTGTGAGATGGCATGTTTTTGTTTATTTTTTTATGATAAAACTGTATTTTCCAATAATGAAACTATTTCCTAGCTGAAGGGGAAAAGGTTGAGGTGGTATAAGTAAAAATAACCTTTTGTTTCAGAAACCCTAGACATGGTGCCGCAGCTTAATGAGGTTCACGAAACCACATTTCAAGTAGGACCAGGCAGATTGCTCATAACTCAATCCTCCTTACAGTCTTGCATTTCTTAAAAAGTATAAAGACCTAAGGTTATTTTCTCAAAACCTTTGTAACGATTTGTTTAGTTTAGTTTAGTTTAGCTTAGTATGTTTAGTTTAGTTTAGTTTAGTTTAGTTTTGTCTCTTTATTTGGTTACTATTATTATTTTTTCATTGTAAAGTATCTATTATTTGGATATCCTTGGATGTTAGGTATTTTATTATTGGATATTATGGATATATCATTATTATTATTGTTTATTATTATAGGTTTTTAGTTTTTTGTATGTTTTTCTAGTCATCATACACGGCGTTTCTTTATTCGGTCTACTATTGTAGCGAGAAGAAGTCAAAGTAAATACAGTGAAAAAAAAGGTTGATGATATGATCTGAGATTTGGTCGGGTTTAGACTCAAACCGATGTTCATATTTTAACCATAAATACAAATGGCCATTTAAATCCAGCATAATTTTCAGCCTCTGACACTGAAACCTATTGTCAGTAGGTTTGTCAATTGTTGGTGGAATTGACAATTATTGTCAATTGTGTGTGTGTGTGTGTGTGTGTGTGTGTGTGTGTGTGTGTGTGTGTGTGTGTGTGTGTGTGTGTGTGTGTTGGTGTGTGTGTGTGTGTGTGTGTGTGTTGGTGTGTGTGTGTGTGTGTGTGTGGAATTGGAACAAACCAGGCTTGGGTTTTGTCAGATTTAGTGGATCTGAGGCTCAGCTAGGCAGGCACACTTGCTGTTAAAAGAAACTGTTGTACCTGGTCGAATGTGGGGAAAGAGAACAGAACAAAATTTAGGATTATAGATGGATTTGCACAAAAAGCCAAGAAGTCTCAACTGGTGGCCGTCAATCATTTCAATACAAGCTCACATTGGGATGCAGAACCTGAAATATATGTATATTTTTCAGATTCAGTTTTTATTTTTGTCATTTGACCAAGGATATTACAGATCACACTTTGAAGTACATGAACTGAATACAACAGAAGCAACCGTAGTGTTTGCTGATGTTTTTTCCTTTGACATGCATGCACTTTCGCACACACACACACATACACGCAAACAAGACCATACCATTCAAGATGGATTGTTTGTCCATTTTGTCTTTTGTTTGGCAAAACCTTGAAATCAATGTACCTGGAAAACAAATTATAGCAAGTCAGTCAGTACTTTTCAGTACATTTTATTTTATTTTATTTTATTTTATTTTATTTTATTTTATTTTATTTTATTTTATTTTATTTTATTTTATTTTATTTTATTTTATTTCAGTTCATTTCAGTTCATTTCAGTTTAGTTTAGTTTAGTTTAGTTTAGTTTAGTTCAGTTTGGTTTAATTTGATTAAAAAAAAATAGATGAATGAATGCATACATTCATTACATATAAAATAAAATAAAATAAAAACCCTCCATGAGCTGCCACTTTACTGTGGTGGAGGGGTTCGTGCATCTTGGTTGATCGGTTGTCGGCTGCTTTACGCCCCCGGGAGGGTCACCCAAGGTTCCAGTTGAGGTACCTGACAAAGTGTGCCTCAAAAGACCTCCCTTGAAGAAGACAATCATTGGACCCAGTTTTCCCTTGCCTTTGGGTTGCTGGGGTCTTCCTTGGACTAGGGCCAGGGGGCGAGGCTCGGTGACAAGCGCCTGCTGACTGGGCCTTCACCCATGGGGCTCGGCTGGGCACTGTCCGAAGGAATGGCATGGGTCCTCTTCCCCTGTGCTTTCCAACCACAGGAAGGGCCAAAGGGGTTGAGTGCAATGTGAGCTGGATGGTAGCAAGAGCGGGGGACCTTGGTGGTCCGATCCTGAGGAGCCTGAGCTGGAGCGCGAGGCTGAGAGATTCCAACTAGATATAGTCGGACTCACTTCAACGCACAGTGTGGGGTCTGGAACCAGGTCTGGCCAGATGCGGGCCTATTGATTGCCCCCTGTCTCAGTGCTCACACGTTGGGGTGTGTCCAGATAGTTGCCTCCCTCCACCTTCAGGTGGGGGGACGGTTTCTGACTGTTGTTTGTGGCTATGCACCTGTTATGGGTCTCAAGTGTGATGACCACAGTAGCAAAAATGTTACCTGTGTTAAGCAGGTGGAAGAGCGGAAGTCAAGAAGCGTGTACTTGTTTCTTTCTCGCGTCGCATCCCAGGAGACGGCGGAAGTGCCCACCTTTTATCGCTCCCGGTGCAGCGAGAGAGAAGAAAGTTCCGCCCCCCCACTTTTACAAAGAAAGAAAACAAAATATTAGAACTGAAATAAATCATCCAATAAATGTGGTCATCCTATTTTAGGTGTGCCACACACCTGACAACAGTTCAGTTTACCCACCCTTCATTGGCTCCCTAGAGGGGCTGCTAGAGAGCACTCCTACCAGGGAGTCCCTCATTCTACTGGAACACTTCAATGCTCACGAGGGCAACAACAGTCTGACATGGAAAGGCGTGATTGGGAGGAACGGCCTCCCCAATCTGAACCCGATTGGTGTTTTGTTGTTTGACTTCTGTGCTCATCACGAATTGTCCATAACAAACACCATGTTCAGGCATGTCAATATGTGCACTTGGCACCGACACAGCTTAGGCTACCGTTATTTGATCCACCTTGTGGTTGTATCGTCAGACTTGCAGGCGCATCGCCTGGGCACTCGGTTGAAGAGAGGGGTGGAGCTCTCAACTGATCACACCTGGTGGTGAACTGGCTCTGATGGTAGAGGAGAATGCCAATCAGACCTGGCCACAAAAAAAGAATGTGAGGGTCTGCTGCGAATGTCTGGCAGAGTCCTCTGTCAGAAGTCCCCCCTGTCCTGAGGGAGGCGGGGAACAATGAGTCCGATCAGGGCCTTTTCCGTGTTTCTATTGTTAAGGCTGCAGACTGAAGCTGGGGCCACAAGGCGGTCGGCGTCTGTCTGGGCGGCAACCCTCTACCCTGCTGGTGGACTCTAGCAGCGAGGGATGCTGTCAAATTGAAGAAGGAGTCCTGTTAGGCCTTTCTGGCCTGTGGGGCTTCAGAGGCAGCTGACAGTTACCGGCAGATACTGGTGGTTGCTGAGGAAAACTCGAGCATGGGAGGAGAGACCATTGAGAATGACTTCCGGTGGGCATCGAGGAGATTCTGGTCCACCATCCGGCGGCTCAGGAGGGGGATGCAATGCTCTGTCAACACTGTGTACAGTGGGAGCAGAATGCTGCTGACCCCAACTTGAGATGTCGTAGATCAGTGGCAGGAATACCTCCGAGACCTCCTCAATCCCGTTGAAACGCCTTCCAGTGAGGGAGCAGAGCTGGGGGACTCTGGAGCGGACACGCCTATATCCAGGGCTGAAGTTGCTGAAGCAGTCAAAAAGCTCTTTAGTCGCGGGGCCCCAGGGGTGGACGAGGTCCACCCTGGGTTCCTCAAGGTGCTGGATGCTGTAGGGCTGTCCTGGCTGACATGCCTCTGCTGCATTGCATGAATGTCGGGGACATTGCCACTGGGCTGGCAGACCAGGGTGGCAATCCTCCTTTTTAAAATGGGGGATGGAAGGGTGTGCTCCAACTACAGGGGGATCACACTCCCCATCCTGGTAAGGTTTATTCAGTGGTGCCGGAGAGGAGGCTCCACCGGGTCATTGAACCTCGGATCTAGGAGCAGTGTGGTTTTCGTCCTGGCCATGGAACAGTGGACCAGCTCTTTACCCTCGGCAGGCTCCTTGAGGGGGCATGGGAGTTTAATCAACCACTCTACATGTGTTTTGTGGATCTAGAGAAGGCATTCAACCGTGTCCAGCAGGCAATCCTGCCTGGGGTGCTCCGGGATTACGGGGCACCGAACCCCATCTTCGTGGCTTTTCAGTCCCTGTAAGATCGTTTTCAGAACTTGGTCTGCATTAACGATTGTAAGTCAAATCTGTTTCAGGTTAAGAGTTGGACTTCGCCAGGACTGGCCTTTGTCACCGATTCTGCTCATAACATTTGTGGATAGAGTTTCTAGGCACACCCAGGGAATTGAAGGGATCAGGTTTGGTGGTCGCAGGATTGAGTCTCTACTTTTTGCAGATGATGTGGTTCTGCTGGCTTCGTCAAGCCATGATCTCCACCTTTTACTGGAACAGTTCACAGCCGCCAATGAAGTGGCTGGGATGAGGATCAGCACCTCCAAATCAGAGACCATGGTGCTCAACCGCAAATGGGTGGAATGCCCACTCTGGGTCGGGCAAGAGGTTCTGCCCAAAAGTGGAGGCGCTCACATATCTCGGGGTCTTGTTCACAAGTAAGGGAAGGATGGAGCAGAAGATAGACAGGCAGATCTGTGCGGCGTATGCAGTGATGCGGACTCTGTACCGGTCTGTTGTGGTGAAGAGGGAGCTGAGCCAAAAGATGAAGCTCTCATTTACTGGTCAATCTCCATTCCCACCCTCACCCTATGTAGTGACAGAAGGAACGAGATCACAGATACAAGTGCTTGAAATGAGTTTCCTCCGCATGGTGGCCGGACTCTCCCTTACAGATAGGATGAGAAGTCTGGTCATCCAGGAGGATGGAAAATGGAGCCGCTGCTCTTCCACATAGAGAGGAGTCAGATGAGGTGCCTCGAGCATCTGGTCAGGATGCCCTCTGTACGCCTCCCGGGGGTCAATCTGGGAGGAGACCACGGGGAAGACCCAGGACATGCTGGAGAGACTATGTTTCCAGGCTGGCCTAGGACACCCTGGGGTTTCTCCAGTGGAGCTGGACTATGTGGTGGTGGAGAGGGAGGTCTGGGCCTTACTGCTCTGACTACCGCTCGTACGACCCGACTCTGGGGAACGTGGATTGATGAACGGAAATGAATTAAAATTGCAAGTTCTATGTGATTTTTGTTACTATTTTTTTCCAGGCACATTGCTTTTCAGGTTTTAACAAACAAAAGACAACATGGACAAACACTCAATTTTTGCATGGTATGGTCTTGTTAGTGTGTATGTGTGCACATGCAAATATCAAACATCAACAAACACTATGGTTGCGCCTGTTGTTTTCAGTTCATACATTTAGAAGGGTGATCTGCAGTATCCTTGGTCAAAAGACAAAAATAAAGATGGAAACTAAAAATTACAACTATTTCTTCCCCTTAGGCAACAAAATAATGGTACTAATTATCAAGATTGATTATCCATTATTAAACTGTTTTTTTCTTCTTCCAATTGGGAAAAAATTAATCAGATAACTGAAGTACTGAAGTGTAAATCGGATTTATTGTCTTAACCAAGGTTAAAAAGATGAAAACACAAGCATCTTTGTTGATATTAAAGTCTTCCTTTATCAGATCAATTTAGCCTGGTTTTATATGCGAAGTTTTATATGTATTTGCTGTTGTGTTTCGACAGCCAGGGATTCTTTGGGAACTTCTTCAGTCTCAGGAAAAAGGATTCATACACCTCGCAGCCAAACAGAATGGAGTATTCATTGTACAATGGAGTTTTGGGAGCGCATGTTATATTACATGCACTATATCTGACCTGTACTTGCCTCCAACTACACAATCATAAATCACTTTGTCTGTTCCCCTCACGGTGTACCTGAGGAGGCCCCGGAGCAGATTCTCAAAAATATGTGCAGCAAGAAAAAAAAATGGTAATAGAGGTGATGCCTCCCGCTAACAAAGTCTATGCAGTGAAAGTGGTAATAACTCCTGACCCTATTAATTAATTAAGCCACAGCTTATCATGGAGGAGGGACGGCGGGGGGAGACCAAGAAATAAGACGAGATGGTGGGGGGTGGAGGGGAGTTGGGGAATTAGGGTAGTGGAGGTTGGTGGTCCCTCTGAAAGCCCGGCGCTGATGTGACTGGAGGGCAGGCACGGCGAACAAAACGCATAACTTATTAAATTAGTGTCGGCCTCCATGGGATGCACAATAATTGTCCTCCGTGTCATTAAATTCTGGCTGCTTTAGGCTCTACAACCACTTCTTCATGCATGGACTGGCCTTGTGTGTAAATGTGTGTGTGTCCATGTCCAAAAATGTCTAGCAAAGCCCTGTGCATTATACAGAGTATTATTATTATTATTATTATTATTATTATTATTATTATTATTATTATTATTATTATTATTATTATTATTATTATTATTATTATTATCATCATTATTATTATTATTGGTGGTGGTGGTGGTGTTGGAGTTATAATATTATCTAAAATCATATTTGCAGTAATTCTGCCATTATCATGTGTTATAGTTACTACAATGGCAAATAGTAATAATTCTAACAATAAAGCTAATGCTAATTCTAATAACAACAACCGCAACAATACTACTACTCCTACTACTACTAATAATAATAATAGATAGATAGATATGTAAATACTTATGTTACTTAGACGTCATCATTTTGTTAACTAAAATTGAAGGCCTGATTTTAAGTCTTTTTTCAAGTCTAGGTTCTGTCATATATGTGTTTGGTGTGTTACACTAATTTCAGCACAACGCTAAAAACAAGACATGATATAATAAGGATTTAGGGTAAGAAAAGACTTTCTTTTTCAGAAAGGACCCACTTTTAGGGTAAACACTTCTTTTAAATTTCACACGTTATTCTGATGCGCTAAAAGTGGCTTCTTAAAAGGACATTCGCTGTAGAAGAGCAATATTTTATGATGTATTAATACTTGGGATGTAGAGACCCTCTGATGAATCACAGTGCACCAACTTAATGTGAGGGATGTCAGCGCATGGATTCATACATACTGCGTCTGTTCAAAGCTGGGAGTGAATTGTGAATAAATCATGGAGACAGTTAGCGTAGCAATACATGTGGATATGAATCAATAATCTGTTGTTCCACTTTCTCCCGCTCTCCATCGCTCTCGTATTCACATTACACCCCCATCGCTCAGACTGTCTGCCTTTCTCATGTCTATATCTCTTTATCTCTTCTAAGGTTGACCAACATTGTATTATGCTTTGCCTTGAGAATAGTTCAGAATTTATAAAAAGGTGATGGATTTGTCGATCTTTTTATTTTATCTTATTTCTCAATGAAGTATCTGGGATCATAAGTTTACCTCTGATCTGATTCTGATTGTAAATTAGAATATTGACATGCAGTAAAATCACATCTTTTGGTTTCCTTAGATGTCATTGAAACAAAATGATAGTCAGTAGATATATACAGCAGTTCCCCTCATAAGCTATTAGTTTATCAGATAGCTTAATGAGTTACGTTCAAAATTCTTGACCAAGTTCTTTTTTTTTTTGAAGTGACAGAAATATTTTCAAGAAACTTAAGATGATGTGGCACAGGTTCCCTCTGTGGTGTGGACTTCCTCCTCACATTAAGTGAGGTACGGTTCCAACAGGGGACCTTTCTATTTGGCGTTTGCATGTCCTCCCCATGTCTGCTTGGGTTTTCCTCCAGGTTCCCCACTTTTCCTTCCAACAAACTAAAGAAAGAAAAAAAAAAGGCGGTAAGTTCATTGGAGACCCTAAATTTGTAGGGAAAGTTGTATGTTTCTACAAGTGCCCCCGTTTCTCACCCAGTGGCACCTAGGGTAGGCTCCAGCATCCCACCGACCCCAACCGCAGATTTAGCGGAATTCTGGGCACACAAAATGCAAAACCATGGACCCGAATCAGAAGAGACATTGACTGCATGTATAATAAAATTCTTATAAAAGAAGATCCAGGTCTTCCATTATGGGTATAAAGGTTAATCAACCTTAGCCAATTGCAAAGTCATTGGCTCTGAAGAGATTGTCCGCAGACATTCAACTGACAAAGGAACAGCTGTGTGTCTATGGAAACAGTTTTTGAAAGTCACAAACGATGAAATGCCTACTTTAACTCTGCTGATTCAATTTGTTTGGTTTGATAACATTTTGAAAGTCTTGAGGAGCCACCAGATTAGATTATTTTATCTCCACTCAAGTAGCTTAGGGCTAAGCCGAATGTAAACGATGAATCTCTCTGCAGCTGCTGCTCGATGGACCAAGCCTTTGGTTTGTGAGATAAGATGCTTTCGGACAGAGACATTTTTACGAAAACTGTTATAAGAACTGTCCAACTCCAATCTTCCCTCCCCAAGGACAACTTTTTTAGTTTTATATTTGCACAGGCAGTAGGGAACCACAGGAGGGTTGCAAGTGTCTCTTGCACGTACCTTAAGCGCCCCACTCAAAAACTAACCCCAACAAAGAAGAGGAAGAAAACTTTTGCCAGTTTTGCACTTTCAGAACTTTTTGTCCCTAAGGTGCCAAGAACCTTTTCAGAAGCTATAATGTTTTTCTGCATCTGGACAGCATGGGAAGTATGAACCATGGGCTGAGTTCCTATAACCATTTGAGCTACTAGTCCCAAGTAGGGTCTTTTTATGGTTCCACAGGAAGTAATGCACCTAGGTGCTTGGCGATTGGTGGAACTCATAAGCCACGCCCATTGCAAGGTACTTCTTGCAGACCGCCATGTTTATCTAAGTGCAAAGTCTAAGTCCAAGTCATTTTCATTACATTACAGTCATTTAGCTGACGCTTTTATTAAAAGCAACTTACAAAAAGTGCAATTCGGTCACCGAGGATCCAAAGTATCTAGTCGGAAGTCAGAAGGTACCACTCAACCAAATAGCCACCTAGAACCATATACATACATACATTCATATCATCATTACTTTATTTTATTTCATTTTTTTCCAGGGGGGTTTGGGGGCTCAGTGCGATTAATAGGGTAGTGCTTGGTGAAGAGGTATGTTTTGAGCTCACGGCGAAAGAAGGGCAGTGACCCCGCTGTTCTGACCTTTTTCAGGAGTTCGTTCCACCAATGAGGAGCCAAGACCAGGTTTGATCGGCACAGGGTGGACAGTCGGCCAGAGATGGCAGATCGGAGGGGACGGGTGGCTTGACCATATCGAAGATAAGACGGGGCTGTCACATTCACTGCCCAGTAGGCAAGCACCAGGGTCTTGAACTTGATGCGGGCGGCTACCAGGAGCCAGTGTAGGGACATAAGAAGGGGAGTTGTGTGGGACACTTTGGGCCGATGGAACACCAGGCAGGCTGCCGCTTTCTGAATCTTGTTCCTAAAATGTTACAATGTATGATAAAACAGACTAGTTCCTGCAAAGGTTCTGCAAAAAGTTCCCGCAGTGGGAAAGGGGCTATAGTTTTGTTCAAGCAGCTGTAGTCGCTGGCTGTCCATCAGCTCAACTGCCCCCCGCCCCCTCCTTGATCTCAGCGGAGGGGAAGCTGGCTCCATCTGTTCTGCAGCGCTAGTCTGCGTCTGTCCTCTGTCTACATTTTGTCTGCAGCCTGTCAGTCTGTCTTCTGTCAGTTTGTCTTTGGTCTGTCCTCAGTCTGCCAGTCTGGCTACTCTCGACCTTTCCCTCAGGCTCTACTGAGTCCACCGGTATGCCCTATTCCTCCACTCTGGTTACCCCACTGTCCATCCTCCTGTCCTAAACCCTTGCCCCCCCGTCTTTCCGTATCCCCTTCATTATGTCTTCATCTTCTCCAGGGTGTGTCCCCTGGCCAGACCATGTTCAGGGCAACAAATCTTTCCTCAACTGCTCCTCGGCACACCGCCCATTTATTTCCGTCTTGTCCCCGGTCTGTCGGGCCTGCTTTGGGTCTGTCGGTCCGTCCTCAGTCTGTCAGTCTATTCTCAGTCTGTCCTCAGTTTGCTGGCAGTCTGTCTGCCTGTCCTCAGCCTGTCTTCGGCAGGGAGGGAAAATACACTTCGGTCGACATGAGGTGGAAGTTAGGCTGGCAGGCGATTCATTGTCCTCACTGATTAGGATTTATTCCACCCTTTCACCCAATCTTTTATCCCTCGTTCCCATGCCCTCCAGCATAATAATGGTTGTGATAGTGTCTGCGGAGCTGCTCGGTCATATGACTTGTTTTACCTTTGGTTTCAACTAGACCATAGATGTTTTGAATTTTTTTTTTCTTGGAACAAAGCTGGAAATGATGGAAAGTGAGCCTGATTTCCCACAGAGAAAAAAAAGGAGTTTGGACACAGAATCTTATTAACTGTTAGAAGTCTTTTTTTTTTTTTTTTTCACTTCAACATGCTAATGCCCTCTTTTTCAATATCGTGTTACTCTACGCGTTTGACACAACGAAGACCCAACAGAGCTTTTCCCCCTAATCCGTAGATAGACAGCGAAGCTCTTTATCACACTGCGTCGTGTTTGCTGCAAAAAAAAAAAAAAAAAAAACAGGATTTGCTTTAATGAGTCAGGACTTAAACCATTGCAGAGAAGTGAAACGGCCCCTCGGAAAGTTTACTCTTTTTTTTTTCCTGTATTCCAGTCAATCGAGATGCGAACTGATTGTTTCACCATTGGAAGGGAAAGTCACATCTGGTGACATGAGGTGTTGGATGGAAAAAACAAAAAACAGAGACATCTTTCTCACTTCAAATTAGCTGATTGTAAACTGTGCCTGAGACTTTTTTTTTTTTTTTTTTTTTTTTTTATAGCAATCTGCGACGGTTTGATCGTGGAGCTTTCGCACAAGAGTGTAACCCAAATCAAAGCAAACACACAAATACCCCCGGAGTCAATCAACTAACAAGATAAGTGTGATCACAGCCGGGCTGCGCCAAGAAGATGACGCCCGCTGTGACTGTTGTCAATTCGGCGCCACCCAGAGACTCTGAGACTTTTTTTTTAAGCTTACAAGTTTCCCGCCACAGTTTGTGACAAAGGTCAACTCAAGTCTGATTTTTTTCCACATGTTGCTGTAAAATGATAACATCCTAAACTGAAACCCCCAGATGAGGATTGGTTGATCGGTAATTTATGAAAGGATGAGGACAGATGGAGTACATCATTATATAGACCTGAGAATAGATTCTACAGAAATTAGTGTAAAATTGGTGACAATCTCTTGGACTCACACATGGAGGGTTATTTTTGAAAGTGATAAATAGGGTCAATGCAAAATGGGAGCTGGATAACATGCTGATGAGTTAAGTCGAAAGAAAGTGCCCTTTGAATCATGATCGTTTATTGTTTCGTACTTGGTTTTAATCAATGCGGTATGTTTTTTGTTGTTATTATTTGTTGTGTTTTGTTGTTTTTGGTGTTATCAATAAAGATTTGATTACTACCGGGAGGGGTGGAGCTCATCACAGCTGCCACCAGGAGAAACGAGGGAGACAGGGTTCATCCCAGACTGGTCTCCACTGGATCACAAAGCGACATATACAGACATAAAACCAGTCACTGCATCAGTCACACGTCTCTTTGAGACATTCGACTGTTCACCCCATGATCATCCTCAAGTCATATGGAGACATTCAAGCTTTCGCTCTCTCATTTCCATGTCCTGCAGAGACAGTAAATCAGTCCCTCTCCCTTTCACAGGTCATACAGAAACACTCAACCTTTCACTCCTTCATTCACATATAACATAAAGATATATAACTACTAGTTCCCTCATTCACCCTCTTATTTATATGTCACACACAGACAAATAACCATTAACTCCATTATTCATCCAATGTACAGAAACAAAAAACGTTCACTCCCCAATTCGGACGTATCAAAAAGATATGCAACTATTTCCCACATCTACCCTTTCATTTACATGTCTTACAGAGACATTCAAGCATTCACTCCTTCATTTATAAGTCATATAGACACAATCAAGCATTCACTCTCTCATTCACTACCAATTGCAAGTTATTTAGAGCCAAATAGCTGTCAACTCCATTATTCTCATGTTGCATAGAGACAGAGAACATTCACTCTCTCATCCACAAATCATATAAGGAAATACAACATTCACTCTCTCATTCACCGTCTCATTGTCATACATGGACAAACAATTCTTAGCTCCATTATTAATACAATGAATAGAGACATTCGTTGTGAACGTAGAGCGCATGCTTCGCATGTATGAGGTCCTGGGTTCAATCGCCGCATCTCCACTGTATGTCACTTTGGATAAAAGTGTTTGCCAAATGACTGTATTCTATTCAACCAGTCACCCCTTCATTTAAATGTAACAACAAGACATATAACTATTTGTTCTCTCATTCACCCTCTCATTTACATGTCATTATTATAAAACGCATGTTACCTCTTCCATCCCCTCATTTACATGTAATACATAGACATACCACTATTCTTTGCCTCATTTACCCTCACATTTACGTGACAGAGAGAAATAACAATTCACTCCCTGATTCACAGATCATATAAAGACTTACAAATTCCGTTTCTTCATTCACCCTCTCATTTAACGTCATAAAGCAATAATTATTCACATGTTATGCTGGCAAAAAAAAAAAAAAAAATCCTCTCATCCTCATTATGTAAAGACATGCAACCATTCACTCCTTCATTCACACATCATATCGAGACAAACAATCATTCCCTTCCTAATTTACACATCAAGCAGAGACGATCATTCACCTGTCATCCACAGGTCTGCACAATTTAGGGTTTCCAGTGATCCGAGTGCATGTTTTTGGACTTTGGGAGGAAACCAGAAAACCCGGAGGAAGGAACGGCTCAGGAAGGAACCCCAACCTTAATCCACTGACGTATCGCGTTGAAGTCCGACTCTGTCCGGCCATGAAAGTAGACGCCCCGACCAGAGAGACATTTTTTGCCTTTTCTTATCGTCATAACATCTCCCGGGGTTGCCGGGTGTCTAACGGCCGTGATGAGGACGCTTTCTACGGATCTGCCAAATGTCAAAACACCGGGAAAAAATTTCCTGTGAGGAATATACTGTATGACTGTGACTGATGGGGGAGGGTGATAATGAAGATGGAATGAGACCTAAAAATGAAAAGAATGATGAAGGCGTAAGTGGTGGCGACCTATAAATCACAAAGTTGAACAAGGAAGTGAGTGTATGTGTGTGTGTGTGTGTGTGTGGCAACACAATCAAAGCCTCTAACTGATGCGCAGCTTAGCAACGGGATAGGGAGAGATGCCTGAGACAAACAAACAAACAAATCCCCAAACAAAGGGGGAAATAAATACATAAATAAATAAAAATATTATGACGACGGCCAGCCCCGCAAACAACCTGTGGAAACGCTTTATGATAACCCCAGCAGGGAGTTGTAGAAGACGCACGCATGATTTGTTAATTAGCATGGCTAATTAGCAACAATAATTAATTTTAAAAAAGCAATATTTAAATAAATCATTGATTACTTTAATTAAGTTGGCTGGGGTCGGGGGCGGTAGAGGGGGGTAATTAAGATAAATGTTAAACGTGTTGGTAATTAGGTTGGGGTTGGGAGCGCCATGGTGATGGCGATGATGGCGACAACGCGTCAGACGGGAAGCCCGTGGAGACGGATCCACAGGGGGCGGAGGGATACATAGGCGGGGGAAGGGAGTGATGCGCCTCCATTAATCAGACCGGTGCTCGGTGTTCTTACTAATGAGGGCCAATTGATCGGCGTGACCCCCCTCCCCCTCCCATTCCAGGCCAGCATCACCTCCACTTTGATCGCAGTGCTGAATCACCGGTGCCGCAGACACACACATGCACTCACACACTTTGATAATTACAAAGACCCCTACTGTCTGACGCCTCCTCACGTCAAGGACAGGATAATGGAAAAGTACAAAACCTCGTTTGCACTGCTTCTCAGAGAAATATAAACTTTTTTTTTTCTTCATCCTTATCATTGTATTTGTTAGGCTATAGACGCTGCTTGGCCCAATTAATAGCACAGTTTCAAGAAGCTATGGAGAGGATTCACAATTCTAGAATGCTAATTGATAATGGCAGGTTTTAATAACCTCCTTATGGCAGGTGATGATTTGCCGGTAAGAGCAGTTGATGAAATTCATCTATTTTTTAAGGGAATTATATCAAGTTTCTACTGTCGGATGGCAGTGAAGGACTTTTACTTGTATTATTTATTTATTTAATTATTTATTTATCATCACCATCAGTACAATAGTAATAATAACATTAATGATAATGTTATTATCACCGTTATTATTATGATTATTATTAGTTTTAGTAGCAGTAGTCATTGCATTACTAGTTATTTGATTAGGATTGGTAGTAGTACATAAATCTATTATTATTATTATTATTACCAGTGGAAATATGATTGCAGATAGAAGTGATAAGATTAATAGTAACATCACAGTAGTAGTAGTCATTGCAGTGGTAGTTGTGGTACTAGTACTAATGAATTGTATTTATTTATCTTATCTATTGAGTATTATTATTAATAATAATATTATTATTATAATTATCGTTTTTATTATGATCATGATCTTATCTTATCTTATCTTATCTTATCTTATCTTATCTTATCTTATCTTATCTTTTTTTTTTTTTTAATTAATTTGTTTTATTTTTTGTGGATCCAGAAAAATACACTCTCTTTGCTATGTTGTATTGTATTAAGCATCAGGGTCTCCATGGAGTGATGGCAAAGGATCATTAGCTCCCTGAAAGACCTCAAGGTGTAAACCAAAGTAACATTAGGTGGATCCTCAACAACATCACTCTAATAATCTGTATTTTTTATGTGAGAAGGCAGAGATGATAGTGGCATCTGCCTTTGGGACGGGGAGGATGGAGGGGACCAGGAACAAGTCCATCAGAGGCCCAGCATACATCAAATGTTCTGGAGATAGTTGGACATGGGGAGGAGGTGAACATATCGGAAGAAGGATACTGAGGGAGAACTTGCCAGGCAGAAGGCAGGTGATTGGAACCTGCACTGTTTTCTCCATGAGCAGCTGGCATATTGTAAGGCAATTCTATCTGTTCACACAGGAGTCACAAATACAGTATGTAAGCTCACGCTGAGCTTGTTTCAGAAAGATACGATTTTTTTTCTTTTTAAATGGGATGAAAGTAGAGCATTACTCACAATTCTAAGAGTGGGACTGAAATGAAGCTCATTCTTACCTTGCAAACTGAGCCATTATCACTCAAATATGGTGCAAATATTCTACAATTTTCTTTCGCATATCAAGAGCTAAAAATATATGATATGATATGATATGATATGATATGATATGATATGATATGATATGATATGATATGATAATTTTTCAAAAACTGGGAAAATTGCCCTAAATTAGTGAGTGAATGGTTGTTTGTTCTATGTATGTGGCCCTGCAATTGCCTGGCGACCAGTCCAGGGTGAACCCCACCTCTCGCCCGATGATAGTTGAGAGAGACTCCTGCATCCCCCGTGACCCTGAGTGCAGAATAATTGGCAGAAGATCGATGGATGGATGATATGATATGATTATATAAAAATAAGGCGTCCTAAACTTTCATGATGATGATGACAGTGATTATTATTATAATTATTATTATTGGTGTTATATTTTCTAAAATAATATTTGCAGTAATTATGCTATTATCATTTTTTAATACATTATAACAGTGAGGATGATGATCATGATGATGATGATTACTACTATTTCAACTACCACTATTACTACTACAGCTATAAATACTACTATGAGTAAAAATAATGATAATAATAATGATGATAATGATGCAAAAATTACTATTTCTACCTCCACAACTGCTGCTACAACACTAGTCATACTACCGCTAAAAGTTTTTATTGTTGCTGTGGTTATTGTCACTGATTCTTTTTTGCTATTGTTTTTCTTATATACGGATTCCAATCTCAGTTTTTTTCAGCTTCAACTTAAAATTAGAGAGCGATCTCATCTCACATTAAATGAAACCAGACTCCAACAATAGCGTTCTTCTCTCATGAGACATGATGAATAATTTGTTCTGGTTGGCGATACACGCTTTCAGCTACACACCCCATAATAACCATCCAGGCCTTTCACAAGTTAAGTACGAATGTGAAACCTTCATCTTTGCAACGGAGTCCAGGTGAAAACGTGTGAAATCGTATGCGTCTTCACCTTCACTTCCGTTGACATGCAGAATGATTGTGTTAAGGACTGAAAGAGAGAGAGAGCGAGAGAGTGAGAGACGGAGAGAGAGAGGGAGAGAAAGAGTGAGAGTGAGGCCGATCAGATTGGTTGGGAATTGGGAATAGATATGGAAAGTAACTCAATTAAGGGAGGCAATTTCCACCCTCCCCTCTTGGCCCGAAAGAACTAGAGCAAGCGAAGCCACTTATACCGGCATCAGAGGACAAATGGAACACATAGGAAGAAAAGAATATTCATAAATTGAGAGAAGGGGAAGACAGAGAGATGTGGCGCAGGGTCATCCAGGAAGACCTTCGCCTTAAAGACACGCACCAGAAAGGCTCTAACGCGGAGATTCACCTTTGAAGACAGACGAGCGAGTTGGTTTTTGGGTGCATGACAAAGCGACCCTCAGGTGGCGCTGTGTAGCAAGTTTAGCCCTTTGCGCTGCTACGGTTATGCTTTTCAGAGCGGAGTGGTTAGCCTGTTTCTGCATCTAGACATACTTTAGGCTACAAATGGCATTTTTGCACTGTAGGAACTTTTTGCAGTTCCCAGAACCTTTTTGGGAAATAGACAATTTTATTTTTGTATTTTAGCTCCCTCTACGAGGCAGTAGGAGGAGAAGCAGGCAGGAAAATGGAAGAACAATTTTGTAAAGATATTTTATAAGACAATGCTGTTTGTTTTAATGACAAAACTCATTTGCAGTACTATAATCAGATTTCTCCAACGCACAACTGGAAAAAAATGTAAAAATATGAAAATCTGCTGGATGTGACAAAAAAATACGGAAAGTTTGTCTCCCTTCTTATGAATCAATATGTTCAATTTTGTGATGATTTCAGAGACTGATGTAAGACTGGGTTGGGCATTTCCAGTAGATCTATTCCAGGGGCAGACAACCAGGTTCAGACACCATTTAACCTCCCGAGACCTTAGCTTTTGTTTCATACATTTTTAATGCCTCCCCGCAATTTGAGATCGATAAAACGTAAATAAGTATAAAAAAACTAATCATTGGCCCTGAACTTGAAAGCGGTCCCCGATTACAAAACCAGTGATGCAAAAAGCAATGATGTGCCACCGTCCTCCTTCGTCTGCTTCTGGATAATAAACTCTGCACAAGTGCATTTTTGGTTAAAGAAAAATAATTAGATTAAAACTGCTGATGAATCTGAATCTGATGACAGTACAATTCTGATGATAAAAAAAAAGTAATAATAACTTGAAAATAGACAAATACATAAAAAAAAATAAAATAACAATAATACAATTAACATAAACAACAACAATAAATGCAACTAATGAAAACACTACAATAAATCAAATACTACAGCAAATAAAAATAAAAATAAAAATAAAAATAAAAATAAAAATAAAAATAAAAATAAAAATAAAAATAAAAATAAAAATAAAAATAAAAATAAAAATAAAAATAAAAATAAAAATAAAAATAAAAATTATAGACCAAAAAAACTCACTCTTCATTCTCCATTCATTCGCTGTACTACAGAGCTTGCATACAAGATTATGAGGGCCTGCGATCAAATGGGAATCTCAGTTTCTCAGTTTGACCTGGGTCAACTACCTGTCAATCATATCGCCACATACGAGGATAGACAACTGTTTAGACAACTGTCTAGAGTCCACAATAAACCTCCTTGCAGTTTTTGGACTGTGGGAAGAGACAGGAGAACCTTGAGAGAACCAGGAAGCTCTGGGAGCAAGAACCCCTGGTTGAAATCACACAGGGAATCCTCAAATTAAAAAAAGAAAAATGTCATGGATCGCATTGATTGAATGTGAAAGGTGTTCGTGTCTGGCTAATAATCATGACGCAATCTTTGTTCCGGATCTGAAGGACGAACTGCTTCCCGCCCGGAAATTGGACTGGATTAGACACTCAGAGCGACACAGAGTGGCGGGAGTGACCCCGGATCCTTCAAGATCTTATCGCCGTGTCATTAAGTCTCACATCATGCCGTTCCAGCTCGATCTCAATCACTATTAACCTATCGTCTTTTAATGATGCACGGCAAGATAGATCACCGCTCTATTAAAATGACCTGCTTTAGTATTGAAACTCATGCAGAAGAAAGAAAGTAAAATGTCTGTATTTCATGAAAAACAACATATCATATATATCTATCTATATTTATATCAATCTATATCTATCTTTTTTCTATCCACAGGGTTCCGTCAATTTCCCATCCAAGTTCATTTTAATGAACACAGCAGTAAGTCTTCAGGGCTATTTCTTGCCCATATGCCAGCATCAGAGAGGATTATGTAGGTAGAAGGTAACATGAACAAAAAAATATATATAATGGGATAGTGGAAACATAGATATTCAATCAGTGAGATTCGTTAAACGACATTGTACATTAAAAAAAAAAACCTCTTTAAGGCACATTATACAAACGAATAAATGAAGATCAGTCACATGTAATCAATTGAATCCATATTTTTAAGCTGTCGACTTTGTGATGAGTTGAGTAACTAATACTCAGATGAGTAAATCGATTTAAAAAAACAACATAGTTGCATGGAAATATTGTCAAGTAAAGTCGGTAAAAACAAATTTTGGGTTGAGAAGCTTGGAGACAGCGCGTGTACTTTGACTTGTGTTATTTTGTACATTAATGAAGAAAAACTAAATCGATGAATAAATAAATGAATTAATTAAGTAATTTATTACTTTGAGTTCATTCAAATAAATGCATGAATAATTCTATTTAATAAAGACAAATTATAGCCAAATTTGCAGATCAGTTATCTAGATTTGGCAATCAATAAATAAAAACAAATAAATGAAATTAAGTAAATAAATAAAGGCATAAATTGATAAATAATTACATGAAAAACGTACATATATGTATACAAATTAAATGAAAAACAGGAAAGAAATTAATAACAGTCATATTCAATCACTGTTTGAGGCAGATATTTGAAGAATCAGGTCATTTATTTAAATAAATAATTAAAATGAAATAAATACGAAAAATCAAATAAATAGACAACATACATACATACATGCATTCATATATAACTATGTAAATAAACAACATAAAGGAAATAAATCAATAGATAATGGTAAATGGATAGACCCCAATGAGTTGAGAAAATTGAGTTGAGAGCCCTTTTTTTTAATTCACTTCTACCAAACTCAGTTGTACATATAGCATATCAGCGACAGTGATGTGTGCTTGTGAAGATGCATGTTTCCCTGCAGGACCCTGCAGGAAGAACACAAGCGCCAATGTCCATATTTTGTTTGTATTCCAGTAACATCTAAGCGGCTGTCACACACACACATATATACACACACCCACACTTGCATTATAAATGCATGTAATACAAAATGTGTTTTTGTTCATAATGTCCTATTTGCATGTAGATCATCAATTTGACAACTGACAAAATGGCACACTGTTAGATTTGAAGTGATTATCATACATATGAAAGTACCATCTCTATTAGCGCCTCTTTTCTTTGAGGATGTCTGAGAAAACTTTTATGCTTTATCTGACTCTATTTCTCATGCTGGCAGATTCCCTCACACACACACACACACACACACACACACACGTACACATACCCCATCTAAATAATGATGCAGCAAACTTAAATCTCGCCCAGTAAATGAGGATGAATTTCAGCGGCCCGCCTCACAGATGGAGTCTTTCAGCGCTCCTTCTCTGTTTATGTTCCAATCCAATCCAGCCGTGACTCAGTCATACATTTCATTTAGGATTATTGCGGGGTGCCTGTCTGCATGAACGCCATACCTGGCTGGAGTTCCTGAATAAGAAAATGCAGCCAGTCTCTCATACAAAAATAAAGAAATACAATGAAAAACAGCCTAAATCTATGAAAGAGTATGAAATTACTATAGAAATGTAATAAGGAATGCATGAAATGAAAAAGGGGGTGCATGGAACAACAAATAGGAACACATGATAGGTTATTACATTTCATGTTTTATATCAATATTGTATTTATTTAAATGCCGTATATATCCCCTCACACCCC
Organism: Fistularia commersonii; assembly: GCF_037954325.1. Lineage (NCBI taxonomy): Eukaryota > Metazoa > Chordata > Actinopteri > Syngnathiformes > Fistulariidae > Fistularia > Fistularia commersonii. The sequence goes on from NC_141314.1 coordinate 2,243,134, forward strand.
AACCCACCACAAAATACACATTTTCTTAAAATGACAAGAAATACAGTGATTCAGAACATCAATCATTACTTGAGATATTTATTACTGAATGTTTCCAGGTTAATGCGTACACAGTTTGAAGAGAAATTTAATTTAATTGATTCTTTCTGGGTGACTCAAAAATTCTTCTGATATTTTTATTTCATTTTATTTAATTGGATGGCTGTTAATTTTATTTTATTTTGTTTTCAAAGATCTTGAATATTGTTGAAATCGGAAGCATACATTTTCCTCATATGCTTTTTGGAGACCCAGCTTTTTTCAGTGAGACGACTGATATTTTGTAATTGTATCCATCCATGGTTAAGGTTTATATTAAGTATTTTCCCGGTTGGCTACCGTGGTAAAGCGTACATTACGTTGCCCTGCCATTGCTGTTAAGCACCGCATCCACTAGAGGGCAGTGCAGAGCACCGAGTTCACTTCTGAGTTTTCAGGCAAGGGAAAGAGACTCGTAAAGAGACAGCGGTGGTCTATGTGTCCGTTAAATACTTGCGGGCACATGGGCAGAGAATTCCTCTCCCTTGTTACAGTGTTGCCATGGTGCCTTCTTAGTCTCTGTTCCTTTGGGCATACTGCGCAAGACTGCCTGCCCTGTCTCCTGGCGGCCCTCCTCTGTTTGGAAACATGGGATTTGCATCTGCAAGCTTCCTGGAAGCATATTGGACAATGCAGGAAATTAAGGTATATAGCTCCATTTCTATGCAAATTTACAATGAGCATAAAAAAACCCAAGCTGTATATACAATGAACAAATGAATATATCTATCAACCAGCATCCACAAGGTGAAGAAGAAATTATCCATTAAGTGTATCAAAAATGTAAATGTTTCTGATTGGTGGGTATGCAATTGAAAGGAGACTATTAAATCCTTTATTTTGCACATGACTTCATGCCAAGAAAAAGTACTACAGATGCATTATTTGCTTTAAGGATGTTGACAGAGAAGTACAAAGAAGATCGGAGGGAGCTGCACTGTGCAATGTAGATCTAGGAAAAGCATTCAACATGGTGCCAACTGCAGTACTGTTCCCGGACATCTGCAGTGCTTGAGAAGTATGTTAGACTGGTGCAAGACACGTATGAGACCTGTGAGACGGTGGTGAGGTGTGCTGTAAGTGACAGAAGACTCAAGTTGGAGATCCGACTCCATCGGCGATCAGCTCTGAACCCCTTCCTGTTTGCAGTGGTGATGGACAGGCTCACATATGAGGTTAGACAGGACTCTCAATGGATTATGATGTTTGCAGATGACATTGCGATTTGTAGTGCGAGCAGGTGGAGGAAATCTCCGGAGGTGAAGGTACAAGGAAGATCAAAGTGGATTACTGTACATATAGAACCAGGAACTGACAAAGCCTATCGGTTACTGCCTAACAACATAAATCATCAAAGAAATTATACAAAAAGATACAAATAAAATTAGTTGCATTTTTCTCTTATAGCTCTACTTGCAAGTTCCCCAGGGTAAATCCAAGCGAAAACATCTACAGGCAAACAACAGCCAAAAAATTATTTTCTTTAAACAAAAGTCAAATGGCCTGTAATGGAAAAAAATACAAAAAAATGGTGGAAAAAAAAATACAAAAAATGAAACCACATTACAAACTGAAAATGCATTAAACCCCAGGTCGCTGTTCTGCCATGCTCACTACTCTGGGCTGGTCACTTGTCTTTCATTTTAGCCACACTGTCTCGACATAGAAGACTTACAACTCTGTCCTTTACATCCGCAGACAAACACTCTGCCTCCCAGGTGCCTGGAAAACCCTTGTTTACATAGTCCAACTTTCAGTTTTGCCACTTTTTGGGAAGAGGGGTGCCCTGTCCTACACTGAGGGCCAATCCCTAACTGTCACTTGAGGTGAGACGGGGTTCATCCAGGACCAGGTGCCCGTCAAACAACCAATCACTCCATCATTTACACATCATAACAACCAATCACTCCATCATTTACACATCATAAAGAGACAAAGTCCATGCAGTAAAAGAATGCCATCCAAAATTAAAGGAAAGGTGTAAAGCGGTGGTGGGACGAGACACTGGCATTGAGGAAAGCACAGGACGCAGAGCCGGAGGTTGCAGACATTTAGATGTCGAGTTTCTCTTTGGGAGTGACGAGGATGGAAAGGATCAGAAATGAGTCAAAAGGGCAATACATCTTAGATGTTTCGGAGATAATGTCAGAGAAGCCAGACTGAGATGGTTTGGTCATGTGCGGAGGAGTGATAGTGAATATATTGGTAGAAGGATGCTGGGGTTGAAACTTCTAGGCAGGAAGATTATGAACGTAGGGAACGAGGACATGAAGTTAGTTGGTGTGAGAGAAGAGGATACAAAGAATAGGGCTGGATGGAGGCGGTCGTTTCGCCATGGCAACTCCTGAAGGGAGTAGCCAAAAGGCAATGAAACATTTGGTTCCTCATTCACAAGTCATGTAGAGATGCAGAGATACATACACTATTCCCTCTCTCAGTCGAACATTAATGTTAAACGCCCCCTAGAGGGAATGATGGTACAAGGGATTTCTGTGCTTTGAGGAGATTGCGCCAAACACTGCACCACCGCTGCATGCATCATCACGTCCAATCACGTCAAACGGCAAACATGAGTGCCTCCTTTTTTTTCAAATCAATTTCAAATTTACCAAACTTGCCGTCACAATACAACAATGTGATCCTCCTCGATGTTGATTCTCTTCGAGTGCCACCCTGATATCCTTTACTTCAATGCCAGAATAAATCGACTGGATGTGTGCGTCCGTGTGTGTGACGTGTGTGTGCATGAGTGTGTGTTGCGGATTATATTATTCTAAATCTTTCACAATCTCCGCTCTTGTCTGCGGTCTCCCACGTTTTTAATGTGGGTTAAGATATGAAAATCTCCTAAGCGTAAGCGAGCGCTCCTTTGTAGCCCTTCTAATCCATCTATTGCCGCGGCTGTCAGGGGTTTTCGACAATAAGTCGGCTCAGATGTTGGTTCCAGCAGTTCAGCACAACATCCAGTTGACTGTACGTCTAAAAAGGACAATTCACACCAGGTTAAGACTCTTTTGTGAGGAACTGAAATAACACTCCGCCGGCCTCATCTCTCCTAGTGATGAAGAAGAACTGGGTGACTGAGTTCGAATCATGCTTGCGCAATTAAACAAGAGGAGACCTGTGTGCTTCTGCAAGGTGGTCTTTGGTACCTTTGAGGCTGGAAAAACAACTAAAAGAAATAAATTAAAATAAATAAATAAAACACAAATGAAATAATATATGTGTGTGTGTGTGTGTGTGTATTTGTGTATCATTAAAAATACATGTATTTACACATACATAGATGTTTATAAAAAGGAATATATATACTCATAGACAAATACAAATAAATATACACACACAACACACACATGTATTTATAGATATACACACATATTTATAGATATACAGACACACACATTATCACACATATATTTGCATACTTATATATATGATATATTTTTAAATAAAACGAAATACATATTGAAATATGTATAAAAGAATATGTATATAGTTTTTAATTTTTTTTTTTTTTTTTTACATTTTTTCCCCTCACAGTACCATAGGTATATTTATTTATAATGTAATATATTTCCTGCATTAAATAAATAGACACACATATATATGGACTTTTCTGTTGTCAATATATTCATAGAATTACACAGATGTTTTTGCACTCATGGGATTTTTATATAAGAACTGTATAATTTAATACAAATGGGCTCCTGTGTGTGAATGATACCTGGTGTAAAGCTCCTTGTGAAGGCGCAAAGGACATGCAGGCATCAAAATCAGATGCCCGAGCCACCTCATCTGACTCCTCTATACGCGGCGGAGCAGCGGCTCCAAGGTCCCCCCGGATGCCAAACATCTCACCCTATCTTGAAGGGAGAGTCCAGCCAACCTTCAGAGAAAGCACATTTTGGCCGCTTATATCCAAAATCTCATTCTTTCGGTCACTACCCAGAGCTTGTGCTTATAGGTGAGGGTGGGAACGTACTGTAGCTCGATCGGTAAATTGAGAGCTTCACCTTCTGGCTCAGCTCCCTCTTCACCACTCTATCCTTCCCTCTCTTGTGAATAAGACCCCGGGATACTTGAACTCTCCTCCACTTGGGGCAGGACTTCTTCCCCGACCCAGAGTGGGCACGTCACCAATTTCTGGTTGAACCCGGCACCAAGGCACCATGATATTTGTTCTAAAGTAAAGTAGTCTGCAAATGTGGAGAGCCAATTTTACGATTGCTGATTTGTGGAAATAATAATTGCTTCACGCCGCTTGTTATTTGAATAATGTTGATTTCAATTCAGCACTGTGTGACCTAAAATACTAAAAGTGCATGTGTGGCATGTTTTGTAGGCATGTCTCGGAAAAAAAAATCTTCTTTTCAATCGATATGGTGTCTTTGGGTCAAAGTCCTGAAGTAGAGCATTCTGGCGCATTTTATAGTGATGTCACCGAGTGTGCAGATCCCAGCAGACAGTGTTTTACAGCAGGCATTTACTTGTCAGGACGGGGAAAGTGCAGGTGTAAATAAGAACAGCGTCTCGCATCTGGTTGTTCCTATGAGCCGGAGTCTGAGCCTGAGCACGCAGCTCCGGAAAATGACCAGGTAATCCGATGCGGTGAAGTGGAAAATTAAATTAAATGCTATTAAATTAAATTATATTTAATGCACATTAAAAAATAATGAGGAAATGCATGCACCAACTCCTAAGCCCTGAACCCCAGAGGACTTTTTTTTTTGTGATGAGGAATTTCTGAAATCCCTATTTTTAAAAATGTCAGGTAGGCTTCATTTTCTGTTTCAAAAACATAATTCTATTGTCACACACATTTGGCAGTTCCTTGAAAAGCCTATTCGTGTTCGGAAGGAATGTCAGGATGCATCAACAAGAATAAACCAAGTTGTTTTTTTTTGCAACTACAAACAGATGTAGTTGAAATGGTAGAGGCCATTTCCTCTTCCAACAATTGCCAGTAGGACAGTCGGACTTTGCTCGGAAAAAAATTTGACGCAGAAGTGAGTTTGTGCGTGTGTGCGACATAAATTAAATCTCTATTGAAGATTTAACTTTGCAATCAAACTAAAGATTCTGATATATTTCACACTATTCTTACTCTTCATGTTGGAAATCCATCAGATAAGGAAAAAAACAAAAGTAAATTGGCCAAAAAATAACTAAAATAAAAAATACAAAATACAAATAAATAAATAAATGAATTAATGATATGGGCAAACTCTGAATGTTTTGGGGGGATAACCAAATCATTTCCAAATACAAACAACCTTGGAAAAAATGTTTTATTTAAAAAAAGTGATAATACATAAATAAGATTAGCAAACTAGGTGCACTTAAGGGGTGGTGGGGTGAAAAATGACTTTCCAAATGCAAGTGATCTTCAAAACAAAAGTAAAAAAAAAAAACCTCACCCCACGCTCCAAAAATATATAAATATGTATATATAAATATATATACTGCTCAAAAAAATAAAGGGAACACTTGAACAACACAATGTAACTCCAAGTCAATCACACTTCTCTGAAATCATAGTGTCCACTCAGGAAGCAACACGGATTAATTTTGACTTGTTTTAAGGACATTACATCAAAGTTCGATCAGCCTGGAGTGTGTTTTTACACTTTAATTTTGAGTGTGATTCCTAATCCAGACTTCCATGGGTTAAAACATTTGATTTCCATTGATCATTTTTGTGTGATTTTGTTGTCAGCATATTCAACTGTGTAAAGAGCAAAGTATTTCATAAGAATATTTCATTCATTTAGATCTAGGATGTGTTTTTTAAGTGTTCCCTTTATTTTTTTGAGCAGTGTATATATATATATATATATATATATATATATATATATATGATCCCTCCAGGTGATGAACAGATATACATACATATTTTAAACCTTGATTGCATTTGACATATTATTTTTTCTCAAATCTTTTCAACAGGCTGATGTCGGGAACGTTCACTCCTATTCCATCTGCTTCTCGGCACGCCTTCGTGTCTGCTCTCCATCTGTCCACTAGTCTCCATCTATCCCCTTCCTTTGACCGCCCGGCTCTGGTCTTCTTTCAGTTTTCTTTATTTATATATATTTTTTAGTTTCTTTCCTCCCTTCTCATGGTGACACCACAAGCAGGCTCGTGGGTTCGCAACATTGGCTGACTGACTGAAGCTAGCGCTTCTTGATTGACGCTACTTTGAAGACATCGTATGTGTGTGTGGATCTTTCCTGCAAAGCAGAAGATGCTTGTCTTCAACTGTGGCTGTTGTCTCCCCTGAAAGGCAGCTTCTTTATTGGTTTTATTAAAAATTAAATCGCCCAGAAGCACGCGTCTTTCAGGTGTCAAGCTGCCTACGAAATGGTACTGGGATTGGGGGCTAAATGAGCATGAGGCGACGGACGGGAAAAAAAATCACAAGCTAGAACTGCTTTGAGACAACACTGTGGCATTGCAGCGCCATACCATCATTCAGATGACTCCGTGTTCCACTTCTAAAAAGAAAAAAAAGTTTTGACTGAGTATCAGTGTGTATGTATGTGTGTGTGTGTGTGTGTGTGTGTGTGTGTGTGTGTGTGTGTGTGTGTGTGTGTGTGTGTGTGTGTGTGATGAGTGAACGCACTGCCCCCGGTGTCTTGTCTGCAAAAAAAAAAAAGTTTCAGACTTTTAAGGAGAGGCTGCCCACTCGGATCGTTTTCTTTTTAAACAATCCTGCAGTCCCTGTTAATTGGGAGCTTCTTGAAACGCAGCAGGAAATTTGGATTTGTTTCAAAAAACACATGAAAAGGAAAAGCAGTCTGGTGGAAATGGTGGGAGACTTTTGTTTTTAACCCAGAAGCGGGGTCAACGACCCGATTCTCGTCAGGGGCAACTCTGAACTGCATTTGATGCCGACGCTCAAGTGCCTGGACCGCCGGCTCCCCTGGTGGTGGACACAGGTCATACAAGAGGTAGGAATGAGCCATGGAAAAAAAACGGCATTTATCCTAAAAATTAGGAACTTTGTCATGAGTGAGTGAGTGAATGTTTGTATGTCGATTTACTGGTGACCACTCCGGGGTGTACCCCACCTCTCGCCACATGACAGCCGGGATAGACCCCAGCATCCCACATGACCCTGAGTACGGGATGAGTGGCAGAAGAATGGATGGATGGATGGATGGACGGTAGGTAGTTATATGTCCTACTTGACAAGGGCATCTTCACAACCTATGGCTGATTTCCCAATTTTTTACATTTATTTCAAAGTTGTATATCTCTATATGACATATAGATGAGGGAGTAAATACCTGTATCCCTCTATATGATATGAAATTGTAAAAATTGAAAGAGTTGTAAATAAAGGACATACATACAAATGAACAAAGACAAAGTGCAATATATGCAGTGGAAAACTAAAATATGAAAATAAATGCCTCATGCAGGGTGCAGTTGTATACTTTATGGTAATCATGTGAAAATGAGTGGTTGCATAACTCTAAATGAAACTTAAATAAAAATAAAATGAAATAAAACAAAAGTATAAGGGTGACATTTCTGTTTTGCATTACAGCTTCACAAAAAAGAAAAAAAAAAAAAAAAGAAGGAGCAACTGGCCGGAGCAGTTCTAGATGAGACATAGTCATGCTGAGTCTGATGTGTGGTTACTATGACAGCGTAATTAAAATAGAAAATGTGAATATACGCATTTCCAAAAGCAGATGACCGCAAATATGTCACTGTGAGGGCATGTCATGGGAAAAGTGACCTTGAAAATGACCTTGAAACCAGATATGTGCAATTAAAAAAATATATATAATAATGACATTTCCTAAAATGGGTCAGGGGGATTCCAAAATTGGTAAAATTGTATCCAGAAATCTAATAACATTCGCAAAGTTTTGACTTTTGAGAATTGAGAATTGAGAAAACGGACAGATATGTGTGTAAGTAAGTGTTGTTGCTGAAGTTTCAAATGCAAAAGAGGGAACAAATTGAAAAAAAAACAAAACATAAATTAAAAGAAAAATAAATTTTGTGGTTCTTTCAATGTGCCTGCAGGTCTCCAGACCGCTGGGATGGGGGTGTAAAAGTTTACGAGCCCCACAGTTGGTGGTTGGGGTTCAGAACAATCCTGGACAAATACAGGGCAGAATTTACCCAGGACTCTGCTGAGTTAATAAAAAGCAAATAAAAAAAATGAATGAATAAATGTTGACCCTGTCTAAACGTATCTCTTGCTGGGGATCGTACCCTTTCATAGGTGTATGATCGAAACTTGGTTGATAGTCGGGCAATTGGTTCGATGGCAGTTCTTGTGACTACTGTTTTGTAGGAATGGTCTTTGTTGGGTTGGCTGGGTGACTCGGTCATTGTTGTAGCTGGCATTTTCGCTCAAGGGGGATTGTTCTGGGAAGTGTGGCTCCAGAAAGATGGTCTTAAGTTTGTTTCACAGTGTGTAACAAAGACTGGTTGTTGAATGTTCCCTTTTTTGATGTGTTTGTGCTGGTAAAGATATGTCAGTCAAACCAAATGAAATGAAATTAACTTAAATGAGTGGCATGACTGACATTAAATTAAATTGAATTAAATTGAATTAAATTAAATTAAATTAAATTAAATTAAATTAAATTAAATTAAATTAAATTAAATTAAATTAAAATACTGGAGGTTATATATATATATACGTATTTATATAAAAACTTGGAAGGGAAATAGAGTACATCCTGTACCCTGAAATTCAGAAAGCTACCATATAAGGATAAACAGAAGTCTTTTTTTTGTTTCTCTGGCTTCTCACCCTAACACCTCTGACCGTTCGATAAGAGGGGCTTTTGCTAATAACTGAAGAAGCCTCTCGGAGGGGAGGTGAAAAGTCTCCACGGAACAAAGCAGAGTCCATTCGTCGCGTTAAGATGCAGCAATAGACCGTGACCTTCATTGACCGAGAACCTTCTGAGACATCTGTTAATGCATTTCCACTCCAAACGTTTTGCGACACACAAAATAACACAAAACCAAGTGGCAACGAATGATACGCTGATTATGCGGCTGATTTACAAAGAGACAATTTTCTTTCTGCAATGTATTTATGTGTAAATGATGAATAAATTAAGGACCTAATTTTATTTTCTTCCTCTTTTTTTTTTTTTTTTTCCATCTCACAGTTTTCTTAAAGTCCATGGTTTGTATTTCAGGTCATTCCTTATCAATTTACATCTATATCTCAAAACTTTCAGGATGTTTTTAGATTTCTGTATACACTTTTACCAATTTTGAAACCTATTTCAGCAGAAGTCATTTATATATATATATATATATTTTTTTAAATGTACTTAACCGGTTTCAAGGTAATTTGTTTCGTTTTTCCACTTTTCCCATGATGTACCCTCAAGGTGACATAATTGTGTTCGTCTGCTTTTGGAAACATGTATATTCACATTTTCTTTTTAATCACGCCGTCATGGCAACCACCCATCTGACCCGGTATGACTGTTTCATCTAGAACTGGCCCGGCGAGTCACTCCTCCAAACCCACAGGCCAGCACCTCAAGTATTTTTATAAAGGGTACATATATAGTAGCGTTTTAGGTCAGTTGAATGTAAAACGTCCGTTTAATAAGCAATAGCTGTTGTTGGGCACAGCCACACCACACAAGCCTGCAATACAACTAACTGTTCCCGCTCAATTCCAGGTAAAAAAAAATCCCATAATTCCCTGCCACCCCAAACCAAACCCACCAAATTGCCAGCAACCCCAAAATCACACAGAACATTTGTGACTTGCTAAAATATATACGTAAATATATATACAAATTTTTGTGAAGTTAGTCATGCTAAATAACATTTCACTTTTATGGAACATTATTTTATTTTATTTTATTTTATATTATTTTATTTTATTTTGTTTATTGTTTTGTTTTGTTTAGGTAAGTTTCACTTTCAGGTGCCTGTTTGCTCGGCAACGTCACGGTGGCAATGATGATATTGAAAAGATGGCAATATTGAGGGGGTTCTTGAATTTTCTAGCTCAAGGGCAACGAGGCTGAAGGTCTGACATATCAGACACTTCTTCTTACTCCTCTTCTGATTTGTCTTTGCTGCGCTACTTCTTCACAAAGTCGTCATGGGCGAGTGGTTCAGGGAGGTGGCAGGAAGTTGTGTTTCTGTCCTTTACTTGGGGAAACTCATGAGTCATTCCCACACCGCTTACGCACTTTTTCACAAGTTGAATTTTCATTATTATTATTATTATTAGCAGTAGTAGTAATAGTTCATAGCAATATGAACAGCAACCCTAAGTAGAGGATCAGCGTTATAGACTATGAATAATATTGTTATTTTCTGCTTGAATAAAATACAGTGTGATGCAATGCTAAATAAAATTTAAAAAAGAACAAACACATGGAGCAGATGGTGTTCCCTACGATCGGAAGGTTGCTGGTTTGACTCCCGACTCATCCTTTACTCATGCCGAAGTGTCCAGGGTTAAGACCCCAGCGCCATGTATGGCTGCTCTGCCGCCTGCAGTATGTCTGTGTGTGTGTGTGTGTGTGTGTGCGTGTGTGTGTGTGTGTGTGTGTGTGTGTGTGTGTGTGAATGGGTGAATGCGATCTATTGAAAAGCACTTTGAAATTGCAAGATATTAAATGAAAGTGCCATATATCGTGAGTGGGTGTGTGTGTTGGGGGGATAAAATAAAATAGAATTTAATTTAATTTAATTTAATCCAATTTAATTTAATCTAATTTAATTTAATTTAATTTAATTTAATTTAATTCAATTTAATTTAAAAAAACAATCAGAAAATAAAAAAGGAATGAATAAAAAAATTATATATAAAATGGGTTTCTTTTTGAACTAAGTCATGAAAGACTCGCTCCGTGCATCAGACTGCAGGCTAGTCAGTGTATTGCAATGACTAATCGCTCTATTTGAGAAATGTGTGTGTGTGTGTGTGTGTGTGTGTGTGTGTGTAAATGCAATCTATTGTAAAGCGCTTTGAAACTGCAAGTGAAATGAAAGTTCTGTATACTATGAGTGGGTGTAGGAAGGGTTAAACTATAAAAATACAATTAAATACAATGAAATACATTTAAAAAAAAAAAACATATGATGTATAAAATGGAGATTTTTCTGTCTGAATTAAGTTATGACTAACTAATTAAGGCCCCTTCTCCGTGCATCAGACATCATGCTAGTTAGTGTATAGCAATGAGATATGGCTCTAATTAAGAAAGGTGTGTGCTTTACATTTCAGGACAATATGTAAAAAAAGTGAGTTCAAATATAAAACGACAGCTTTTCACAATAAAGTTGTACCCATTTTAAGTTTCAACTTTTTTATATCTCTGATAAGCTCAAAAGTCCATCCCTTGGAACCCTCAGGATCTGGGCGGACATCTGTGGACGGCATTTGCAAAGACCTCACAGTTCAAGTTTTCAAATATTTATCTTACGCTTCATTTGGTCTGTTTTATTTTTTGTTTTATTTGTTTTTGCCACCATAAGCAGGAAAAGTGTTTCTGGGGAAGAAATAAATGGATAAACTTTTCCCCAATTCTGGAACAAACTAATGATGTTTTCCTGCCACGGTCTACCGACTGTTTTCGAAAACACCGTCCAGTCTTGCAACACTACATATCTTGATGACTTATGATGTAACATATTACAAACAAAGCAAATATGTAAATATATATTGTTTACATAAACCGCTGTTGTTTATGAACATGCAAGAGTTACGAAAAAAAAAGGAAATTCAAATCCGCCACTCCAGCTGCTTTTGTTTGATTCCAATGAAAAAGGGAAAACCGACGCGCTGACAAACAAACCCATCAGCATTGTGTTACCAAAACCATTTGGTTTCATTGCGGACAAAATGTCAAGAAAGGAGGATGAGAAGAGGAAGGTGGACTTGAACTGGCTATTTTGCTTTCATTTTGATGACTATAATTCACATACATGCAGTACATACATACACATACTGTACATGTGTATATGTGCATACTCACACACATACATCTATATATATATATGTATATATATATATATACACACACAAACACCACACGCACGCACACATACACACACACACACACACACACACACACACACACACACACACATACATACACACACACGCACACACACACGCACACACACACACACACACACACACACGCACACAATATTTTCAGGACCACAAATAGAAAACGTGAATGTTTTTAAAGTTCAACAGTTCAGTGTCTCGTTTCCTTCAGGCGACTTCAGCCTCTGGGAGGGAAACTATGAGTTAAAAAAAGAAAATAAATGAAGAAAATGTGAGGTAAAAGCAAATGGGGGGACGGTCAAACACGGGAATCGCCTTCATGACATGTCAACTTAATAATTTATTGAAAAATCTGTGCGTCACATATTTCCCGCTCGATAGTCTCACCGTCGCACGAAGGAATCCGATTTACTCTTCCTTTAATAACAAGATAAGAGCGAACTATCATGTTTTCTGCCTGCGATCCAACACTTTATTCCCCATTTTCCTCGACTTTGGTGTTTAAATAAGCAGAAAAGGTGTGCGTATCTGTGCTGTGGGTTCAGGATGTTATCACTTTCGCCGCTAGAGGGCGGATGAAGTCCACGGATGCGCCGCCTCCCCATTCCGCCCGGCTTCAACGGAGGCTGCAGGAGAGCCAACAACCCAACACTATTATTATTATTATTATCATTATTATTATCGGTATTATTATTGAATACTGGGTGATATTTTATTTTATTTTATTTTATTTTATTTTATTTTATTTTATTTTATTTTATTTTATTTTATTTTATTTTATTTTATTTGCCTTTTTCCTAACCAGCTGCAATGATAACGCCCTGAGGAGTGACCCTAGGCGCGCATACTTTCCTGATTTCCTAGACGCTAAGACTGTTTCCCCTCTTATCGCACGTTGGCTCATTAGAAAGTGCTTTTTTGCATGTATTTTTTGTCTCTATTTTTGGCATCAGATGGGTTAAAGTCACTGTCCCTCTCCTCCTCAGGTAGCGAATAGTGGTTGAGAGAGGTTGAGAAACCGAGAGAGAGAGAAAGAGCGAGAGAGAGAGAGGCTGGGTGGGGCGGGACCAGCGCGAACTTTGACGGGCAGCGATGTAAGCCAATCAGAAGGTAGCTCACCGCGCGATTTACAGAAGCTGGGAGCCGGGGAGGAGGAGGAGGAGAAGGCGGGACGCTAAGAGGAGGAGGGAGGGAGGGAGGGAGGGATGGATGGGGGGTGAAGAAAGCAAATAGTTGAGTGAACAGCATCAGTAGAGAGTGGAGTGGAGGGGACGCGGCGCGGACGCACCGGAGAGCGCGCACGAGAGAGGCAGAAGAAGAAAAAGACGACCAAAAGCGAAAAAGTCTGAAATGCGTCCGGACGAGATGACGCTTCTCTCCTTTGGATTATGATTTATTATTATTAGTATTAACATTATTACTGTTTTTATTCTTCTTTTTCGGGGGCGACTTACTCGTCGGTCGAGCGGCTCGCCGTTCCCGCAGCATTGGAAAAAGACGAGAAGACGCAGAAACAAGAGAGTCAAAGTTTGAAAAAAGAAAAGCAATGCTACATGTTTTTTAACGCGAAGCAATCGGACAGTTGAATCCGGATTTATATATATATATATACATATATATGTGTGTGTGTGTATGTATATATATATAGTTTTTTTTTTTAATTCTCGCCTGAGTGATGGGATTTGTTTTGTTTTTTTGTAATATTTTCCACTCTTAGCGGATTTCAAACTTTTTTTTTTTTGTTTATTTCTTTTCTTTTCTTTTTGTTTTTTTTTTCTCCACTTTTCCGCTCTCCGCGGCTCCCGGCGATGATCGCGCTGCTGCTCGCGCTCTGCATCGCCGCGGACGGGGAGCGAGCGCTCGCGCAGATCCGCTACTCGGTACCGGAAGAGGCGGAACACGGCACCCTGGTGGGCAACATCGCCGAGGACCTGGGTCTGGACCTCACCAAGCTGGCGTCGCGGCGCTTCCAGGTGGTGCCCAACTCGCGCACGCCCTATCTGGAGGTGAACCTGGAGAACGGCGTGCTGTTCGTGGACGAGAAGATCGACCGCGAGCAGATCTGCAAGCAGAGCGCGGCGTGCCAGCTCAACATGGAGGTGTTCCTGGAGAACCCGCTGGAGCTGTTCCGCGTGGAGATCGAGGTGGTGGACATCAACGACAACCCGCCCGCCTTCCCCGAAACGGAGATCACCGTGGAGATCTCGGAAAGCGCCACGCCGGGTACGCGCTTCCCGCTGGAGAGCGCCTTCGACCCGGACGTGGGCTCCAACGCGCTGCGCACGTACGACCTGACGTCCAACGGCTTCTTCTACCTGGACGTGCAGACGCAGACGGACGGCAACAAGTTCGCCGAGCTGGTGCTGGAGAAACCGCTCGACCGGGAGGCGCAGGCGGCGCACCGCTACGTGCTGACGGCCGTGGACGGCGGGCAACCGCCGCGCACGGGCACCGCGCTGCTCGTGGTCAAAGTGCTGGACTCCAACGACAACGTGCCCGTGTTCGAGCAGCAGGTTTACGCCGTCAACCTGTCCGAGAACGCGCCCGTGGGCACGCTGGTCATCCAGCTCAATGCCACGGACGCCGACGAGGGGCTGAACGGCGAGATCGTGTACGCTTTCAGCAACCACATCTCCGGGCGTGTGCGTGAGCTGTTCGGCGTGGACGCGCGCACCGGCCGCGTGGAGGTGCGCGGAGAGGTGGACTTCGAGGAGAGCGCCCTCTACCAGCTCTCCGTGCAGGCCAAGGACCGCGGACCCAACGCAGTGCCCGCGCACTGCAAGGTGCTCGTGCAGGTGAGCGACGTGAACGACAACGCGCCGGAGATCACGTTCAGCACTGTCACGGAGTCGGTGAGCGAGCGCGCGGCGCCCGGCACCGTGATCGCGCTGCTGAGTGTGGCGGACGCGGACGCGCAGGACAACGGCCAGGTGCACGTGGAGCTGCTGGGCGACGTGCCGTTCAAGCTCAAGTCGTCCTTCCGGAACTACTTCACCATCGTCATCGACGGGCCGCTCAACCGCGAGCACGCCGACTCGTACGCCGTGACCGTGGTGGCGCGCGACGGCGGCACGCCGTCGTTGGCCACCAGCAAGTCCATCCGCGTGCACGTGTCCGACGAGAACGACAACGCGCCGGCCTTCACGCAGCAGGCCTACGACGTGTACGTGACGGAGAACAACGTGCCGGGGGCCTACATCCACGCGGTGACTGCGCGTGACCCGGACGTGGGGCCCAACGCCCTCATCGCCTACTCCATCCTGGAGCGAGACATTCAGGGCATGTCGGTGAAGACCTACGTGTCCATCAACGAGGAGACGGGCTACCTCTACGCGCTGCGCTCCTTCGACTATGAGCAGCTCAAGGAGTTCGCCTTCGTGGTCCGGGCCAGCGATGCCGGAACGCCCGAGCTCTCCTCCAACGCCACCGTGCGCGTCATCGTGGTGGACCAGAACGACAACGCGCCCCTGGTGCTGGCCCCCGTGGGCAAGAACGGCACGGCCCGCGAGCCGCTGCCCCGCTCGGCCGAGCCGGGCTACCTGGTGACCCGGATTGTGGCCATGGACGCCGACGACGGCGAGAACGCTCGTCTCTCCTACAGCATCCGGCGGGGCAACGAGAACGGCGTCTTCCGCATGGACTGGCGCACCGGGGAGCTGCGCATCGCCCGCCGCGTGTCCACCAAGCGCGACCCGGAGCAGCTCTACGACCTCCTCGTGGAGGTGAGGGACCACGGCCAGCCGCCGCTGTCCTCCAGCGCCAGCGTGTTAGTGGTGCTGGTGGACAGCGTGGCCGAAGGCCGGGGCGGTAGCGGCGGGGGCGGTGGCGGAGGGGGCGGCGGTGGCGGCCTCGCCGGCGCCAAAAGCAAAGACGGCGCCCTCGACCTCACGCTCATCCTCATCATTGCCCTGGGCTCGGTGTCGTTCATCTTCCTCCTGGTCATGATCGTGCTGGCCGTCCGCTGCCAGAAGGACAAGAAGCTCAACATCTACACCTGCCTGACCAGCGACTGCTGCCTGGGCTGCAGCTCGTGCTGCTCGCGGCAGGCACGCGCCCGAAAGAAGAAGCTCAGCAAGTCAGACATAATGCTGGTGCAGAGCGCCAACGTCGGCGTCGCCGGCGGCGCCGGCTCGGCGCAGGTCCCCGTGGAGGAGTCGGGCGGCTTCGGCTCACACCACCAAAACCAGAACTATTGCTACCAGGTATGTCTGACGCCTGAGTCGGCCAAAACCGACCTCATGTTCCTAAAGCCGTGTAGTCCGTCGAGGAGCGCGGACGCCGATCACAACCCGTGCGGGGCCATAGTGACAGGGTACACAGACCAGCAGCCTGACATCATATCAAACGGCAGCATTTTATCCAACGAGGTAAGAGACCCCCCGACCCACGCAAACACACACACACACACACACATACGCACACACACAAACCTTCCGTCATACTGCCCCCCTCCTCCCTTGGCATGTGAAAACCCCCATGCATAGATTGGACCATCCCCTCTTCCCCTCCTATAGTGGCATGTCAGGTTGCCCGTGTCTGTAGTACACTTTTTTTTTTCCCCCTTCGGCTTGGGGTTCGGCCCGATCGCATGCTCAATCGTGAGCTGAGAAAAAAATCCAATGGCCAACTGTGTGTGTGTCACTGTAAGGCTGCTGGTTACTCTAGGTGCATGGATCTGTGTGTGTTTGTGTTTGTGTGTGTGTGTGTGTGTGTGTGTGTGTCACATTAAGTTTCCCGGTCACAATGTTGCTGAGTCGCATTGGACCGACAGTGCCCCAACCCCCAACCCCCAACCCCCCGCCCCCCGCTTCATCTTACATCCCAGCAAGGAATCTGCCCCCCCCATCCCATCAAAAGCAATGCGCGTGCAAATACAGAGCTCCGATTCATTTCCGACGCATGTGGGGTGTGTGTGTGGGTGTGTGTGTTTAACGGTGTTATGTAAGACAGATGGTGCAGGATGTGCACTGATAACCCCCCCCTCCTCACCTTTTTTTTTTCAGACCAAACACCAGCGAGCTGAACTCAGCTACCTGGTTGACAGGCCGAGACGCGTCAACAGGTAAATATGGACCCTCCATTTTCCCCCCATCATCCTCCCCTCACCTGAGATCCGCCCCTCTAAACCTTCCACGGACGATGCTCTGGATGCAGGTTGTACTCGAGCTTCTTTTTTTTTCCAGCTCGGCGTTTCAGGAGGCCGACCTGGTCAGCTCCAAAGACAGCGGCCACGGGGACAGCGAGCAGGGGGACAGTGACCACGACGCCACCCACAGAGGACACCCGTCAGGTAGGAAAGACGTTTTTATGTTTGTTTGGTTTTTTTGGACAGTTGCAGGAAAAAAAAGCAAAAAAAGCTTGTTGTCACCCGCTTTATGTTTTCTCTGGTGGGTGGTCTGGGAAAAAAAAATCGAAAACACGAAAGGCATTTGCAATAACAGTGGGAGAAAAAAAATCTATAGGAATAGCGATGATGTTGAGCAACGATGGTGAGCAACAAAGGATTTGGTTGTTTACTACCTGACAAAATCATGATAAATCATGCTAATGGAATTTTGTTGCCATGGTGATAACTTGTCTTATCAACAGATAATGCTGCGAGGCTGTGTGTGTGTTTGTGTGTGTGTGTGTGTGTGGGGGGGGGGTTGAGGCCTGGATGGCTGGAAAAAAAAAAAAAGACAGATAGATAAAAATAAATTAAAGTTTGGTGTTTTTTTTTAAAGGAAATATGGTTGATATCATTAGGGCAGACAGTTAAAACATTTTATTCATTTATTTTACTCTAAATCAGAAATCCTGGAATGCTTCTCCGCTGCCTATATTCAGACGGTTTATTTTCCAGATATTTGTTTCTGACAAAGGTTTACATATTTTAGTCTAATTTGTGATGAAAATATTAAAACCACACCAGGTGATTTATAGTTTTCAGTTTTAGCCATCAGGAGTAATTCAAAAATGAAAGTTAAAATCAGTGGGACATTAAATGGGAAAGTGAGCGAGAAAAATGAGCAAAACTTAAAGGTATCAATAAATTATTTTAATGTTTAATGTATAAATCCCATCACATTGCAGATTATTGTATCTGGAAAATGGCTGAGCACAAAACGACAGGAAGAAAGAGGAGAACATAAGTTTTTGAAAAAAAGATCCAAGCTCTAAAATAGTTGATAAACACAACCAAAAGAAAAAAAAAAAACATCCCATAAAATACTGCAAGAAAAACATCTGAAAGTCGATCAGAGGCAAAAGAGCCCGCTCTAACTTTATTATTACCAGATAATTACCATGTAACAACCAGGATATCACGAAATAGCATTAACTGAATCAATTTGTCTGAAAGGTCAGACATTTTTTGAAATACAACAATGAAGACACTTTGGATACAAACGCAGATGCGCTCTTTTTTCGGCCATTTCCTCTAGTTCGGTGACGCGTTCGGCGACCGTCTCCGGGGGCCACCGTGGGCAGAGATGCTGTTTGTAAATACGCGGCGTGTTAATGAGAAGTCGCTCCCTGCGACGAGACGTGACAGGCTTTTTAACGATGCCGCCTCACGCCTGACAAATCCGGGAATCAGACCAAGTGGCTGGCAAACAAAACAGCCGATTCATCCGTTCATGAAATCCACTGATGCATTCTTTCATGCCCCCTACCTCCCCTGCTGGAGGAGGCCATGTGAACTGCCGCACAAGGAATAAATAGATACACACAAGCCAATTTGTATATTAATGGTATCACCATAGTTAAATTATTTTACGCACTACTTGCTCAAGTCATTTTCATTGGTTGGCATCACTTCCTGGATTTCAGCTTCTCTGAGGCGAGATAAGCAAAAAAATTATTCAATGTCAAAACCTAATTTTTTTTTCATTTGGAGTTAAAAGCCGGTCAGTTGTTACCTCATCGCAAGAAATTACCAAAATTAAATTAAGAAATAATCTCTACTTTAGGAAATTAACAGCTAACAATGATGCAGGGTCATTGAAGACTACAGGAAAAAAAAAAAAAAAAAACATAGAAAATGTCTGGGGAAAAAAATAAATAAATATACAAGGATAATAAGTATAAAATACATAAATACAGAAACAGAAAACAACCACAAATGTAGAGCAAATAATTTTAATTGAATTAATTGAAATTTTAATTGTTTAAATAATGTTCCCAACACAGTCCAAAAACATCCAATCCCGTTGATCGGAGACCCGGATTCACCCTGGATGGGTGAATGAAAGAGTGAACGACGGTTTGTCCCCATATGAACCCACCCTTAGCCAATGACAGCTGAGAAAGGCTGGCACCCCCACGACCCTGAGTGCAGCATAATGAATGAATAAATGAACTGATGAATGATATGCAAATCCCAGTTGGTTTTTCTTGAAGTATCAAGAAACTACCTCAGATTTTGGACCCACTTGCTATAAATCAGCATAATTTTAAATGATTTTAAAAAAGGAAATAAAAGTAATAATAATAAGAAGAAGATAAATATAATAATACCAATGATAATAAAGATAATATTAATATTTTATAATAACAGTAACAATGATAATAATAGTAATTAAACTTATTTCAACACAAATATTAAACATACATACATAGATTAATCAATCAATTAATTAACAAATTAAATGATTAATAAATTAATAAGTATGTAAATATATGGCGAAATAGATAGAAAGACAGTACCTGGGATCATTTGTTGGTAAATATTGCAATGCATTGTGAAGAACTGGAACTCGAAGGGCGATAACACACAACATTCCAAGGCATCACCGCGCTACTCCGGCAGGAACGCTCTGGACGGCGGAAAAGCGTGCACGGAGACCACCAGGCCTCAATGCCATTCATGCCGTCCATGCCGCCGTCCATGTCTACACAAACACTCCAGTGACTTTGAGTCCCCTTGATGTGACAAATAGGATACAGTGACTTTGTCGCTCAGTTATCAGCCAGATTAGTGCTTTAAACAGATTATTTGCTGTGCATTAAGTCTTTGTTTGATTAGGATAATTGATAGTTGGGCTAAGTCCCTCTTTTCTGCTGCCACAGCTCTGAAAAATAAACACTGGTTTTCCTCTCGTCGCTGCGCCGACGGTCTTGTCAACTTTCCGCACGCTATTTCAAGGATTATGGACACTTCCGGCAGGAGGAGGGGGTTCTCTTGTGTTTGTGTTTGTGCTCGCACTGCTACTGTTGTGTTTCCGCATTAGTTGGGAAACACAAATGAAAAACATGGTTACCGCAGTGGTCGGCGCTTCCGCCTCGGAGATGGGTCCCCGGTTCAGCTCCAAAGGGGGGGATCAGGTGTGCAGTTTGCGTGTTCTCTCCGTGTCTGCCAGGGTTTCAATTGGGTTCTTGGGTTTCCTCCCAAAGTTCAAATACATCCAGTGGGTTTGCAGACCGTTAAAGGGACTTAAAGTCGCTGCAGTGTTGTGAATGTGAAGGCCTGGCGATCATCGCGCACTCTCTCCGCCGTCCAGAGGGCCTTGGAACGTTGTGTTGTCGTCATTTGAGTTTCAGTTTTTCCCAATTTTTCCCAACCGATGTTTTTTTTATTTTTATTTTATTTTTTTTATCTTACCCCCAAATTAATGAATCAATTATTTTTTAATCAATCATAATCAATCAATTTATTTATTTATATGAGATTAATATTTGTATTGAATTATGTTAAATTACCATTTACAATTATTATTATAATTATTATCTATAACAATCATACTATTAATAATAGTTATTGTTATTATTATTTTTTCTATTATTATTATTGCCATTATGAGAATACTGATAACAATATAATTAAATACTCAAATTTTATACAATTTCAAGTAAATGCAAAAAAACCTATTAAATACTTTAATGAATTAATAGAAGTCTAAATATCTTGAAAAAGAAGGAGGTAAATGAGAGGATGAAATCGCAGAGGGGATAAATAATGATTTAGTTTGAAAAAAAAATTGTAAAAGGCAGCGCTGATTATTCACTTCTTGTTTCCTCTTGTGATGTATCCATGTTTATATACACCGACAGTGATTTTTCTTCAGCCACACCAACATTCGCTGGTATTTCACGCTGTCTGCGTTGGCCGCTTTGGGATCAAGAAGCCGTTCTCAATCAAAACGATATACAGAACACAAACAAGGGACGTGAGGGAAACTTATTCAAAATAAAATATATATAGGTTCAGTATGTTCTGGCTGGATTTGTTGTGGTGGTTGCTTGAAGATGCTTTTTTTTTCCCTCCGGTGTGGGAGCTTTGCAGGAGCAAAAAAAAAAAAAAAAAAGGGTCAAAAGCGGTGTTGAAACAAGCCAGTCCTGCACTTTGCGTGTCATTAGACTGTGCGACGTAGCAGCTCTAATAGCTTAATGGCACAATCATTTCGCCGCGGAGGAGAAATAAAACACCCATGGTATCCATATTATTCAAACTCACGGATGCTGCTCTGTCCCTTTGAACTTTTTAAGGGGATTTCCTGCTGATACAGTAATAAATATTGCTAAAACCGAGGATAATTTGTTTTATTCATTTGTTATAACAACTGTATTACACCCTTTCAAATCAGGCCTCTTTGGTGGGTGCGTTTTGATAGCCTGCAGATGTGATAAAGGTCTGTTCATTCATTCGGCGATGGACACGATCCCGTTGCGTGTTTGCCCACCCAACCTCCCCACCCTCAACACACACACAAACACACAGACTTACACACACCGCTAACAGTATAAACCATGCTTATCAATATAACCAATGTCAAGCACTTGGAGGAGATTGAGTTGAGACTCTTAACCCCCCACACACACATACACACACACACACATCTCTGCATCGCTGCCATCATGAATTTCCTCTTTAGGCGTGCGGTTCACGTTATCGCCCCGGTAACAGCTCACTGATCAGTAATTCATTTTTCAGACCTCTGCATACCAATTACCAAATGAAGGTTATTATCAGGACTTTGCCCCCCCTTCGCCCCCCCTCCCTTTTCCCTTGCCATCGCTGCTGCTGTGCTGAGTGTTAAGATGAGACGCGGTACTTAAGGGGTCAACCCCCCCCAACCCTGAACATCTGAGGCAGGGGACTTGCCTGCACTCGGCAACTGGACGCCTCATAATTCACAATGACTGTTTGCGCCGGCAAAAAAAAAAAATTGTCAGAGGAGTATGTAAAAAAAGATAAGGACATTAGCCTTTTTTTTGCAATGTGTGTGTGTGTGTGTGTGTGTGTGTGTGTGTGTGCACGCGCGCGCATACACGTCCTGACTCACGAAGAGACTGACTAATACGGCAAGGGAACATCTAATTTTACCAAAATGTCAAGTCAAGGAATATCAAGATGTCTTGATCTGGATTTGTTAAGTGAATTTGCTCTGTTTGCTTGCTTCTGTGTTTGTGTGTGTGTGTGTGTGTGTGTGTGTGTGTGTGTGTGTGTGTGTGAGAGAGAAAGACAGGGATCGGAAGTGATTCCTCCCCTTTTATATTTAATATAAGTGTAATAATCAACAGAAACGTCAATGTGAAACAGCAATGCACTCAGTCACGGCTGCCTCCATTCGGGAATCAGTGTTTGAGAGAAACTGAACAAAAGCAGAACGACTAGACTTTTTTTTTGACTTATTTTACAGTTACATTAGAAATCCAGTGATACAGTGATACAGTCACGGTATTCATTGAGTACCTCAATGAATACAGTGACATTGTTAGTGCCAAATGTAGTTTATGGTTTGATAGGTACAAATGTTTAAGTCTTATTAAGTGATTGTTTTGCAATCTGGACACAGATTACTTTTGGGGTCTTCATGGTGACATATATATTTGTTCTTTTTGCCCCCTTAATTTTTGCTTTTTTCAAAAAAACATTTTTTTTGTTTTTGTTTTGAGTGTTTTATAATTTTTTTGCACATTTATAATTATTTTTTCAAATATTTTTGCTGACTTGTTTTTGTGATTGTTTTTGCAAAGATATACCTTTTGGGTATTTTTGTTTTTACAAATATTTTGAATAATTTGTTTTTGCAATATTTGAATATTTTTCATTTTTTTTCAAATATTTTGGGTGATTTTTTGTTTTTTCCATTTCAGATTTTTGCTTTTTCAAATATTTTGCAGATAGTTTTTTATATTTTTTTACGCATTTTAGTTTTTTTTTTCATATTTTTGTGGTGTTTTTGTTAGTCTTTTTGTACATTTTTAATTTTTGGACCTTTTTCATTTTTAAAGGTTTTCAGTCTTGATTTTTACTATTCTTTTTTCAATTTTTTTTGTTTTTTGCCCAGTATTTTTACTGACTCTTTTGTTTTGTTGTATGCCATTTTGGCTTTTTTTCTTCTTTTTTCAATTATTTTTGGTGACTTCTTTTGTATTTTTTTTTTCAAATCCTTTTGGTGACTTTATTTGTAAATCTTTCACATTTTTTATTCATTTTTTTTAAATTGGTAATTTGATTTTTACATTTTTGCCACATTTTGATTTTTTTTTCAAATTTTTGCAATCACTTGTTTTTGGAATTCTTTGCACAATGTTCATTTATGGATTTATTTTTTTACTAATAATTTCATAGCCTCTATAATTAATTTTTGAATTTTTTTAGATATTTGTGGTGATATTTCAGCTCTAATCTTTTTATTTTTATTTTTTGATTGTGCAGCAGAGGGTGTGTTGAGAGACAGAGAGAGGGAGAGGAAGCAATTTCTCTCCCTTTTACATTTAATATCTGTTTAGTAATCAACAGATAGGTCAATGCGAAACAGCGATGCACTCAGTCACAGCTGCATTTATTTGGAAATCTGTGTTTGAGTGAAAGTGAAGAAAAACAGAGCCACATGACTTTTTTTGACATATTTTACAGTTGCAGTAGAAATCCTATGATACACGAGTATCTCAATGAATTAATGCATAAACATAGTTGTGCGTTCATGGTTGTACCAAATGTAGTTTACAATTCTATAATCACAAATGCTTTTAAATCATATTAATTGATTTTTTTTTCATAATGGGGACACATTTTGAATTTGGGGGTATTTTTGCCAAATATTTTTTATGACTTGTTTGGGTTTTTCTTGTATTTCCTTTTTTTCAATTTTTGTCATTTTAAATATTCTTGGAGACCTGTTAGGTCACCGGTTTTGTGTAAATATTTTTGCTTATTTTCAATTTTGTTTTTTGTTTTTTGACTTATTTTGGGTTTTGTAATTTTTGTTTCCCGGCTTAAGGTTTTTTTTTTTTCATTTCAAATATTTTCATTTATTTATTTTGTTAGTTTTTTTAATGCATGTGTTTAGTCTTTTTGCACATTTTTAGTTTTGGGTATTTCTTCCAAATTTTTTCGGTGAATATTTTTTCAGATATTTCATGGACATTTTTAATTTTGGGGGCTGTTTGTCCTAATATTTGTGTGCCAGTTTTTTGTTTTTTTTGTAATACTTTCTAATACTTCATTTTTCTATTTTGGGGGTATTTTTCCAAATATTTCAGAGACTGTGTTTTTTCTCCTTTAAGGAAAGTCTCTGCTTATTCTTGGCAATCAATTTCAGAATGTAGCCCTTTCCATGTTCCCTTACACACATTATTCATTCATTCATGCATTGTTTTAAAATAATCAAAAAGAGACACTAAGGAAAACTAAGTGACCAGAGTGACGGTAAATCATTATTTAATGAAAAAAAAGGCTAGAACAGAAAAATACTATGAAAGGTTCTTCTTTATTCTGCTTACTTTCTCAAGTTGCATCTTTAACAATAATTGATCAATTTGGCTCGCGGTTTCAGTCATTCCATTCCCATTTTTGTTTACTCAAAAGGTATTTATGTGCTACAAATTCCATTGCTAACACTCCTCTATCCTCTACTCCTTTATCCCATCTTGCCATCGAAGCAGCGTGTTTCTCCTAACTAAAATGAAGCGATGTGTTTTTTTTTTCCAGTTTCAAAAACAAACATCATCCGTTCTGTCACGAAGACTGTACTTCAATGTGCGTTTTTAAAAAGGGTATATATCTATTTTTTGTGCTTCTGCTGCCTGCATCCAGGTGCACCTGCAAACATCCGTCAGCGCCACCCGCTGCCAATCCTCCAGTTCGGATCGGCATCTCAGACCCGCGTGCGCACTGGGGCCCCCCGCATTAAAATGTAATGCGATGTCGTATTTACGGCGCGCCGGTTAATATTTAATAAGAACCCACCACCAACCCCACCCGCTTGTTAGGAGACCGGGCACTTTTCCAAGCTGTTAGTGATGGCGAGCCAAATTAATCCGCTTTGTAACAAAGCAAATTCCCCGTTTGCTGACCGTTCCACACACACACACACTCACACATGCACACACACGAAATGCACACACATACACTTGCTTGCAGAGATGGCAGCAGTCTTAGCCTAATCAGACGACGTTCAGAGGATTAGCCTGCAGATAGCTCAGGCCCGGACAGTTTGCGTTTTAGCCTCAAACAGCGACTCGGACCTGAGCTCTGTGCAACAACAGGCGGATTTACACACAGGACCCCCCCCCTCCACTGCTAAGAGAAAAAAAAAAAACATATGGGCTAATGAAAACACAATTTGGCTTAAGGCTCATGCTTGGCCTAAATAGTGGCCCTGCACTGTGTGCCTCTCCCGACAAAAGGTGGTTTCTCTGGCAAGCAAATGCCAGGATGTTTATTTTTTTATTTTTCTTTTATCTTTCTCTGGACATGAGTAAGTAACCTGACACCGCTGAGGAATTGCGTTTCCCGCGCTGTTACAATGGATGAGAGATGAATGTCTTTCCAATCATGATATTTTTTTCATTTCTTATCATGAGCTTGCAGCTCCGATAAAGAAAGTTATAGATCACTTTATGAGGCAAATTGCAATTTGTGAGGATTTTCTCTGCAGATATCATATGGTATTAATCAGCTATCTTTAATAATCTCTCAAAGTTTATATTAATATATGCCTTAATAGTGTAATAGTTCATAAGACTTAATAGCTATAATAATATTAATTCATATACGTGCATGTGTGTGTGTGTGCATGTGTGTATGATATATATCTAGTGTATATATCGATTGAGCTTGCCAGCTAGCTAGCTAGCTACCCAGCTAGCTTCTTAGTTTGCTAGCTTGCTATCTATATATTTAGCAAGCTAGCATATCGATCTGTCTATCTATCTATCCATCTAGCTAGATGGCTAGCTAACTATATATGAAAACTACTTTTTCATGTATATATCTACATTTAAGGACTTAAGTGAAGTTTTATTTCTTTCTGTTTTGTAGGTGAAACTGCAAGCTTGTTTTTTTTTTTTCTTTTGTTAGATAAGAAAGACGAGGCTGAATAATTGGTTTTCCAAATAGATGCAGATTAATCAAACTGTTGAAAACATATAAATTGATACAGGGGCTGTTTGGGGTAAAATAGCGACAATAATCAGAAAAGCAAAAAGAATCTAACAGTAATGTGAAATGACTAAGGTATCATGTAAAAAAAATAAATTAAAAAAGATGAATTAAATTGCTGACTACCAGTAAATGACTGAAATGCCAAGGGTGTTCAGTATCCTTGAGTTACACACAAAATAGGAGAAATTTTATGTAAATGTGACCTGTAGGAGGTCGCTTTGAGAACTCAAATGAGCTGGGAACTCCATGAACTCAAGTTAACGCCTCCCCGCACTATAATAATCTTGTAATAAAGACCATGGCACCAGAGCAAGAACTCTTAATCGATACTGTCCATCGCAGGAGAATCAGCATTGAAATCAAAGTGACCTTCAATGACCCCCAATACCCATGCATGAATTACTTCTGGAGGATACGTGGTGTTCCCATGGTTGAAAATAACATATATATTTATGTAAAAAAAGTGAAATTAAAAAGAACCTATAACCAAAGTACCCTTAAACTATTCAGCTGTTCATTCGTTGTGCTCAGGTGGCAGCTGTCATTGGATGACAAACAGACACTCTTACATTTGCACATCAGATTGAAATATACTAACATTCACACCTTCATTCACCAGCCATATAGAGGCAAAGAAAAAACAAAAACATTAGATTTCTTATTCAAATTTCATCTTTAGGCAAACAATCATGCACTCTCTCATTCTCTGGCCCTATAGAGATAAATAACCATTAATTCTCTCATTCACCACTTATAAAGACACACTACCATTCACCCTCTCATTTCAAAAACCTCAAGGCAACCTACCATTTACTCCCTCATTCTAAGGAGAGACAATACCATTCACCCTCTCACATCGTAAAATCGCTGAACGTTGGAAAACAGCTCAGAGGTCAAGAAGCCGGTTATTTCATCTACATAAAAGCAGATTCAGTCAAATGGCTCGACACCGAAAATCCATGTTTCCCAGAGCATATGCTTCTTTCATACAAAGAAAGACTGGTTATAAAACAGAACCAGTATTCCCATGAGTCACCAGCTCTTCGTGTGTGTGTGTGTGTGTGTGTGTGTGTGTGTGTGTGTGTGTGTGTGTGCGTGTTGACTGCGCAGGCAGCCTTGATCTTAAAGGAGGTGAAAGAGAAAAGTGACGAATCAAAGAGCAACGTATAAATACATGTTGCGACGGTCTTGTGCAAATAATAGTCGTCATGTTCACACCGCCGGAAAACTGGCAGCGTTTTGTTTAGTTTTTTGTTTTTTTTTTAAACTTGGAGTCAGTTTGTATTGGTCTTAGTCAGTGGAGTCTTTTTTTTTTGCTTTCCAAATTGGCTGAATTTAAAGCGAACAAAAGGCACGTCACTCTTTCAGTGCATACACTTGTTTTTCTTTCAGGACAGTTAGTTTCATTTTAAAAGAAGCAGCAGCTCTTTGTGATTTTCGGTCGTTGTTTGGGGAGAAAAAAAAAAAAAAAAACAACACCCGGGCATGCTTAAATATACTTTAAGGCAATGTTAGAAAAACAACACTTTTGTTTCGTGTTATGACAAATATATCTCGCAAACCCAGTATATTATTTCTTTATATGTCTATTCAAACATCCCAGAATATGTGCATTCATTCAAATGTGTTGTTAAAAATAATGATGTGCATAGCTTTTATTTTGAAAATAAAATAAAATAAAATAAAATATACAAATTTAAAATGCAGTTTTCCCACAGGATTTGTGCATTGTTTGATTTGCAGTTTCCAAGCCATATAGATTTGTTTTTTAAACCGGCCGTCTTTTTCAGTTTGTTTGTTTATTTATTGTGTCTATTTTTTTTTGTATATATTCCTTGATTAATTCATTAATCCAACCATCATTCATGTCATTCAGCCACTCATTTGTCCATCCATTCCTTCATTCATTTATCCCTTCATTCATTTTTTCCATTCATTCATTTTTCCATTCATTCAAGCATGTATTCATCAATTCATCGATTTGTCCATTTATTCCTTTATTTATCCATTCATTCATCCATTAATTCATTAATTCAAGCCTCCATTCATTCATTCCCTTATCCATCCATCCATCCATCCATCCATCCCTCCATTCACTTGCCCATCCTTTTTTGATTCACCACCCATCTGCCCATTCATTCATTCATTCATTCATTCATTCATTCATTCATTCATTCATTCATTCACCATCTCATTCATCAGTTTGTCCATTCATTCTTTCACCACTTGATTTCCTTATTTAATGTTCTGTTATGTAGTTCGAAGTAAGAAATCGCATGTTGTTTTTTTGTTGTTTTTTTTTTCCCTTAAATTTTAGCTTTTGCCACTTACTGAACCCCATCCACCTATTTATCTATTTTCCAAAACGTGCCACTTTTTGTATGAGTATAAAATCCCATTAATCCGATCCAGATTCCGATTCCGCAGCCAGAGATGAATCTGATGAAATGCCACCGCTAAACACCTGTCTCCCCTTGGTCCCGCACCCAGGCTCCGACCTGTTCTCAAACTGCACGGAGGAGTGCAAGGCCCTAGGCCACTCGGATCGCTGCTGGATGCCCAGCTTCGTGCCGTCCGATGGGCGGCAGGGCCCGGATTACCGCAGCAACCTCCACGTGCCCGGCATGGACTCAGTCCCGGACACAGAGGTATTTGAAAGCCCTGAGCAAACGCCCGATAAGTCATTCTCCACCTTTGGCAAAGAGACGCCTATCAGTCACCTCCACAACCATCACCACCACCACCACCATCTCCAAAACCATCACCATCACCACCACCATCACCAAGGTTCCGTAGAGAGGAAGGAGTTGGAGGCGTTTCCGCCTAGCTCCAGATCGCCGTATAACCCTTCTTTTTTAAGTGAGTATTCTATTTTTTGCCCCTTTCGTCGTCGTCATCGTCGTCTTGCTCGCTGATCTGGTGATCCAATTAGGTTGCAAGAAAGAAAGAAAGAAAAAAAGATCCCAAATTCAATTTTCTCCCTGGATTGGTTGGCGGAAGGAAGCGTGAAATTCATTTCGGGTCTGACCCTTGTTGCCCCTCCATCCCACCCGCCCCCGCTTCTTGTCAGAGTGTTTAACTAACTCTTCCCTCTGTCTCAAGTGCCTTCCATTTTCTCTGACTCCGACGATCTTATCTGCGCTCGCGCTCACCTAACCTTTTCATTACATTCTCACGCGCGCACACACACACACACACACACACACACACACACGCCTTTTGTTCAAATTAAACATGCCAAAAGCAATTATGATCTATATGGTTATTTTCATCTGGGAGGAGATGTTAGCATTAAGAAGCTCTTTTTCATTATGGGGGGAAAAATGTCCGTCATATTATGAGAGACAGCCTAACAAGGAAAAACAAAAAAGCCTTTATTTTTTTATGTTTTACGTTTTTAATCAGTGAAGAGGAAGAGGGAGGAGGCGCACTTAACATCTCATTCTCATTCGAGGCGTTATTGTGTCAGAGAAGAGGATAAGAAAAAAAAAATAGAAAAAAGGATTGGGGGGAGTTTTGACAATTGAGGACTAGAAAATACAAAAAAACGCAGCGGGGAGAAGAAGGCGCCTTTTTTATTTCTTTTCGAAAGGAATTTACGGTTTCTAAACTCTCATTCAAAGGACCACAAAGAGGTACATCCTCAATCACTGCAATTTGGTGATAATGCGTAATTATAATTTTGTCAAGCAGAGCCTGAAGAGCCACCCGCCCCACCATATTTTCCTCCCCGCGATCATCCCAACACAGCTAGCCAGAATTATCACGCTGTCAAAGCCCTGCTGCTTCACCCCAGTCATTTTATACTGCAACGTGCTGTTTGGAGCATCAGGGGGACTTTTTTTTTTTTCGAAAACTCTTTTTAATTCATGTTTTATTCATTTGCTCTGCCGTCACTTTCCCTCTGTTTTTTTTTTTCTTGTTTGTTTTTTTTTTGTTTTTTTTGTTTTGTGTTTTTCCCCCAGATCAAATAATTATGAAGACCAAGCTACCAATGAAGGATTCCATTTTCCCAGTGAGGCATTATAATATTGGTGTGTGTGTGTGTGTGTGTGTGTGTGTGTCTGTGTGTGTGCGAGTGTCTGTGTGTCTGTGTGTCTGTGTCTGTGTGTCTTTGTGATGGTCAGAGCGAGACAGTTTTATTCTGCGTGGATCAGTGATGGGATATTATTAGTTACGTATTCGTTACATATTCCCCCCATGGGTGCGTTGCATTGCTGCTGTTGTCATGTAGTACATCCACTACGGGGCACTGCTGAGTTCATGGTTCCAAATTTAAAATCCATTTTGAGTAGCAGGAGCTAATGTTTTAAAATCAATATTTATTTTCTTTATTTTGGCCGACATTTAGCCCCAACCCGCCTTAGCTCTGTCCACTTGGACGGTGGTTTAGCGTGCTTGCAATTTATAATGGCGTTGTCGCCCAAGCATCAACTCTCGTGGAAAATTTCGCAGCGCAAATATCGACAAGAAAGCACAGCGGGATGATTTCAGCTCATTTCCCAAGTACTTCCAGAAGTAAAAAATCCAAGTTCAGGTCTGGATGGCTTTTAGTGGGATGTTGCACCTAATCTCCGCCCGATGGAAAATATCCAAACACTTGCAGTTAGCAAGGGAAAGATGATTACATGGTTATGATGGAGCCCTTTAAATCTTTTCCTGGCCGAAGTTTTTATCGTTCAAGGAGGCGACAAAGTCCTCGGTGGAAAGGCTTTGAAAAAAAACTGGGAAAAAGCTGGGAATGAAATTGGAAAAGTGTAGAATGCGAGTGCGAGGATTTCATGCATCGAGTAAGAGGCACAAAAAAAACAAACTGTGCTATTACCTCTGACAGAAAGGCCACCCACGTGAACATGAACAACTCCAAGTCTATTTGGGACCTTTTTTTTTGGACCACTTGCGTGGAGGCAGAAAAGAATGTTTTTGAAAAAAAGAAATTAATTTGTATATATTGAATATATATATATACACACTTGTGTCTTCACTGTTGTTATTAGTATATTATTATTATTACGAAGCCCACTAAGGTGAACATGATTAACTTTAAGTCTACATTAAACCTTTTTTTTTTTGTCCCACAAAAAAGACTTTGGAAAAAAAAATTCTATATGAATTTTAATATATGTATACACACACACACATAAATCTTTGTTGTTGTCATTATTGTGTTATTACCACCGACAGAGGAACAGCTAAAGTGAACATTAACTTCAAGTCTTTTTTGGTCTTTTTTAAACCATTTTGTCAGAAAGACAAGAAAAAAGGCCATTAAAGGAACACATAAACATATATATATGTACATATTATATGTTTATATCATATATTATTGCTATTATCATTATATTACTATTGCCACCTTTGGCGGGGGGGGGGGGGGCACTAAGATGAACATGATTAACTATCATGTCTATCTAGCCCTTTCAGGACCTTCTGTTTTCCCTAACTGACAAATACTAAAACATTAGATCAATAGACTTATATATATATATATATTTGTATATATATGTGTATATATACACATATATATATATATATATATATATGTGTGTGTGTGTTTATTTTTCTATATATAATCGCTATTCTTATTACTATGTTATTAGGGGACACTCCGGCGAACATAAGTGACTCAATCACTATTTATTCCATTTGCCTACGAGAACAAAAATAAAAAAAAAGGTTTTGGGACAAATAATGATTTATAAATATGATTGCTGTCGCAATACAGATATGGTTTAAATTGAGTGAAAGTTTTTTAATGGTGGCAATTCACATTTGTATTGATTTCATGATGCGGCTCCCAGTATTTGCTCCCAGTTTTAAATTTATAGAAGATATAAATACTTAAATAGGGGAATATTTCAAATTTGAGATAATTAAGTTATTAATTGTATTAAAAATCTTGAAAATGTGAGATCAGGTTTTACTTTATTTTTGAAACTTTTTTCATTTATCATATATACCGCTTATGTACAGAGGCCCAGACTCAATATGTACTCAATATCTCACACTCACAAAAATCGAAAATACTTGAAAAATAAACCTATAAGAATTATCGCAGCTCACAACTGAAGAAGCCTCTCAGATCAGGGGTGAAACGTATTCAAATGAAAAAATTCAAGTCCAGTTGCCAAGACAATAATTTTTCAAATGTCAGATGGCCATCGCCTGTCATCTGTGTTTTGTTTTTCTTTTTTCTCAAAGAGCCACAACCAGGGGTGTTTATTATTATGCGATGTTTGTGAGCTAAGGACCTCCCGAAATTGCGGCCCTTTTTTTTTTCCCACGGATGCCGTGGACACCCCTCTCTCGAAGTAGACCACTTACGGCCCCTTATGCAAACGAGGGGAGGGGAAGGGAGGGATGACAGAGAAGAGGGAACAACAATCAGAGGGACGGGGGGGGTGATAGAATGATGATAACAAGAGCCTGAATCGCCCTAATCTGATAGAGTCAGTGATACACAGACTCCTTTGTCCCCGGGAAAGCAGGCCTGGGGTCGGGTCGAAGGGGGGGACGATAGCCAGAGCCCGATGATTACCGTCTTGGAGCTCAGACGGCATGACGGCGGGGGCAGGGGCGGGGCATTGTGGATCTGGAAGGGGGAGTGAGAGAGGGCGTGAGGGAATAGGTTCGACTTGGCTCTGTCTTTTGTCGGTGCCCCAAATATATCGGCCATGCAATATTCAGCAGCCCCTCCCACCATGACACCGTTCCCGAACCCCCTCCTTATATCCCCCCATGCATAACACAGATACACACATTATCCATGAACCATTTCACAAGTATGGGCCGGAATGTGTGGCCTCCCTCCCGCCGCTTGCCATGTGAACAAGGATAGGGTCGTCCTTTTATTTTATTTATTTTATTTATTTTACTTTTTATTTTTTCATCCTTATTATTTATTTTTTTTATTCTTAACTAGATAAATGCATACATATATGAAAACATATAGGCTCTGGTTGAGAATTTTCCACATTTTGCAAAGCTTCTGCACTGACATTGGTTAAAGTGTAACCATTGTTTGCTTGTTTGTGTGCTTGTTTGTTTGTTCCAGCGAGGAAAAGGCTTTGCTAGCTCCTTTCGCGTGGACATACCGGAGACTGCGTGACTTTGCACAATCAACCTCCCCCTCCCTGCGGCGCTGCCCACCCCTTCAACAACCAAGACTATTAAAGAGCATCAACTTTTCAACCACCCGGCCACCCCTATTGCCCCATCCCTCCCCCACCTGCCCTGCAAAACAAATCAATGAAAAAAAAAGAAAAAAAAATAAGCTTTGAAAATAAGAATATATAAATTACTTCTTAAAACAGAAAAAAATGAGGAACCATGTGGGAAACGACCCCCCTGGAGTGATTCTCCCCCACCTCTGCTCCTCACCTTCTGTTTACTGGAATTCCTTGGAGCACTGCCGGATTTTAAAGGAGACCCCCTCCTCTTCCTCCTCCTCCTTTACACTTTACACCCCTCCAGGAGATAAGGAGAGGGTCGGGGGTGGGGGGGTGGCTGCGGTGCAGGGAGACGGATAGCCTTACTGGGGTGGGGTGGGGACTCTGGAGTCTCAGCGGGACTGAGAAAACGAGTGGATGACAGTCGACAGCGGAGGACAGTCGGACATCGTCGTTTCTTTTTTTTTTTTTTTATTTATTTCTTTTTTTTTTTTTTAACTTTTTTTTCAATTTGTGTGCCTGTTTACAGCACTGACCTTCAGAAGAAACTCAAAAAAAAGAAAAAATGAAAAAACAAAACAAACAAAAAAAAAATGCAGACGGGGAGGGGGCACAAGTGCGCCCCAGGAGGAACTAAGTAAAAAAAAAAAAAAGTGAGAGAGCCACCCAGAGATAACCGCCACTGAGCCCTTTAGGCGTTCGTACTCAATGGAAGAAGACGCCAAACTGTACAGGAGTATCTTTTTTGTGCATTTTCCAAAATGCAATACCACCGTTTTAGATTTTTCTATTCTGTTTGTGTGGTCAGGTGTCTCTATTTCAATCTACTTCAAACTTTGTAAGAAAAGATTGTGGGCAGGATATTTTCTTTTTTATTCTATTTTCTTTTTTTTTTCTTTTTTTTTATTCATTTTTAGGTTTTCTTTTCAGCGCGTCACGGGCTTGGACAGTGTTTGCCCCGCGACCTTCTGATTATCGAGGCATCGAGTAGTTTCTATCACATGTGAGAAGTGTTTACTGTACTCTTTTAAAAGTTTCAAGCTAAATATAAAACTCTATATATAAATCTATCTGTATCTACATGTTATGAAGGTGTGCTATCTGTTCGCTGGGTTCCAAATTCTGATTCAAATGTTTGACTTCTATTTTTTATTTTGTTTTTAATTATTATTGTTATTTTTATTTTTATTTTTTATTCCAAGTGCCCCCACCCCTACAAAGGCCTAACGCGTTCTTCCTTGTGGGAGAACAGAAAGAGACAGAACAGCCTTAGCAAATGTAAAACTCAACATCACATTGTTATGACATTTTTTTTTATATCATTTGCTTTTTTTCCACATTTTTGGATATATGACCATGTCTATAAAAAGAAAAAAAGGAGGTAATAATTTAGATCGAAATTCTTGGTAATTCTGTGTCATTGTAACCAAAAAAAAACAAAATGAAAAAAAAATGTTAACGGTCCATTTATGAAGAAATGGGGAAGGACGCTGCAAAGGCTTTGTACACAATGCGGTTGGAATCCAATATACACACATTTATTTCTCACACGTTACAAAACACACAAATATGCCAACAATAAACTGAAAATGATGAAAAGTGAAGTAACATGCGTTTTTTTATTCACATATAAATGTGTTGTGTGGTTTGCCCTTTGATATATATATATGCACACAGACCAATATTGTTCATTTTTTATTACTTTAATTATAATTTTTCGGAAATGAAATAAAAAAAAGTATGAAAATAAGGAATTGAAACTAGTGAAAAGTGAAGCAACCTGTCCTTCTCTTATTATTATCATTTTATAATTATTATTAACCTATGCAATATTTATTTATTTTTGTTTTTAAATCAGAAATTCAAGAAATTTACTTAATTTTTGGTTACTTTTTTTTTTTTTTACGTATATACAAATATGGTATACAGTATACACCTTTTCCCTTACATCAGTACTCCGCCCCCACTGGAATTATCGGCCTTTGTACGCGGATATAAAAGTCGGTAACGTTTTTTTAAAGACATTGCAAATTAATTACCGAACATTTTTTTTGTTGTTCCGAGTAATTTGTATAATTAATTCTCACACCGAGTTTCATCTAGACTTCTGCCACTCGCAGGTTATACAAGATTTTTCACGCCGATTATTATCTTATTTTCATTAGACTTTTTTTTTTGATCAGCACTCGCAGACATTTCTGTTTAATTTCATATTTAAGATCAAGGCCCACCACACACATGCTCCTCAGTTGTATCTCCTAAGGCCCCTTGACCTTTTTGGAGACTCATTTTATGCATGTGATGAATGTTTTTGTTCTGCACCCATATTTTCTTTATGTTCTGATATTGGAGGGGCTAGCTTTCTGGTGTCCAAAAATTTTTCCTGCTGCGATGGCAGCAATGTTGAAAAGGAAGTAAAAAGACGGTTGGAAATGTCAGATCAGAAAAAACCCTCACATCTCCTCACCATGGGCCACTTTTCACAGTCAAGCGGCTGCCTTTGGTTTCCTCACGTCCTAAAAAGGGTCAGTGATGGTTGGTCAGTCAGTCGGAAGCCAAAAATGGCGGTTGGAATTAAAATTTCATGCCGTAGCGAGCTGTTCGACTTTTCCACTCACAACAACGGTTTAGATCCCTGAGTTAAAGCGGAACACAGGGAAAGTGGTGTTTTTTTTTGCACGCGAGATGATTAATTGCTAAAATTGTAAATGAAGTGTGTTCGGCGGCGGCAGTTTATCAACCGATACTTTTATGTGTTGCGCCGTTTCAACAAATTACAGGCGGTATTATTTCATCATTATGAGGGCTGCTTGCTCTGTGGCCTCCTGGGAAAAGAGGAGGTTATTGTATTCTGTGCTGTATTTAATGAGATCTTGAGGGCATCCATGTTATACACAAAATAATTTTGTGTGTGTGTGTGGGGAGGGGGCGTGTGGGGGGGGGGGGGGTACTCAGGATACCAAGGATTTACCCTGAAGCCTCCTGAGAAGTAAATTTGCTCCAGGATACAGTATATGGCATTTAACTTTTTAAATAAAGATTTTTTGGTGTTGTTCAGCAAAGGCATCTTTGTTTTTTATATGTGTGTGCATGTGTGTGTATGTGTGCATGTGTGTGTGTATGTGTGTGTGTGTGTGTGTTTGTTGGAAAAGAAAAATAAGAAAACAATTATTAATTAATTTTAAGTGTTACAAATCTGACATGATTTAAAGTTTCTCAAGAAATTTGCAGGCAGTTTCAAAACAAGTCATCAAATCATTTGCAAGAATAGTCTCATAATATGTACGGAAGTACAGTATAGCAGCAAATCACATTAAAGTAAAAAAATGGCTTAAATAAATAAGTAAAGTTAGGACAAATGTGATGCAAATCAAATCAAAATAAGCAGGGAATCTGTCATTAAGTTTCTTGGAATGTTTCTGAGGAATAAACTCTAAACTCTTGAAAAAACAAACAACTTTTCAAGAATTCTATAAAAAATAACTACAATTACCAAGAGATGCTCAAGAAAGATCAAGAAAATGCATTGATTAGAAGAAGAAGAATTAAAATAAATTGGATGAGTACATAAAAACATCAATTATGGTAACTTTGGTAAAAAAAATATTGACTCGTATCATAACAATAAAAATAAAAGTTAAGATAAAAATATAAATGAAAATGTAAATTAAAGATAACATTTAATATGGAAGTATAGATTAAAAATAAAAAATAAAACATTAAAATGTAAAAAAAAAATACAATGCATACATTAAATAAGATATAAAATGAAAAATACAAAATAATGAACATGAAAATACATAAAATACAAATGAAAGCAAAAAAACAAAAACAAAAATATAATATATATAAGTAAATTATTTAGAAATAACAATGCTTTCAATACTAAATATATCCTTCATAATGAATATCAGCAGTCATCTCAACAGAATATGTCAATATTTTACAACAACCAGTGAATACAGCTTTACCCTACATCTTCACTGCAACATTTAAGATTGCTTGCAAATGGATTTATGAGAGCTTCTGTATACGGGGGCTCACGCATGTATCACTTGATTAAGGTAGCTGGCGTGGTGATCCAATATTTATGGAATAAAAAAGCAGCCAAACAACAGAATCAATCATTTAGTGGAAGCATTAGAATGTGAAGTTGTTCCTGCTGCTGGACAGAGTGCCTCTGACCGAGAAGCCCAAAAACCTTACTACGTACCATCTATTAACATCACAACACTTAACCACATGGAGAGCAATAAAAAAAGCGTCAACGCGAAGCTCATTCAGATGCAGATGCAGGCACGCATGCACACATTCACACACACACACACACACACACACACACACACACACACACACCCACAAACCACATTGCACACACAATTTGTTCATTATATATCTTGGGACAGAAAAGTAAGGACATGAACTTATTCCTTTTTGTGTATGTAAGTATATATGCATGTGTGAATGCATGAATGCAAATATGCATATATGCAAGTTCACATGTATGCATTTATGTATGTATTGATGTGTGTATATATGCATATGCAAGTCAGCATGCATATATGTATGTATGTATACATGTATCGACGCATGCATCAATGCATATATACAGGTATGCAAGCACATACGTTATGTACACACATATAGATGTATGTATGTATGTATGCGTATGCTTGTGTGTCTGCGTTTGTGTGTTCGTATGTATTTACAGTGTATATGTATTTATATATGCACATACATATGCATGCATTTTTCTTCATTCATTACCTACTTATGGTCCTGATTTTAGTAAGATATATTTTAATGACTAATTATTATCATCATCATCATCATCATCATCATGATAATTATTGTTATTTTTAGTTTCTTTCTGATTTAAATGTGAATCACTTTAATTTTTCAAACACCAGTTTCTTGATAATTTTCTAACATTGGCTGCAGTCCTGGAATATTTATTTATCTATCTACTTATCTTGAAATGCATTTTATTGAAATTAATTTTATCTTTGTGTAAAAGCATTTTAAATCCTTGCACACGCAGGAAGTGGTTTGATGACCTTCGCATGCTGTTGATGGATTTGCAGGCAGAAGCAAACGCCTGTCCATCCTGCCATCTCCGGACGGCCATCCTTCGGTTTTCAGCCGTCTGGAGGAAGGAACACACTTATTTAATAAGGGTGTCTGATTTTTTCCCCTGGGTGTTCAGTGGAGCGAAAATTCACCAATCAATTTTTGTTTAATGCCTGAAGATGAGAATCTCAAGATCAAATTCTAACCAGCGCACGTGAGAATTCTCGCAGTAGAGCACACATTTCTGGGTTGTCGATCTCTTAATGTTCAGCACGGGAATAATGCCATTTAATGAGGGTTTCTCTTATATTCTAGCTTTTTTTATTTCTCTTCCCCCTGGTTTCAAGTGATCAGCTCCATGTGTGGCTTTTGAATGTCTGATCGTGAGGCACTTCCACACGTACTTAATAATTTATCCACACATTTTTATATCTCAATCAACTAATTTCATTTCATTTCATTTCATTTCATTTCAGTGTTTACAGGAATAAAGTTAAAGTTGGAACATTACCATACCTTGAGTTGCAGGTAATTTCAACAAAAAATATATGTATTTTAATATTTTTTATCACTGCATTTAAATGACAATAAAAAAATAATGTTCTTATAGTAGACATCTGGTGAAAGGGCTCCAAATAATAAAATCGGGCGTTTCGAAGCTGCAGCATCCCAATTGGATAAAAACTGCCGCCACATGTTTGAGGCTGCACGGAGGGCATGAAACGCCGTGGATCTTCAGTCAAGAACTTATGCTGCCTACTCCGAACGTTTCCTTCATGTGCTGAGATGATTTTCTATTTGATTTTCCTCCCAATCCTTTTTTTATTTTAATATTTTTTTATATCTTTATGAAAAATTCATTAGCAACCTAACGGCATCTAAGCTTATATATAGTGATCAGCTATTGACTGTTCATTACTATTGAATGAACATTTCATTGTAAATTTCAATTAAAATGCAACATCCTTATTTGACAGACAAAGATCTTGTTTTACAATTTGGGTAAGTTTATTTTTTGTTTGTTTGTTTTTTTTCAGTAACAAATAGATCAAATTGATTAGATATATATGTAACTGACAGTGTCAAACAAAAAATAAATGACTGATTCAATGTGCAAATAAATTAAAAACTAGACATTCATCATGCTGAGAGAAAGGTAGATCCTGAACTGAAAGAAGTATGAAAACCCCTCCAAAAACCCTAAACAACATACAGGAAAAATACAGTTAGTAGCAGCAGTAGTAGTAGTAGTAGTAGTAGTAGTATTGCAAATATTCCATATTAGTACTTTGCAAAAATTCTTCACCAACAACCAATACATATCAACAATTTTTTAAAGCCCTCTTTCAAAAATACCTAATTCTATTCTGAATGTAAGTGAATTAATTTACCAATTTATCAGTTTATTACAATTGTTATTGTTGTTACTATTGTTATTATTGTTACATTCTTATCTGCAGATTAATCAGGGTGTGACCTCAATATGCTAAATTACAAATGACACAAAACACAAATTCAACTTTGTCGCTGCTTGCCGTCTCCCCAGTCGTGTCGGCAAACACTCGCTAATCCCTTCTACAACAGCCACGTCAATATCTGGGGCTCTTGCTATGTGTGTGTGTTTTCTTTTTGTTAGCAGGCTAAAATAGATGTAGCGGGGAGTGGCTAATCCGGGCTAGATTATGGTATTTACAGATAGCGACAAAACTAATATGGCGGCAGAGTTCAGACACACGCTCTTAAATCACCCCAAGTCCCGTTTAATCTCCAAACACGTGCTGAATGTGATTTGTTTGTCGTGTGCTGACTAAAGCCGCCGCAACATAAAAATATTAGAAGCATACACATGAGGGGTAAATAGACAATGAACATTTTTTTTCAGAATAGGGGATGACAAATGGCGCGAGCGGTGCACGGACCCCCCTTCTTTGTCGATGGCGTAATGAGGCCAGAGCTATCGGAGCTGCGGTGTTCAGATTGAGGACAAAAAAAAAAAAGTTGAGCGGCCAGCGAGCTCGACTATAATCATATCTATTTTCCTGTTAAATGGAAGCCATTATGTTTGACCTCCACTCGACGCTAATCTCTGTCACGAGCCGAAAAGTTTTAATTTCCACGCGGGGGCGCGGGGGGCCACAAATGAGAAAAACCATTAGAGTATAATGAAAGATAATTTAAGAACAAAAAAAAAAAAAACGGGGACTTACAATTCCCCAAACAATCGAGGGTGGTGGTGGGGGGGGGGGGGGGTTGAAGTTGACAACGGCAAAAATGGCGAATTTTTTTTTCCTCTGTTTCCGGTGAGTCCGGGGGTTAGTACACTGATAATGAGTTTCAAAGTCATTTCGCAAAGACAAAGCAGATTAAAAAGGCGGCAACTTTTCCTTCTTTTTTTTTTGTCCCGGACTCCTTGCCGTTGCAGCCGGATGACCCGGAAAGAGAATCATGACAGAGAATCCCCACCGTTGGGTGGAAATGGACCTCTGGGCGAGTCGTGGGCGTGAAGGTTGATTATGGGCTCGTCAGATTTGGATGAGCGACTTCTGGACTTTGAGCAAATTTTTTGTTTCCTTTTTTTTCTGGGAGTGGATGTAATTCTCTCCGGTTCGCTCTCACCTTCCGTTCAGTATCCTCGATTAAAGAGCTTTGCACAATAAGCTGGGTTGATATCAGACGAAGCCGTGTCATAGGTCCATTTTAGTTGGGGGTGTGGCTTAAGAGTCTAGAACATTATAATAAGAAAAAGATGACCTACTTAAGTCAAGGCCATTAGAGTCATCAGGAGTTCCTTTTTCTATCTAAACTCAAACAAATGATAAACTATTCATTAATGCATTCATTCATTATTGTGATTGCTAGATGTTTGGTTGACCCTTGGCCAGTCGGTGGTGGATCGTAGGGTACCAAATATGCATGTAGGCCCATTCAATATCTCATTCAAACTTTTTCAAACGCTCATTCAAACTCCATATAGTCCTAATATCTCTGTCCTCCTCTCTCACACCAACAACCTTCATATCTTCTCTCACTACATCCATAAATCTTCTCTTTGGTCTTCCTCAAGACATCCTGCCTGGCAGCTCCATTTCCAGCATCTGTCTACCAAGATATTCACTATCCCTCCTTTGTTCATGACTGAACCACCCGGCTTCTCTGACCTTCTCTCCAAAACATCTAAGGTACTGTTCCTCTGATAGACTAATTCCTGATCCTATCCATCCTGGTCACTCCCAAAGAGAACCTCAACATCTTCATCTCTGCAACCTCTAGCTCTAGCTCCTGTCTTTTCGTCATTGTAACTGTCTCTAGTCCATACAGAATCACTGGTCTCACCACTGTCTTGCACACGTTTCCTCAGATAGTCTTCTATCTCATAGTACCCCTGACACTTTTCTCCACCCATTCCAACCTGCTGGATGCCGTCTCTTCACCTCTTTTCCACACTCTCCGTTGTATTGGACGGTTGACCCCAAGTACCTGAAATCCTCCAACTTCCTGATCTCCACTCCCTGTAGCCTCACCATTCCACCTGAGTTCCTCTCATTCACACACATATACCCTGTCTTGCTGCAGCTACCTTTCATTCCTTTCCTTCCCAGCGCATACCTCCACCTCTCTTGATTTTCCATAAGCTGTTATCTGATCTCACCACAGATCACAATGTCATCTGCAAACACCATGGTCCAAGGAGATTCTGGTCTAGTGTCATCTGTCAGCCTGTCCATCACCACTGCAAAGAAGGGGCTCAGAGCTGATCCCTGATGGAGTCCTACCTCCACTTTGAACTTCTCTGTTACCCCTACAGCACACCGTACCAGTGTCTCACAGCTCGCATACATGTCCTGCACCAGTCCAACATACTTCTCCGCCACTCCAGATTTCCTCATACAATACCAGAGCTCCTCTCTTGGCACCCTGTAATGTGCTTTTTCAAGGTCAACAAAAAAACAGTGCAGCTCCCTCTTGCCTTCTCTGCACTTCTCTATTAGCATTCTCAAAGTAAATACTGCATCTGTATTACTCTTACTAGGCATAAAGCCATACTTCTGTCCACAAATGCTGACTTCTGCTCTCAGTCTAGTTTCCACTACTCTTTCCCATAACTTCATTATATGGCTGACCAACTTTATCCCTCTATGGTTGCCGCAATTCTGCATATTCCCCTTATTCTTAAAAATAGGCACCATCTAACCTCGTCATCATGCATCTCCATTCTTCAGGCATCTTCTCACTCTCTAAGATCCTGTTGTATAATGGAAATTCAGAAACTTTACCACAGCCTATTCTAGACAATTCAACTCCTCCACAGGTATATCATCAGGACAAACTGCCTTTCCACTCTTTATCCTCTTCAATGCCTTCCTCACTTCACTTTTACGAATCCATGCTACTTTGTGGTCAACAATAGTCACCTCATCTACCTTTGCCTCTCTTTCATTTTCCACATTCAACAGCTCTTTGAAGTACTCTTTCCATGCTCCTATCATTCTTCTACCATCTGTCAATACGTTTCCCTCTCTATCCTTAATCACCCGGACCTGTTGTACATCCTTTCCATCTCTATCGCTCTGTTTAGCCAACCTGTATAGATCATTCTCTCAGCATCCCACTTCTTCTTTGCTAAGTGCTTTCTCTGCATTCCACCACCAAGTTTCTTTCTCTACTTTCCTTACAGATGACACACCAAGTACTCTCCTACCTGTCTCCCTGAAAACAATAGCTGTTGTCCAATCATCTGGAATCTCTCCCTGACCACCCGGAGCCTCTCAACTCCTCCCTAAAAACCATACAATACTCCTCCCTTTTCAGCTTCCACCATTTTATCCTCTGCTCTGCCTTTGTCTTCTTGATCTTCCTTGTCACCAGAGTCATCCTACAAACCACCATGCTATGCTGTCTGGATACACTCTCACCTACAACTACTTTGCAGTCACTGATCTCTATCAGGTTACCTCGTCTATACAAGATGCAGACTACCTGCTTGCTCCTACCTCCACTCTACTCTAAAGGTGTTCACTTCAGGCATTTCCATCCTTTTCGCAAAATCTACCAGCATCTGTCCCTCTGCGTTCCTATCCTGTATACCAAATATGCCCATCACTTCTTTATACCCTCTATTGCCTTAACCAACATGTCTGCACCAATTACTACTCTATTATCTCTGGGAATATTTTGCATCACTTCATCTAACTCATTCCAGAACTTCTCCTTCTCTTCAGATTCACATCCCACCTGCGGGGCAAAGCCACTAACAACATTGAGCATCACACCTTCAATTTCCAGTTTCAGTCAGAAGTCTATCTGACATTCTTTTCACCTCCAGAATGTTCCTAACAAGCTCCCCCTCCAAAATAATTCCTACTCCATTTCTCTTCTCGTCAGTATCATGATAGCACAACTTAAAGCCTGCTCCTAAGCTTCTAGCCTTACTACCCGTCTACCTGGTCTCCTGGACACAGAGTATATCCACCTTCCTTCTCTCCATCATGTCTACCAACTCTCTACCTTTTCCTGTCATAGTCCAAATATTGAAAGCCCCTACTCTCAGTCTCAGATTCTTGCCTTTCCTCTTCTCTCTCTGCTTCCAAACACGCCTTCCTCCTCTCCCTCTTTGACCTACAGTAGCCCAGTTTCCATTGGTTCCCTGTAGGTCATCAGTACCAATGGCGGTCGTTGTTTACCCGGGACTCGACCGATCTGGTATGATCTGGTTACTATGGCTGAATTGCATGTTTGAGTTTAGCCAAAGTTTTACGCCAGATGCCCTTCCTGACACAACCCTCTACATTTATCCATGCTTGGGACTGGCTCAGAGAGACACCGGCCAGTGCTGCCTTGAGGCTGCATTGTGTATATATATATATATATATATATATATATATATATATATGTTTATAATAATGTGAAATACAAGATGAAAGTTAGAAAACCAAAGCAAAATTAAAAAAAAATGTATTGGTTTTAAAACTCTTAGTAGCATTTTTTTCTAAAAACATAAATACATACTTCTTCTTCTTTCGGCTTTTCTCGTCAGGGGTTGCCACAGCGAGTCTACTTTCTCCCTCTAACCCTATTCTCTGTATCGTCCTCTCTATCACCAACTACCTTCATATCCTCCCTCACTATGTCCATAAATCTTCTCTTTGGTCTTCCTCGAGACCTCTTGCCT
Source organism: Fistularia commersonii (assembly GCF_037954325.1). NCBI lineage: Eukaryota > Metazoa > Chordata > Actinopteri > Syngnathiformes > Fistulariidae > Fistularia > Fistularia commersonii. Next base: position 2,288,019 of record NC_141314.1, read on the forward strand.
GGCAGCTCCAATTCCAGCATCTGTTTACCAATATATTCACTATCCCTTCTCTGTACATGACCGAACCATCTCAGTCTGGCTTCTCTGACCTTCTCTCCAAAATATCGAACATGTGCCGTCCCTCTGATAGACTCATTCCTGATCCTATCCATCCTGGTCACTCCCAAAGAGAACCCCAACATCTTCATCTCTGCAACCTCTAGTTCTGCCTGCTGTCTTTTGGTCATTGTAACAGTTTCTAGTCCATACATCATTGCTGGTCTCACCACTGTCTTGTACACCTGTCCTTTTATTCTGGCTAAAAGTCTTCTATCACATAGTACCCCTGACACTTTTCTCCACCCATTCCAACCTGCTTGGACCCGTCTCTTCACCTCTTTTCCGCACTCTCCATTGCTCTGGACTGTTGACCCCAAGTACCTGAAATCCTCCAGCTTCTTGATCTCCGCTCCCTGTAGCCTCACTGTTCCACCCGAGTTCCCCTCATTCACACATATATATTCTGTCTTGCTGCGACTAACTTTCATTCTTCTCCTTTCCAGAGCATACCTCCAGAGCATACCTCCACCTCTCTAGATTTTCCTCTACCTGTTGTCTGATCTCACTACAGATCACAATGTCATCCACAAACTTCATGGTCCATGGGGATTGCTGTCTAACCTCATCTGTCAGCCTATCCATCACCATTGCGAACAAGAAGGGGCTCAGAGCTGATCCCTGATGGAGTCCCACCTCCACCTTGAACTTCTCTGTTAAAAACATAAATACATACATCCTCTCATATATGCTTACATATACATAGATATTTGTATATATACATATATGAATAGAAAGACCCCCACACAAATCTAAATATATATTCTTGTATATGTATGTGTACAGATTTACATGAGACATACAAAATATATATTTTAATTTTAATTGTTTATAATATATTTGTTTGTGTGTGCATGTGTGTATGTAATTGTATATGCATATTTATATGTCTATTTACATACAAAATTATTAGAAAAATTTGTATGTATATGTGTGAATTTCCATAAAACTATTTATTGCTAACAGTTCTAATCCATTACAAAAAAAAAACAACTTCAGCTTTTTATTTTATTTTATTTTATTGTATTTTATTTTATTTTATTTTATTTTATTTTATTTTATTTTATTTTATTTTATTTTATTTTATTTTATTTTATTATTTTGTCTTTGTTAAATTGGCCCTGAATTCCGGTATTCTCTCTATTATGACTCCATGGCAATGCATCCCAGCATCCCATACTAGAGAAGGGGTGGTACGATTTCACATTGTATTATATTGCTTGGGGACTTTATAAGAAAATAAAAATAAATAAAGTAAAAGCAGGTTGCATCGATCCAACAAGCAGAATGTTGTTTGTTTACCAGGACAGACTACATAGACTTTCTTTAGTGAGTCAAACTAATATACATTTTGCGAAGCAATAATAAAGACAACATTTACCAGTGTAAACCTTTTATCAATATTCCCCTCGGATTTATATCAAAACAGTTATTTACAGATAAAAACGAACACAGATGGCTGAAGAAAAAAAACTGCCTGCTTCTTCACTGTGGTGAAAAATCCCCTGGCCATTTTTTTTTCAGTGTGCATTCGTTTAATTCCGAAGGAATGACCGGAATGCATCTGATCGGAGGAGTTGGGTTGGGATTTAAAGCAGATGGGATTAAGAACAGATTCCCTCCTGTATACAAACACTCTCTCTCACACAGACACACACACCTCCATTAACCCTCTCAGGCTCAAATTAAGTTGTAGTTGCAGGAAAAATCAGATATTTGGCTGTCGCAAATCTGCAACATCTGCCCGGAGAAGGTTAAGTGCAGCTTAATTGCTCCTGAAAAATGCATAGTAGTCCAACCAGCATTAGGATGTAGCCAGGTATACCCTTCTGTGTTTGGATTTCCATTGTTTGTGTAATAATAATAATAATAATAATAATAATAATAATAATAATAATAATAATAACAATAGTTATTATAATAATAATAATAATAATTATTATTATTATTATTATTATTAGTAGTAGTATAACCATAATTATACCTATACTTATAACTATCATAATAATAATTATATTAATAATAATTAATAACATTATAATAATTATCACTATTATTATATTGGGGCGGTACAATGGCACAGAGGTGAACGCTTCAGCCTCGCAGCACGAAGGGCCCTGGGGTCGATTCCGACAACGGGACCCTGCGGAGTTTGCATGTTTGTATTAAGGATAGGGAGGGAAATGTATCGACAGATGCTAGAAGGGTGATCGAAAGATGGAAAGAATACCTTGAAGAACTGATGAATGAGTAAAATGAAAGAGCGGCAAGGGTAGAAAAGTTGACTATTGTGGACCATAAAGTAGCAAAGATTAGTCAAAGTGAAGTGAGGAAACGCATTGAAGATGATGAAGAGTGGAGAGGCAGTTGGTCATGATGAAGTGTCTGGGGAGGCAGCGGTAGAGTTTCTGGCTAGATTATTCAACAGGATCTTAAAGCATGAGAAGCTGCCGAAGGAATGGAGACAAAGTGTGATGGTGCCCATTTTTTAGAATGAGGGAGATGTGCAGAATTGTGGCAACTATAGAGGGCTAAAGTTGATGAGCCATACAATGAAGTTATGGGAAAGAGTAGTGGAAACTAGACTGAGAGCAGAAGTCAGCATTTGTGAACAGCAGTATTGGTTCATGCCTAGTAAGAGTAATACTGATGCAGTATTTGCTTTGAGAATGCTAATAGAGAAGTGCAGAGAAGGCCAGCGGGAGCTTTTTGAGGACCTAAAAAAAGCATATGATAGGATGCCAAGAGAGGAACTCTGGTATTGTATGAGGAAATCTTGAGTGTCAGGGAAGTATGTTACAGTGGTTCAGGACATGTATGCTAGAGGTGAAGAGAACAGGTTCAAGCAGGTTCGAATGGTGGAGAAAAGTGTCAGGGATAGTATGACATAAAAGACAATTAGCCATAATGAAAGGAAAGGTGGACAAAACACTGGTGAGACCAAAAATGCTGTAGAAACAGTTACGATGATGGAAAGACAGGGGGCAGAGCTAGAGGTCGCAGAGATGAAGATGCTAGTGTTCTCTTTGGGAGTGACCAGGATGGATAGGATCAGGAATGAGTCTTTCAGAGGAACAGCACATGTTAGATGTTTTGAAGAGAAGGTCAGAGAAGCCAGACTGAGATGGTTGGGTCATGTACAGAGGAGGGATAGTGAATATATTGATAAACGGATGCTGGAATTGGAGCTGCCAGGCAGGAGGTCTCGAGGAAGACCAAAGAGAAGATTTATGGACGTAGTGAAAGAGGATATTAAGGTAGTTGGTATGAGGGAGGAGGATCCAGAGAATAGGATTAGATGGAAAAAGCTGATTTGCCGTGGCGACCCCTGAAGGGAAAAGCCAAGCAGGAAAGAAGAGGAAGAAAATTTGAACAGAAATGTAAGCTAAACTAAACTGAACTAAACAAAGCAGATCTATTTTAAGTTAAACCAACAACGGAACAGTTAATCTGTTAAGTACGTAAAGTTAAGTAAGTATAAAAATGAATGCAGTGTATATGCAAATGTATATGCAAGTATCTGTATAATTTAAGAGGAAATAAATAGATTAATTGAAAACAGAACAAATAAACAATTATATATGGATATAAATACAATTTTAGCGAAGATAAAAAATAAGCAGAGCTAGCTTAGAAATTGTAGCTCAGCTAAACAAATCTGAGGTAAGGTGACAAAAGGAAACTTGAATGAATAGATGAAAAGTTTATATGCATCTCTTATATATGTGCATATGTGAAAAAATGATTAGCAATTAAATGAATTTATGAAGAACAAAAAAAAAAAAACACATTTATATGTGTGCTTATTTAGTGTTTATACTGTATATGTGTGTATAAGTATGTGTGTATTTTGTTTGTATATAAAGAAAATAAAAAACAACTAAAAAGCATGTAGCAAAATTTGGATTTTATGAATAACTAGACCTTAGTGAAGAGAGAGAGAGCTACAGAGGCCAGGGGAGTTGTTGAAAAAAAGGGAGAGGCCTGGATAAGATCAGTTGTGGCAGCTGGATCTGTGGATCAGGGAGTGGATGTCCTGCTCGCTGGCGGCTGGATAGAGGTATTTGCGAGGGATCAGGGGGTCCCGGCCCCTCCTGAGACTCCTGGAGAGACGGTGGAGATGCTCTTCTGAACAAAATGTCAGGGGATGTCTGTAAACGGTATCCACAGATGAAGGACGTTACAGCAGGTGTGTGTTGTTGGGCAGTGTTTCACAGCTGATGCAGTAAATAAAGTTTACTTGAAATGTTTTTCCCAAAATACTAATAAATCTATCATTCCCTCTATTTAAGTAAGTTGGAGAGAGAGAACAGTTGTATGTTGCTGTATGAAGTGTGAATGGTAATATGTCTCAACATGAGGTGTGCATGAGAGAGTGTATGCATGCATATTTAAATGACACGAATGAGGGTGAATAGTTGTATGTCACTATTAGGCATGTGATTGAGAGAATGAATGGTTGTATCTCTCTATAACATGCTCCTAAGTGTGAATTAGAAGGTGAATGTTCCAAAGTATCCCTTTTTTTGTCTGCTTTTTAGTCCTTAACTTTCCTGAAACATGCATGAGACTGATAAGAAAAAAAAAAAAAAGATGTGGAACAGGAAGTTCATATTTTAGGTCACACACATTCCTTATATTATTGTGTTTGCTACATATCTATTGGATGCTGTGTGATAATGTGTGAAATCCAATGTGCATGCATAAAAATAGGTAAATGAACAATTAAATAAATAAATAAGTAAATAAATAAATGTATAAATAATACATTATAAAATAAGATGACCAGTTGTAGCCTGCAGTGCTGGCTGATATTATCTTTGGATCACTTCGTCTCCTCCCATTCATCCAACTTAAAAGAAACACACACACACACACACACACACACACACACACACACACACACACAGACAGACACACAGGTACCACAGAGTTACCAAACTGTGATAAAACATGTAAAAAAGTTCTTCATGGTGTTTGATTTCTACAGAGTACTTATCTTGTGTAGTCTATCCACTAACATGCACACATACACACACTCACACGCACAAATATGCTTCTATCAACTGGTTCCCAAAATACCATTTTACCAATAATTGAAGCACACAGTCAGACGCACACACACACACACACACACACACACACACACACACACACACACACACACACACACACACACACACACACTGTGAAATGACCAGTTGTAGCCCACGGCGATGGCTGATACTATCTGTGGATTATTCCCGCTCCTCCCCTTCACCCGACTTAAAAGAAACATTCACTCAGACACACACACTGCCCCTGTGTTTTCCTGCCGCCACAACTTGCCCTGGTGTCGCATGGCTCCAGCCGACATGACCTCAGGGTGGGGAAAAAGGGCGGCAGAGAGTGGGGGGGGGACCAGGGACGGAGGCTGCTTTGTGTCACTGTCATCACACACACACACACACACACACACACACACACGCACACACACACACACACACACACACACACACACACACACACACAAACACACACTCACAAACATGCATGCACACGCAGTGGTCAGTACTCTGGAGGGTGTGTGTGTGGGGAGCGGGGGGGTCAAATCCCCTCCTCTGGGTTTGCAGGCTTTATCTGTGTGAGGAAATCACTTTCAATTTATTCTTATCCCTCTTGCCTCATCAAGAGAACCCCACCCCTTTTTTACATATTTTTTTCAAAACAGTGCATGGCCTAAAGTTTCAACCACACATTTTTTTAATGCCCATGATTTAATGCTTGGACGCCATGGGACCAGATTTGGAAAAATATTGGGCTTTTGGCTCAGAATTTTTTTGCCGTCTGACATGAACAAAGTTTGCCAGAATCCCCGAACTATAATCTACATGCATTTTTTTGAGTTTTATAATAATAATAATAATAATAGTAATACATACCATAACATACATAACATTGCCTGTATGGCTTTGCATGATCCTGGCAGCGCACGGTCTCTAAACTCTAAATGGTAACTCAGTCAAGCCAACAGTCTGATGGGCCACTGTATGCATGGACGTTCGGGGTCGAAGGGACTCAGTGGGTGTGTCAGTGACTTGATTGGAATGGAACCGACAACCTCCTGTTTGGAAGGACACACCCGCAGTCCCTGCAGTGGGGAATGGCTCCTGTAGATTCAAGGGAGAATATATCGTATGTGTTTGTATGTATATCTACAAATATATATGTGTTATCTAATATTCTGTATGTTTTTGTGCGTGTAGTGTTTGTATATATGTGTGAGTGTGTCTATGTCTGTACAGTACATACATAAAAAGCAGTCATGAATGCTTTATTCAATATGTGTGTGTGTATATATATATATATATATATATATATGAAGAGAGAGAGAGAGAGAGAAAGATAGACAGCTATACAGAGGTCTGACAGTTGCAGTTGCATTGTCTCTTTGTGCATCTAAACGTTAAGTTAACTTTCATTGAAAAACTTTGAGCTGTGTCTTTGTCAAATTGAATGAAAGTAATTCGGTTTGTTGACAAAAAAATAGATAAATAAATAATGAAAAAAAGGCTTAAAGAAGCACTCACAAAATTCAGCCTGCAGTGAAAACGGGCTGTGGTTGTCACCGGACGAAACAGTCCATTTGTAGAGGAACATTAACACACAAAAACACACACACGCACACACACACACACATACACATGGGCTTAAACACAACAAGCAGGCAAGCAGTGTATAAAGCCATCTGGTCCCTTATTAGGAGGTGATCATAAACAAAGACACCAGAGGATGCTGAGTGCATGTGTCTGACACGGTGGGGGGTGGGTTGGGGGCCCGGGGGTTGGGACACAAACACAACCAATTGCTTCTGCGCCCTCGCAACACTTTCCAATCCACACACTTTCACCCCGAAAAATCAAGCTTTTTTTTAATTTAATCGTTCTTTTTGCTGATTCCGCTGAATGTAGCGGAATGTAGGAACAGTTACGAAAATAAACATTAGATTATGTATAAGATGAATTAAAATCTATTTCACCCAAACATGCAAAGAATGAACCTCGGGCTGATTATTTCATAGTTCATGGAAAAACATGTTGAGGTTTTTTTTTTTCACTTTTCTTCAAAAATAAAGAATAGATAGATACAAATGTAGAGCTGTCGAGATGTGGGCTTGCACATTTGATAAAATAGCTATTTCGTTTTAAAATATTTTTGTTATCTTTAACAAGATTTTAAACAAAGGATGTATGTAAAAAGTAAAGAAATCTTAGCAAAAAGTGGAAATATATATGCACTTCTAAAAATGTGAGTATTTATTCGGGATAATGCTTCACTGACAGAGTGCCTGCTAAACATTTCACACCACTAGCTTCAAGTTTGCTTAGTGATTCTACACTTTAGGAAACACAGGGCACACTTACAAATCAACCACAAATTTTAAGGGCTCTGTGTTTCTTCAGGGAAACACTGACGTTAAAATCTCACAGCGTTCGCTAATCAGGCAAACTCCATTTTCACAGGTGGGAACACTCGCGCCTCTTTTGTTCACTGACAGCTCAGAGTTTGAACAGCCACCCCGAAACTTTACGGGTCGTGACCCGCAAAATTTGCTCCGGAGACAAGTGACTCCGGCCATCTCGGAGGCGGCTGGAGCGTACAAATGTTGGCCAATGTCTCTCAGGAACACACACACACACACACACACACACACACACACACACACACACACACACTCATGCACACACCCACACTAACAGACACAAACACATACACACATGCATCAGTTTTAATCTAAAATCATTTGGTCAGTTTTGTTTGCATTACTTTGTATCTATTGCTAATTTGTAGTTGTATCTATTCATTTATAGGTTTTATTTTTATTTTTATTTTTATTTTTATTTTTATTTTTATTTTTATTTTTATTTTTATTTTTATTTTTATTTTTATTTTTATTTTTTTACCAATTGTTCTTTTTTTTCTTAATTCTAATTTCAATATGCCTTGATGATATTCATTTTTCTTGGTTGTATGTTGGGCTATTTGTTATCAATTTTCATGATTTAATTTGCACAATTTATTGGGTTCTCACTGAAGGAATGTCCCCAAGTTACTGAAAACACTGCTGAAAACTTGAATGAATGAATGAAGTGACAGTAAGGAACAGGAAAAGATAAAAATTCTCTCAATTCTATATGTTATTTCCAAATTATTTCCCTTTTTGAAACAGTGAAAAACATCAAGTTTGTTTGCTGCAAAAGAACCAATAGACAAGTGGAAGAAAAAAACTAAAATAGAACAAAAACACGTTCCTATTCAGAAATATTCCAAAAAAATACGAAAAGTGATAACACATGATTAAATAGATTAATAAAGCACTTTACACTTTTTAGTAGTTTGTTCATCCCGCTGGCGATTAACAGGTCAAACAGATAAAATAAAAAACTGTCAGAGTTTAATATTCAAGATGCTTGTCTTGACAGTTTCAAAAAGGTTGATGAAATTAATAATGACTGAGTCAGCCGCGGATTATTTTCTTCTTATCATTGAATTTGTTTTGTGACGTTGTCAACAACTTAGGGTGTGTGAACTGTTCTCAGCCCGGAACCCCCCTCAATGGTGAACACATGGGTTTAAGTTGCTAATCTGGACCTGACGAGCTGTGAGGGATGGTGACCTCACACCGTACCCTTGAACGTATGGATCTTAGGCATTCAGAAATATACAGCAGGGTTAATCTAATGAGTGCCTCACAGGCAATCAATGCCCTCTTAGCATGGATTCAAAAGACTACAGGAAGCCAGCTTGGTGGTATTAGGAATGCCGTCGTAGGTGCAGAAGACATTTTTGCTCTCTGTTATCTTTTAGAAACACCTAATTTTTGTGTTGCCATTTCGTAATTTGAATGCCAGTGTGTCTCGAATGGCATGTGTTCGTCTGGTGTAACCTCAGCTCATTGGTCGGTAATCTCCCAGGAGAAAAGACAAGACCAATGCTGTTCGCAGGGTAGTGGCACAACAGGAGTTGACATGATTTTTTAAGCAAATATTGACCTTGAATATCCCATTGCATTGGCACATTCCAACGCCGCATCTGGAAAAACAGATTTTAGGAGGCACTTTGTTTTTGCAATCCCGGCACATGGTGATATTGGGTAGCGCTGAGTTAGGCTGCAGTAGCTCAACAATTTGACTTTGTGTGTCCGCAAACACATGGTTTAGTGAGCTGTGTACAAAGCACTGACTACCAAATCGATTTAGGAGTGTTCATTTTCTCCCTGTACTTAATTTGGCTAGGAATTTCATCATCAACTGTGACTTCTCAAAATCCCTCTGCGGCATAGTGTCACACCTCTACGTCTCCCGTCTCCCATTTTTTGCTGGTCTCGACCCTTTTTTCCAAGTCACAAGAACAGCTAACTAGTCACCAGTACATGTAACTTATGAGTTCTACCAGTCATAAACACCTACATCATATGAGTTCCTGTGGAATCATAAAAAGGCCGTGCCTTGGAGTAGGATTGATTCCATGATTCCTGGTTTCTATACTCTCCAAATGCACCAAAAATAAATGTTCTTGTTCCTTGAGAAGTTCTAGGAACTGCAAAGTTCCTACAATGCAAATAGGGGCTATAGAGAACACAGGATGTCAAGTAAAGTAGATGTTGACTGGAGCTGGTTTTGCCCAAAATTGCACAATGCTTCTTAAAGTTGAGTCAGAGTGAGGTTTGATAAGGTTGTGTCTGTACAAGTGTTTGTTTACCCAAATATTAAAAATGTGATATTTCATAATCATGTCTTGTTCCGATGACAGGAAACTGTAGCAAAGATATGATACCAAACTTTTGCTGTTGCTTCTGGTCTATACTATATTCATTTACACCTACTACAAATATGAGCTTGTCAGCATAGAGTGCACACTGTAGCTTCTACAGGATCTTTTTTTGATGACTGTCACACAACTTTTCAAGAGCTCGGTCGTAATGCCGTTGCAGCTAAGTGGCAGAATTTGTTTGTTCATCCACAATCAACCCCCTCTTGTTAAGGTGTGAACTGATATGAGCTGCATTTTCATGCCTGCCTTTTTTCTATCCACCCAAATCAAGTGTTTTGGTCATTCTCCTTGGGATCATGGCTCCTCAACTCACAGTTGCTACCCATCACAGGCAAGTAGTGAGGCCTTAAAAGCCATAGCTTAATTGCACAAGTAGTCTCTCTGTCGGCATTCCTCTCTGTCGCCCATGCCCACTTTCCTTTCTCACCTGCTCCCCATTTTTGTTTATATGAGTCTGAATGGTGGCTGTGTCTCCCCCGTGCCGGAGACAGGATTCCTTCTGTGCCTTGCAATTGTCCTCCTGGACCTTCTGCACCCCGGCGTTCTCCTACCTGACGTTCCAGAACAAACCTTGCTCCTCTTTCGTGTTCCCTGCCCCGTCGATGGATGCCTGCATTTTCCCGTCTGGCCTCCCGGTACTGATCTTGCCCCTCTTCGAGTCCCCTGCCCCATCATTGGAAGCCAATGTCCTCCTGCCTGGCCTCCTGGTACCACTCTTGCCCCTCTTTATGTTTCCTACGTTGTCGATGGCCACCTGCTTCCTCCAAACCTGCATTGTCACAAACCTTGTCTGTCTTCATGTTTCTTGCTCCATCAGTGGATTCCTTGATTTCCCTGACCGGCCTCCCAGTATCGACCTTTCCTGCTTTCAAGTTCCCTGTGGGTGGAGGCGGGCATCCTCCTGCCTGGCCTCCTGGTACCGACCTCGCCCCTCTTCAAGTCCCCTGCCAAACTGGTTGATGATCCTGTGGCCTCGTGCCGGGCCCCCTGGGACAAACCTGGTCTCTCTTCAAGTCCCTTGCCTCATTGGTGTATGCCAGCATCCTCCTGCTTGGCCTCGCGGTACCAAACTTGCCCCTCTTCGAGTTCCCTGCCCTACCGGTAGATGTCTGGATTCTCCCGCATGGCCTCCTGGTACAAACATTTCCTGTCTTTGATTCCCTCAGCCTGTTGGTGGAGGCCAGCATCCTCCTTCTTGGCCTCCTGCTACCAATCTTGCCTACATGTTTTTGCGGAGTCTTGCAGAGTCTTTCTGTACACAAGTGCTCATTGTACACTTATTGTTGTTACAATGCAGGGCAGAAAATGTTTCATACCTAAGGGAGTTATTGTTTAAAAAAAGCTAATTAAAAAAACAAGAAATTATTACTGTGGATCAAAACAGAAGAAAGAAAAATAAAGCTTTATTATATTTTTCAATTCAAGTAATACTTATATGGTGCAATTGAACTCATAAAACTGCAAGCGCTACTGGTCTGGAAGAAAATTTGACCCTCAAGCTCAAGTTTGTTTTGTATATTAGCTACGATTCAAAGCACGTTATAATATGAATTGTGGAAAAAACTCACTTCCAACCTGTTCCTTAGTAACAAACTTCCTTCAGTTAATTTGTTTCAATGTGATCGTGAATTCACCAAATCAAGAAAGGCATTGACTAGCTCATCTGGCTCTATAAGGGTTATTGGGCTGAATGTCAGCACTCGTTCTCCTTGTATTCCAACCATGGCTTCTTATCTTCTTGTCAAAATATCCTGAAAATTGGTACATATATGATTTAATGGTGGTATATCCCTATTATTTGACCCCCTAGTGGGATCTGTAGCATATCTGAAACGGAAGGCAGACATTATAGAGGTTAAATTTCTCATACATGCCATATTTTTTTTAGTTTAAGAGGGTCAAGCGTTGATGGACTTCTGATTCTCTGCTCTGCGGGAATCCGGCCAATCCTATTTTTTTTATGTAAGACTAGGTGATGCTGTTCAGGCAAGTTGTTCAACAAACAAATGTCAGCATGCTTGCCATAAATTTACATTAAAAAATCTGGATTAAGGTTTGTCTGCGTGCGTTTCGTCTGGGTTCTCCGGTTTAATCCCTCAGTCTGAAAAACTTCTAGAAGGTTCATTGCAAAACCTAAACTACCCAGATGCGTGAATGAGAGAGTGAATGGTTATATGATTCCTATATCCCAGACCTATATACCTGTGATTAGTCTATTTTTACATATTTTTTATAAAACTGATCTATTTAAAATTTTAAATCTGTTTCTTTTCTTTTCTTTTCTTTTCTTTTCTTTTCTTTTCTTTTCTTTTCTTTTCTTTTCTTTTCTTTTCTTTTCTTTTCTTTTCTTTTCTTTTCTTTTCTTTTCTTTTTGTGACGCAGTTGTTTGATCGATATGTAACACATCAATCAAGCCCTGTAAAACAAATACAAGCGCCACACAACAGCTCATGCGTAATAAAGTTAGCAGTCACACGACACAAATAAGGAAATTCAAGTATTAGCGTTTTTAAGAGCATTAGTAAAGGGAAAATGTTGTTATGGAATATAAAAATGTCAGCACACAATTAAGAAATAAGAACTACATAACACATACTGTAGCTATATGAAGAAGCATAGAAAAACTATAATAAATCAGATAATTTTTTTACTTGTAAATCTCTCCATCCTTTAGCGATTTTTTAGTGCAGTGCCCTAATAAAAAATGTGATTTTTTTAAATTAAACTAAATTAAATTAGATTAAATTAAATTAAATAATCAATTTATTTATTTTGCATCATCTGACACTGACACTTCAAATGGCCTCTCTTTTCAGAGGTCTCCGGACAAATTAGACAGCTTCCATATCTCTGTCAACAGTGATTTTTTTGTCTTTGGGGGAAAAGACCTCATTCTACACTATTTGGGCAAAGGAAATACGCTGGAGGTGTGAAAAGGACTCTTTAGCCTCCTTGAGGCTAATGATTAGCTCGCAGGTCTAAAACAAAAACGCCTTTTGCTGAAGATCCATCTTTTCTGTCTTCCCGTCACCCTCCTCTCCGCCTCCTCCTCTGAGCTCAGGTGTCTTTTATAGCATTTGTTTTCCGCACCATAATGAAGAAGTAATGAGCAGTCCGACAAGCTGTTGGGTAGCTTTTTTTTCCCACCTGTTTGCAGAGAGCTTGCAGATGGAGAACGATTGTCTCCACTTGAGTGTGTGTGCTTGCGCGTATGCGCGTGCTCCAGTGCGAGCGCTTCCCGTGTTTTTCGTCCTGCATGAGCGAGCAAGCAAATGAGGAAAGAATCGATAGGAGTTTCCATATGAAAAAAGGAGTTAGCGGCAGCTTCTTTACCCCAGGGGTGAATTAGGATTTCCTCTGCAGTGAAGTACTAATAAGGCCGTGGGACAGTGATGGATGAAGCGTTCCTGAGGGACTGACATGTCAATTGTTCTTCCCATAATAGTTTCTTCAGAAGTGAATCAATCTAAGTTTTTTTTTTTTTTTTTTTTTTTTTTTTTTAACCACAAGGCCCCCATGAGAATCGTGAATCTTATTGTGTCCACCCAAAATGTGTTTTTGCATAGAGATCGATGGGCCATTGCACATTATGCAAGGGTTTGAAAACAAAATATCAAATAATTAAACAATAAATTAATAAATAAGCATAAGCTATTAATAGAGACATTTGTAGTTTGAGACAATGAGAATAAAGTTAACATATGACATCTAATTAGATATACAGTAGATCTTCGGCTTGCAAACACCCTTAATCACAAACGAATTGGCCTACGAACAGTTTTCAAGGGAATTTTGGATTGAACTGCGAACAAGACTCGGTGCACGAACACGAACAAACGAACTCACAGGCTTTCTACGTTGTGCAGTTGTTGTGTAGCAGTAATCATGCATGCTACTCTGTGTTGTTAACATCGTTCATCGTTGTGTCCTCCTGTTATGACGATTTCATAATAAAGTTAGCCCTCATTATGGCTCCCAAAAAATTCTTAGTGATAATGGTGTTAAGAAGAAGTTATTAATTACAGGTAATCTGGAGAAGGAAATAATAGCTAAACATGAGCGCAGTGTTTGTGTTTCTGCTCTTGCAAAGAGGAGGACATGGCTTAGTCAATCATCTGTATAATCTTGAAGAACAAAGATGTGCTCATGAGGCTAATGTGGCTAAAGGGGCAACTATGTTCACAAAAGAAAAGGTATTCTTAGCTTCTTGCATGAATGAAAAATAGCTTGCTGGAGACAGCATTAGCGAGGCGTATAAGACATGCACACATGAAACATATATACATATTTATATATATATATATATATATAATTAATCATTTATCCTTTATTAATTCCCATGGGGGACTTCCTTTTCTGCAATGAGCCCATCATGGATGAACCATGAGCAGTTGTTTCAAGGGGAGCAGTTCGGGTTTCTGTGTCTTGCTCAACAACACTTCGACACACTAGGAGGAGCCGGGACTAGAATGTTCAGTTCTAAAGACGATTGCTCTACCTCCTGCGCCATGCCGCCTCCATATGGTCTCTGCCCCCCCAAATATATGTATCTAAATTAATAAATTAATGTTTATTAAGCTAATGAATTTATTATTTATGTATATATTTATTTATATACACACACAAACACACATATAAATATATACAAATATATACATACACATATACATACATACAAATAAATGTATGTATATATTCATGTATATACTCACATGTACATAGACACATATGTACATCAATACATTTATATTTTGTATATATTAAAATGTATATGCAAATATATATATAATTATTTATAAGTATTTCCTTTTTTTCAATTCATTGTGTTTTGCTAAACTCTTTGGACTGTGATTCTGCCGTTTTCACAGTGCAAATCTTAAAACTGTTTGTCAGTCATCCAGTATTCATTCATAAAAACTAATTAATGAATATTCCAATCATGACTCCAGGCGTCTGTTATTGCCTCACAATGAACCTTTTTTTTTCCCCAAATCCCGGCATGATGTTTTCAGTTGTCTTTCTTTATGTAGATCTTATTGATGAAGTTTCCCACTGGTTGCTAGTAGGTTGTTATACATCAAGTCGGTGGTTTTACATCCAGGCACTTCCACTCGATTAGTTTCAAAGTTGCTAAAAGGATCAGATATTTATCTGGTTTTCTTATTGATTGTAAACTGGAAACTCCGGCGGTTGCCCAGGCCGTAATTATTCCGCTTTAAAAGATAAAGTAAAGAAGTTGTAAAATGCTGAGATATAAAGTCGTGTTGAATAAACCCATCTGAAACAATTGGCCCCTGAGTCAGACACACGTTGTGTTTAATCTCTGCTGGGCAAAGCTGTGCCTCAACATTATGAATAATTAACTATCAAGCAACTTAATACGTTTTCCGGGATATGCAGCAGCATCTTTTTATTCACAATATAAACAAGGGAATCATGAATTAAAGACTAAAACAAATTACTGCTAAAAACCCAAATACGGAAATAAGGATAGTTTAAATGTTTTTGGAATCTATTTATTTTTTCAGTTTTATCAAAGTTCCTATTTCAAAACAAGATTGTTTACACAGCAAAGATAGTTTACATTACATTCAATAACAATGGAAAAAAAAAAGATTATTATCTTATTGTTTTTACACCTTATAATTCAGTCGTTTTTAGTTAAAAAAGGTTGAAATTATATAGAAAGGTATAATACATACACACCTATCAAATATATATATGTATATATATATATATATATATATATATATATATATATTTTTTTTTAATACATTTATCACACAGGAAAATGCAACGGTTCATCCTCTCATTCAAAGGTCTACCAGAGGCCTGGGAAAATTCACTCATTCACTCACATCATAAGGATATAAACAAACCATTCTCTCATATTCAAATTTCTAATGAGACACGAAACCATTCACTCACATTTACCTTTGTATTTCATGTTGGAAAATGCACCAATTCACTCTGTCAATCAAATGTCAAATAGAGAAATTTCACTCATTCATTCACATGTAGAAATACACACGAATCCATTCATTTTTTCATCCATACATTTTTGCTCATCACTTCTGATCGTCTGTCCCCCAATTTCCACGTCTGTCGACTCACTCTAACTTGCCGAAAAGTTAATTAGTTTCGAAGCGGTTTAAATCCCTATATCCGGAATGCAAAGATGCCACCTTGACATTTTGGTTGTTCCAGTCGGCGGCAAAATTGTCGATCCCGGAGGACAAACATCGAGGTAAGGAATGATGGCATTACACAGTCGAGTGAAACATGCAATCGTTTGCTCTTCCCAAGCCCTGGCGTTTCTGCACAGTCGCTTCCTTAAACGGGGGAAAAGTCAATCATCCTTTGAACGGCATGCCTTTGGAACGACGCCCGAAAAACAAACAACCAAAAAAAAAGGAAAGTGACAGCGGTTTGACATCCTGCCTCGCTGAGAAAACTTCATACTGAGTTCTTGCCGTGTGATGTCTTCTTCTTCTTCTTCTTCTTGTGTCGCACCGACATGACCCCCCTCTTCCCCACAGCTGAGAATGAATGAGGCAGTGATGGGGTGAATTGGTGAATGAACTGATGAATGAATGAATGAATGAATGAATGAATGAAGATGGGATAAAAACATTACGCTGCTGTGATCCTCTATGAGGATCAATAAAGTTTATCATATCTTTTGTTTTACTTATAGCAATCAGTGTACCTGTGACTATGATTGGGTACAGTGGTTGTTGTACGTCTCTTCATGGTGTGAATGAGGGAGTTAATGGTTGTATGTCTCTGTCTGCGACCCTGTGAACGACTGGCAAATGGAATAGAAAACGAAAGGATAAATGAATTAATTCATATTACTTTTACTATTACTTTCATATTACACACATAGGTATACATACACATAGACAGTTAATAGATTCAAACACACATCAAGTGCATTCATACATACAAACATACATACATACAAACTGATTTTTATATGTAGACATATTTTATTGTTGATTTTCTGTTGTCTGTGATATATCTTTATATGAAGTAGATAATCAAACTCCTCATTTTCAAAACATTTGATAAGGTTGCGGATTACCACACGTTTTGACTCGTCTTCGTTAAAAATGCATAAATACATATTTCAGTGTATTGACAGAATTTAATACATTTATTACAATGTGAAATATTCACGTCCCAGCAGCTGCAGCTTTTGCACTCTTTGCCGGGTGCTGATTGGAGGATTCATATGTGGATGATTTCATAAATCCCGCGGGGTAGAAAGTAGGGCTTGTCAGATATAATGCTGTGACAGAAAAAAAAGAGAAAATGAACACCTCGTGGGATAATGTGCTTTTATAGGAAAAAAACAAAAAAAAACAAAGTATAATGGTCAGAATTAATAATCAAGATCCCACCTCATCTTGCCCTGCCTTTTATGTTTTGGAATTTAAACAACTCCTGTGTGGGAGTGCATGTTTCAAAAATTGTACTTTAAATGAAAATAAATAAATATATAAATTAACTAAATGAAGAAAAAAAAAATCCTCACACGACAGTAAGATATACAGACACGTTAAACAAAAGAGCAGTCGGAGAAACAAAGAGCAGTCTGATTATGAATATCTGCCAAACCTAGAAAACATCTCAGTGATCAATATGCTGCAGCACGTGGTGCTTTCAGCCCCAGAGAAGCAGATGGAAAATGAATTCAGCGAACTGATAGAAAAAAGAAAAAAAATGGTGCAGAACACCAAGGCCTTAGAGGCCACTAAGTTTGTTTGAGAGGAAAAAAAATCATGTCACTCTTACCACTTTTGTTTTTATGAGCTCTTAACTTTTTAAGCTATTATCTCTGTATTATGGTGTAAACAGTTCAACTCTCCAGATCTACCATCATTTGATATGAATAAAAAAGGCTAAATTAGCGTTTTTTTCGGTGGATTATATTGAAACTGATTTTCTGCTATTATTTATGCGCCTCTGACAGGTTGGAGACAAGACGTAAAAATGGTGTTCAGTTGCCTTAAAGAACAAAATGGCAATGAAACGAGGAAGACAAGGTGAATGATGGTGTCAAATATGAAAAAGAGTGTCCAAAAAGACCACTCTGGTTTATCAACGGCTTCTTTCTGCTTGGTATGCTTTGGAATCTGACTTTTCTTGAATCAGTGTAATTGTAGAAATTCATTATACTTTATTCTGAATTGTCTGAACTGAACTGAACTGAATTGAATTTACTATATTTAATTTTTTTTAAATAATTTTGTTTTACTTTACAATAATTTAATTTAATTTAATTTAATTTAGTTTAATCTAATAACAATGCAATCTCATTTTTTTCTTTATCTTTATTTTACTTTACTTATTTTTTTTATAGATTTCATTCCAGGTAACAACTGCACACCGCATCTGGAATACATTTTTACTCTTTATGTCTTATGTTTTATGTTGGACTTCAATTTCAATTTTAAGCACATTTGTTTGTTTGAATACTGGAGAAGGTACGCTAACACTAACCTCACGATGAAAAAGGGCAACAGGGGCTAACAATAGCAGCTAAACATGTTTTGAATGTTCGCAATAGGTTAGCTGGTAGAACATTTATTATCACCCTGTTAGACACACACATTCAGTATATCATTAATGACTTTGGTGTTTATACTGTCATTGTGATCCTTTTTTATTGAACATTTTATTTCATTTTTTTTTTGGCAAAACTGTCTTTTTTCCTATAATGAATAATGAATCACTTCACTTGTAAAAGACAGGCTTTGACTACAAAAAATGTCTGCAAGCCTAAATCTGCGGGCATCAGGGTAATTTCGACTATTAGTCTTTCAAATGCAAATGAAAAAAAAAATCTATTTAGTGCGACAGAATTTGAAGTCATATCTCACGCCGTGAAATACTCAAACAGAATGACTAAATAGCAAAAAATAAAGTGCAACATGAAGTCATTGAATATTTTCTCTTATTGGGCCCTGTCGAGCAAAGACACTGTCAATGAATAAATAGAACGTGTCTGGGTTGTGTACCCAGATAAACCAACCAATCGGACAACAAACGGCATGGATCACTTCGACAAGAAGTTCTACAAACAGTGCATCCACAAAAGTACACAAATGAATATTTATAAACGTGCGTGTGCCTAAACATGTGCGTATTAGCAAGTATAATGAACGAAACTGCTTTGAAAATAGTTTCTGTCTATCAGCCTGAGGGTTCTATACACCCGCTTGTGTTTATGTTAGCTATCAGCCTGTCTGTTCGTAAATTTATGTTGAGCATAAATTGGTTATTAATCATTATTCAACCACGTTGACCTCCTAGGGTCCCACACGTGCACACATGAGTGTGCTAAGCCGCACACACACAAACACACACACACACACACACACACACACACAGACACACGCGCACGTGCTTTCAACCACATGCTAATGGTTTAGTGCTCCTGGGTTAGGTGTCTCAACTGGATCAATTGTTTTCTATATATTTTAAATGGTTTTTTTTCCCTTCAAAATAGATAAACACATTTGTAAATAAATATAATTGTAAAATAGATAGATGGATAGAAGGTCGAATAAGGTCAGCAAATCGCACTCACCCACCATTATCGGAAGAAGATGACTCGAAAATGGATTTTCCACCTAATCTGTGATATTTATTAATGTTTTACGTTCTTGACCTGCCTATATTTACTAGTACAAGTGTACACTTAACAAGCTAAAATGCTGCTATCCGTTTTGCAATCCACACAAGACACCACAGCGTTGGTAGAAAATAATAAAGCATTTAATTACTTTTATTTTTTTTAATCCTTATCAAATCAGATCTCAAATAGCATGGTGGTGGCTTATTCTGGAAATCATTTTTCTACGTATGAAAATTTATTGAATGAAAACACGTGGAACAGAACGTAATGTTTCAATGGATCTGTTACTGAGCCGGATACAGGCCTTTTTCCATTATTTTCTATTTTTATTTCATTTCTTTGTGAGAGTGTTCTATTGTTCTCCAAGAGCTATTAAAAACACATCAATGCCGCTTCATTACACACACATACAGACACATGCACACACACACACACACACACACACACACACACACACACACACAGTCCTGCCATCAATAGAACCCTGAGCATGAAATGCAGATTGATTTCCAGCTCATTTGCGCAATGATGTATATAAAATGAAATAAATAAATATATTAATTAAGTAAAAAAAAAAAAAAATATATATATATATATATATATATATATATATATATGTATATATACATAGGCATGATAATATAAAAAATAATATTGTCGCATACATTATCATTGGTAAAGAGAAATGATTGTGGAATAATAGTTAGAATGCTAGGATCTTTTTGCCTCTTTGAAACTGGGCGTTTCCCTGGATCCCTGACCCCTGACCTTTACCCTTTCTTAAATGTTTCAGGGGGTTATCTGGTTAATCCTTTAGGGAAAAAAATCCAGTACAATAAGTCTTAACATTCCTCACTCTGTCTTTTTTTCGCCCCCATATGTTGACTCTCATACCTGCTGATAAATTCAAAACTTGAAAAATTGTGTCCGTTAAGCCACATAAAAAAAAAAAAAAAAACGAGCTGGAAATCTTCAAATCAAGATATGAGTCAACCATTTGTCGGGACAGACTCTGCCAGCTAAAATGACAGGTATTATTGCAGATAATCGGATTTATTTATATTAATTTGCTAATGTATTTGCAAAGTAATTCATTTATTTACATTTACTTATACATCTATTTTTATTTAGATAGATAGATAGATAGATAGATAGATAGATAGATAGATAGATAGATAGATAGATAGATAGATAGATAGATAGATAGATAGATAGATAGATAGTTTTTATTATTTTCCTTTTTTAGGTTTTTAGCAATATATCAGGGTAAAAAGCATTTTCCTAAAGCTAAATTCCTCGTTTTCAAAGTACAGCTTTGAAAACTTTGAGTTTCTATGTCCAGTTTACGTAGATATTCAACCATGAACATATACATAGCTGTATAAATACAGTTAAACAAATGAATACATTAATATGAATAAAAATGAACAAATACACTAATAAATAAACAATTAACAAACAAACAAATCAATATATGCCATCCTAATATGAGCAGAAAGGAGGTTTAATAGCAGCTGAGGGAATGCGGCTTGGTTGTTCTCCACTTTTTAACTCCACTTCACTGGAAGGAGCAGTGTGTGTTTACCCCTTCACATCAGCCTTGATAAATGTGTAATTACACCTTGAACACAATTTCTGGTTCTCTCCTTCGTGCACTCTCATAAGAAAAAAAAAAAGGCGCCTTGTTCCACGGCGTTACAAATAGGCTACTTCACTCACATTCCCTTGTGAGGGGTGTGTGTGTGAGTCTGTGTGTGTTAACCATGATAGTGTTGATTAGTAACCTAAAAAAAATCTTGATCAAACTGAGCGGCGGCCTCCTCTATCTTCCTGAAATTCATTCCTCCACATTTTCTGTAACCATTAGTCCAAAACATGTACGTTAATATTTAGTGGAGTTCATTCTGATTTCTGAACGGTGCTAAACACACTACATGTACTGGGCATTAAATAAAGTGAAAATAAACTGAAATCAGTGCGATCGTGGTTGGTTGTGGTAAATGGCAAGTTGTGCAAAGCAGTAAAAAGTAGGGCGATAGAGGAGCAGGGACAGTGTCAATCAGGCATAATTAATTCTTCAATTAATCGGTTAATGAATTAGAACTTAAAAAATCCCTTTTAATTAATTCTAATTATTTAATTTATTTATTCATGCAGTGATTTTCTTGCTGATAATGATAATGTTATGCTCGAGATACATCAGTGAAACTTTCGATGATTAAGTCCTTTAAAAAGCTAATTCAATGGTCCTATTTGTTTTTTTTATTTATTTATGTACTAATTCATTTTTTCATTATTTTATTTATTGAGTTATGTATTTATTCATTTAGTCATGCATTGATTTTCTCGCTGATAATGATGATATGATGGTGTGCAGCAAAACATTTAGTCATCAAGTCCTTTTGAAGGGGATATAAAGGTCCCCCTTTTTAAGAAAAAAAAGGTTTTATTTATTCAACACACAAGCATTATCTTATTTTCTCTCTATCACTTAGTTTATCTATTTGTTTCTGTGTTCATTCATGCATTGATTTTCTTGCTGATAAAACCAATTTTATGTTTGTGTTGGGATCCTGGGCTCGGGCTCTGGGTGCAGCCCCCGTCACCGGTGAGCCTGATCGACCAAGTGAATGATTGCAGCTGGGGGTGCCGGCACACCTGCGGCTGATCGGGCCTTTTCAAGCGCAGGATAAGAGGAGCCTGCCACCCGTGCTTGGGGCCAGATTGTTGGTTGTTCCTTGCTAGTTCGTTGCCCTCTTCATTCTAAGTCTTGCGCTTTCTCACCAGCTCCTAGTTCCTGATGGTTGATGCCTCTCCTTGCCAAGTCCTGGTTCATGAGACCCCCCTGTGACATTCCCAAGGAGACAGCTCTGCCCAGCACAGCGACCCATTCACCTTCCTCAACAATAAACCCCTTGAGGCGCCCTGCTTCCTGAGTGCCCTTGCATTTTGGTCAGGCACACCTTCCTTAAACATGAGTTTGTGATCGTTCCTTCAGGAAGTCTTTGTTGGATTCACAGCTGTGGGAATCTCCAGTCAACCAGCTGTAGGTGGAACAGTCTCCCTCCCTTTCTCCTGGTCATTCGTACATTGCTTCGGCTCAGGAGAATTTTTGACTCAATTTCATATTTTAATGAAAATGGTTTGTATCTCAAGCATTTTTCCAATTATTTTATTTTCGGCTTTTAGCTCTTGTCTTGCCATTTGTTTCCTTGCAGATTCGCAGAGCAATTATGTGGTCTCTTGAATATTTTCAAGTGAAATAAATTTCCTTCAATTTGAAAAAAAAAAAAAAAAAAATACAAATTCTAGTTATGTCTTGGAAATTGGAGACTATTTCTTGATTACTCTTTGTTTCATTTATCTATTAAAAAATTGTTATTACTACTGTTATCTCATGCTCATTTTTATGAAAATGATTTCTGGTAATTAATGTTACGGTCAGAAGAACGTAACATTAATTACTAGTTTGGTGAAACATTCAACGATTCATCGTTGTTTTCAAGTCCTTCAAAAAGAACTGAACTCAACTGGTGCTCATGTTTTATTTTGCATTTTTTAATGTCCTTTAATTTTTTTTTAATTTATTAATTTTTTTATGGAGAAGTTGATAGTTTGAGATTCTCATCACAATTCCTCACGAGATTACTGTGAGTTTCTTAAAATTGCAATTATAAGTTGCTGGATTCCTCGGGGGGAAGATACTGCAGTTTAAACATGCAGTGCCTTATGAATATCTCTGTCTACAAGCAGAATGTTGTCTTTTTTTCCCAGCAGCAGCTTAATGTCCATGTTTTTTATGAAAGCCAGAGAGTTAATGAATGTTTAATTAGGAAGAAAAAAAAGTTTCTCTGCACTATTAATTTACACAGCTGTTTTTAAAAAAAAAAAACTGCAAAAGTGCAATTATTCTCATTTGTTTTCCAAAAATGTGGAAAAAATATGATAAATCTTGACGGATGGATTCTGAGTCGGGCCGGGTTTAGTTAAGTTCAACAGCACAAAGTGAACTTATTTCAGCTCTGCTTTCTAACACGCACACACACTGCTATCAGCACATGCAGGCAAAATTGCATTTTTGTTCATCCTGTCCAAAAGTGATCAATTTTTCAGCTTCTGCCCGGGATCTTTACAGACATGTCTGTTCTACTTTAGAAAAACACTATTTTCAGTGGTTATATAAAATAATGCATCCTCAGGGCCACACAGGCCAGTATCTCCCGGAGCCGGTCCCAAGCCTGGATAAATGCAGAGGGTTGGATCAGGAAGGACATATGGTGTAAAAACCAAATATCGGAATCACACCTAAGAATCTCATACTGGATTGGTCGAGGCCCTTGTTAACAGCGACCACCATTGGTACCAATGACCTACAGGGTACCAAGGTAAACTGGGAGACTGTAGGTCAAAGAAGGAGAGGAGGAGCAGAGAGAGAAGAGGAAGGGCAAAGCCGGGGCTGAGAATAGGGACTTTGAATATTGGGACTATGACAAGAAAAGATAGGGAGGGGGTCGACATGATGCAGAGAAGGAAGGTGGATATACTGTGTGTCCAGGAAGTAAAACTAGAAGCTTAGGAGCAGGCTTTAAATTGTACTATCATGGTACAAACAGGAAGAATAATGGAGTAGGAGTTATCTTGAAGGAGGAGTTTGTGAGGAATGTTCTGGAGGTGAGAAAAATGTGAGATAGACTTAAGAGTCTATAACTGGAAATTGAAGGTGTGATGCTCAATGTGGTTAGTGGCTACGTCGAGCAGGTGGAGTGTGAGTTTGAGGAGAAGGAGAAGTTCTGGAATAAGTTAGATGAAGCGATACAGAATATCCCCAGAGATAAGAGAGTGGTACCTGGTGCAGACTTCAATGGGCATGTTGGTGCAGGCAATGGGGATGAAGAGGTGATGGTTTGGTCTCCAGGATAGGAAATCAGAGGGACAGATGATGTTAGATTTTGCAAAAAAGATGGAAATGGCTGCAGTTATCACTTTTTTCCAGAAGAGACAGGAACATAGGGTAATTTATAAGAGTGGAGGTAGGTGGACGCAGATTGACTACATCTTGTATAGATGAGGTAACCTGAAAGAGATCAGTGACTGCAAAGAAGTTGTAGATGAGAGTGTAGCCAGACAGCATAGGATGGTGGTTTGTAGGATGACCGGAAAGATCAAGAGGACAAAGTGGTGTAAGCTGAAAAGGGAGGAGTGTTGAATGGTTTTTAGGGAGGAGTTGAGAAAGACTCTGGTTGGTCAGGGAGAGCTTCCAGACTATTGAACAACAACAGCTAGTTTTATAACGGAGACAGGTAGGAGAGTACTTGGTGTGTCATCTGGAAGTACCGTATTTTCTGCACCATAAGACGCACCTTCAATCAGAAACTCTAATTAGTTTTCTTTACTTGGCAAAGGCCATCTTGTCGCTTCCTCCACTTACGGACCATTGTTTCATTGTTGTTGAATTCTCTCGCTGCTGTGCTATTCCCGTGTTCTACTGCGGGACTGATTGTCTTGAGCTTAAACTCTGCTTTGTAAGTGTGTCTCTTGAAAGGTGCCATTTTGGGGTCTTTATACACACACAAGAGGTGTGGGACTGGAATTCCCCTTTACCATTTTTTACCACTGCTACTTCGGGGATGTGAGCACACACGCACAGGTATACAAATGGAAATGAAAATGCATGCTTCGCGAAGTCATATATCCCAGCATGCACCACGCGCTACTTCTTCTACGGGAGAAAAGGGAGTCTGCCTCCTGTAGTTGCAAGACCTCTTGCGGCTCAATATTGATCCGCATTTAAGGCGCACCGCATCATAGGGTGGACTTTCGGTTTTTGAGATGATAAAGGGTTTTAGGTGCGTCTTATAGTGCGGAAAATACGGTAGATAAGAAGACTTGGTGGTGGAATCAGGAAGTGCAGGAGTATATACATAGAAAGCGGTTCGCAAAGGAGTGGAACACTGAGGGGACTGAAAAGAGCAGACAGGAGTACAGGGAGATACAGCATAAGGTAAAGATAGAGGTAGCAAAGGCAAAACAAAGGGCGAATGATGACTTGTATGCTTTGTTGGACAGTACGGAGGGACCAATTGATGTATACAGGTTGGCGAAACAAATAGATAAAGATGGAAAGGATGTACAACAGGTCCGGTTGATTGAGGACAGAGGGAAATGTATTGACAGATGCTAGATGCAAGTCAAGTGAGGAAGGCATGAAAGAGGATGAGAGTGGAAAGACAACTGGTCCTGATGATATATCTGTGGAGGTGTGGAAGTGCCTGATAGAGGCAGAGGTAGAATTTCTGTGTAGATTATTCCACAGGATCTTAGAGAGTAGGAAGATGCCTGAGGATGGAGACAAAGTGTGATGGTGCCCATTTTTTTAAAACAAAGGGGATGTGCAGAATTTCAGTATTTATAGAGGGATAAAGTTGATGAGCCATACAATGAAGTTATGGGAAGGAGTAGTTGAAAAACTGTAGCCGTTTAATGAAAATGAATGAAAAATAAATATTTGCATTCATTATTGGCCCTTCCAGCTCCTAACTTGCAAACACTTTGCTTGCTGCTCAGAAACCAAATGTACAAATGAAAGCACTGTAAATGTTTCACACCTCTAGCAGCAAAATTGTACCACTCACATTGTCATGCAGGTTTTCTGTCCCAGTCACAAACCCGAAGGCAACTGAGCCTGGGCAGTAACGTTGTGCCGACTCCTGCAAAGCCTGACTGTGTGGGCGTTGAAGCTAAATACCGTAAGAAAGTTGGGCTTGCCAACGCTGATTTGCTTGGGTTTTGGATGTGTTTCTTTTTCTACCAGTCGACACTGCTCTCCTGGCTTGTTCTCCTTATCAGGACTCTCTTTGTATTTTATTCCTTTGCTTGATTTGAGAAGGGAGAAAACAGTAAAAATGTAAACATGTAAAAAAAGTGAGAACGACAATTAAGACTAAAGTAAGCCCTGTTGGCACTTAAAGTCTGTGTGAAAGCAAGAAGGTAGTTTGTACTATTGCACCTATGATAATGAAATAATGCACCCTGACTATTGCAGGTGTGTGTTTGTGTGTGTGTGTGTGTTTGTGTGTGTGTGCAGGTGACAGAGTGAGTGTGTGTGTGTGTGTGAGAGGGGAGAGAGAGTTTGGATATGTGCAAGAGAGAGAGCGTGTATGTGTGAATATGCGCTGATATTTAGGTTGTTGTCAATTGTGTGTAAGTTGTGTGTTTAGCCACTGTCATTGGCAGTTAATGTCAAGTTTAATGGGGTTCGGAAATTGTGCTGCGTTTGGCGTGTGCGAAATAAAAAAGGTTTACAGAGTTCCTTCCTCACATCTCATCATGTCTAAAGAGCAGATGTGCATGACGATTATGTGCACTGCCTTTTGATGAGACATATCACTGTATTTTGATGTATTTTTATACTTTCTTCCTCTGTGTAGGCCAGGAAGCCTTTGTTGCTCCTGCTTTATAAGTTGTTTTCCCTCCCAGGAGATGGAAGTGGATACTGAAAGACACCAGCAGATGATTATGTCTTGTTTAGATGAACATTCAAAACATGGAACTTATCGCATTATGTTATTTTTTTCACCACATAATGTAGCTCTATTTCAGGAAAAATGTATATATCCATAGGTGCACAATTTATAATGACATCTTAGTCTTGACTTGAACATATGAATGGAATATTTCCAACTCAATTTTTCAGTAAAACAAGCATTTTTTTTTTTTCCTTTTGGCTTTTATCAATTCAAGTTTTTTTTATATTAAATATATATATATAATTTTTAACCATAGAATAAATCTCGATTTTTCATATGGCTAAATTTTTAACATATCGAAAAGAGAATGCATTTTTAGGATTGATTCATTTTCCATTAAAAAAGTATGATAAAATGTATTTTATTCATTTTCAGTACACCATATTAGAAATCATGTTGAATCAACCCATAAGCTACATGGTCACATTTTCTATTATTTCGCTACTGTGTGTACATTTGATGGAAATAAGAAGATGCCGAGGTAATCTATCACAGGTTGTTGTTTTTCATTCTCCTGAAAAAATGGGTACAGTTTATCCATATTTTTTCAAAATGAGTAACCTCTTTTCATATCTTTATTCATCATAAAAAAAATGAATCAAAAGAAAAATATATTTTACTGCCTTTCATTTCAATGTAGTAACTTGGACCACTAGTAATTATGTCCCAAAAAAAGCCACACTGTCACATTTTCTCTCATTTATTACTATTGGTACATTTTATGCAAATGCCTCTGGAAGTTATCTCATTTCTTTTTCCTCTTGAAAATGTGTATATGAAAAAATAAATACCTTTAAAAAAAAATTTGCGTTTCACTCCATTTCACTGTAGTCACTTGAGTAATAAGTTATATTATATCACTGAAAAAGGGACATACTCAATATTCTATTATTTGTTACGATACGTACATTCGATGCAAATGAATACTTATGTAATTTGTCTCTTTTTTTCCCCAGGAAAATGGAAGGTCAATACATTTTCAATACATTGAAGTGAGTTTCGTTTTTTGCATAACTTTATTCAAGTTAAAAAAAGACAAAAAAAAACCAAAAACATCTCAATTCAATGTGGTAAATTGGATCACAAATCATATCATATCACTGGGCAAGTTACAAAGTAACATCTTCTATTATTTGTTACAATATGTTCATTCGATGCAAATAAGAAAATGTCTATATAATCGATGTCACATTGTTTTTTCCATTGGCTTGCTTTGGACAAACAGCCTTGTTGTTGTGAACGTCTATATGTGGAGGAATAATATAGGATGGGGGAGGATCTCCCTTCCCCTTTCCTGTTGTGAAGTGCATCCCTCCCTTGCTGCCTCCCCTCCTCGGTCCTGTCTGCTCAGGATGATAAAGTATCCAGGTAGGAGGTCTGGCGGTGTTTGAGTGGCCCAGGACCGAGCACTGATCTGGGGGCACTGTGAAGAAGGGCGCAGGGGGGGCAACCGGGAGTCCGATGATGGAGGAGAAATAAAGAAAGCGCCTGTTGTGTCCTCGTACATCCTGCCTCCCTCTGAGCGCCAACTTCTTCCTCCCTCTGTGGCGACTTTGTCACACCATCCTTCTTCTTCTTACATCTGCCAACTCAATGTTTTTTTTTTGTCTTTGGTCCTTCGCTGTTCCATCCCTTCTCAGTTGGATTCTGATTTTCGTTAAGAAATACTGTATTTAAATTCAAGTGTCATCAGGATATTGTTTCACTTTATTTAATTTAATTTAATTAAATCCTATAGAATAAGAACTGACAATAGCTAACAACCCTGACTATATTAAAAAAAAAAAAAAAAAAAAAGTTTATTCATAGGACCCATGATGCAGATAAACTGGATTATAAGAAAGGGAATGGCACAAAGGAGTCATGTAAAATAGAAAAATATTGCAAAATATTTATAACAATTATTACTTTATGTAAGAAAGAAAAAAAAGTGACATATTTAAAAAAATGTCCACTAATAGGAAAATATGTTTCAGAAAAATTCTGTCAGATTATGTGTCAAAATTTTATTTCTGTGCTTGAACAATTTGTTTACCCACAGGAAATAAAACATATTTTTTCCATCAACTAGAATCTATTACTTTATAAATGTATTTAGTTTTTGTTATAATTTTGTTATAATCAGTTGTGTGCTTTGTTTAGTTTAGTATGATCCCACATATAAGAATGTGTACCTCTATAGCACAGTTTAATGAACTTTGACAACTACATAGCAGCACCTGGAAATGATTTTACTATTTTTTATCATTTTCCTGACCCATGAAATCCTTCTAAGTAGAAGATCTTGTAATGATTATCAAATTTAAATTTTTTTTCCCATTTTTTTCTTTTCAGAGAAGAAATTCTCACAACAACTTCTAAATTCTGTGTTTGTGTATTTTGCACGCAAATATTATGTAACACCTAGATAGTCTAAAACTGTTTCCTTCCAAATGGTAAATAAATAATTAAATAATTAGACAAAGCAACTCCAGTCTAAAATCAATTTTGAAAAATCATGTAATAATACCACAAGGTTCACTATGTTACTTTTATTATTAGCATTATATTATTATCATTATCATTAGTATTATTATTATTAGTAGTAGTATCATTATTATCGTACTTATTTATACTGCAATATGTGCCCTATGTGTAATATTTTTCTCTTTCTCTTATAAACTTATTTTTTAAATTAAACAAAGGATGCCAAAGTTTAATTATCTTTCCTTTTTTAAATGAGTTATTTTATCACAATATTTTTTTTTTTTTGTTTGTTTTCCAATGAAACCATTCTAAACAGGTAACAGCTTCTTTTTTTCAGTTATGTTTGTTGTGGAATGTTTGAGTTCTAATAGAGGTATACATTTTATTCAATTCAATATTTCCAATCAATAGTTAAATGGAGCATTGCACAAGTTCTGACCTTCTGAAAAAAATGTCTTTTCAAGTCACTGATGAATTCCCATATTTGCTATTCCGACGTTTGGCAAACTGGAGTGTGGGGGGACTTGTTTTTTTAACCCCAATCTGAACACTTCAAATCAAA
The DNA here is from genome assembly GCF_037954325.1 of Fistularia commersonii. Classification (NCBI taxonomy): domain Eukaryota; kingdom Metazoa; phylum Chordata; class Actinopteri; order Syngnathiformes; family Fistulariidae; genus Fistularia; species Fistularia commersonii. Next base: position 2,318,128 of record NC_141314.1, read on the forward strand.
ATGAAATCAAAAGTTGCATGTTTGTGAGTCATTAGGCCCTTTGCTCATGTCAGAAACATATTTCTCAAGAAAAATATTTGAGTTTAGGAAATGGATCTTCTTCGCTGAAAGGCTGATATTTTATTCTGACGTGGGGAACATTGGCAAAAATTCTGCACAAACACACACACACTCACTCACTCACTCACACATGCACATACTGGGCCTCACACACTTGAGAGAAAACACCACGCATCATTACCCTGCTGAGAATGTGCCGCCATCTATCTGCCCCCTCTCTTCACATGAGTAATACTTCCCCTCAGACCTCATCGTCGTGTTGGATTTTTGAGGTCACGGGGTCACTGCTGGAGGGGGACGCCGGGGGCGGGGGTGACTTTATTGACAGGTTACTAATAGGGCCGAGCCGAAAAAGGTCTCCTCCTTTTGGTCTTGCTCTCATCAACTCCAGGCCCGAGGGCTTGACACATGCGGGGGCAGTGGGAGTAGATGTTGGGCCAACTTCCTCTTCATTTGTAACTGACAAGGGGAATGTACGTTGGGATGTGCCAGATAGGACGGCATTCTTTATGAGCTCCTTGTTGCGGAAAAAAAAAAAAAAAAAGCCGCTCCGCCCCCGACACCCTTCTCCCGGCCCAGTTCGCTCCAACGAGATCCCCACGGCCCGGCTACATCTGTGGCTCGACTGCTTCTGTGCTAAAAGCCTTGGGGTGCCAATTTACAGGACCTATCTGTCTCTGAAGTAACAGAGTGAAATCAAGGACTGGATGATGCTGCCTTGAAAGCAAAGTGCTGCACTCCTGTTAAGATCTGAGAGCTACAGATGCCATATATGGCTCTCTTAAATTCAAAGGGCATAGACCATCAGAGTGTTTGAAATGAGCGAGGACTGCTGCATATTGAATGAAGGCGATGGGCGGGATGGCTGCTTATCAGCGGCGACATTAGAGCTGTTGACTTCTTTTTTTTTTTTTATCGTTTTAAAATATTCCATAATTCAGTCCAAAGAGAGCGCAGACGGCAGCGCTCGATTGATTTATTCATCCTGAATTACCTTGCAGTTCAGAGAATATTGAGTGGAGAGCTGAAGGGGACCTGCCTGCAGGATTCAATAGGTGGGAAGGGTCATCTGGTCGCCGAAGGGCTGCTAGAGCTATAAATATGTTAAAATGAGTAGACTTAATGCTTCATCGTAGTTGAAGTGATCAAGCAATGACTTTTTTGACTCAGTCTGACACTTTAACATGTTAATTAAGATGAATTAATATTAGAAAAAAATAAATGTTAAGAAAATTATCGCATTCTAATTGCACTTTAATTTCCCACCCTTGTCAGCGTACGATTTCCTGGGGGACAAATTTCACCGACACGCAGTGTGATTAGCACAATGGACCGGGCAGATGAGACAACATTGGTTGAAGGCAAATTGAATTAGAAAAAACTTCCGAATGGAAGTGTTAAAAATAAAGCTTTTCTTTGCAACGTTTGCAGGAAAGCTTATGTGTGACGACTCCAGTTAGAACCTCAGTGCCAAACATCTTAGAGTTAGCTTGCAGGTCAGTAATGTTAGCTTTGCACAAGAATGGAGGTTGGTGCTGTTAGCTTTTATGAGCATGCAGATCAGTAAAGCTAGCTTTGTAAATGCAAAGCTTTCTGTAATGTAAGCTTTGTGTGACCACGCAGGCAAGTGATGTTAAGTCCGTTAAGAATACAGGTTGGTAATGTTCAGTTTGGACTAAAAGTTAGCTTGGTGAGGTTAGCTCTCAGCTAGTTGGCAGGTCAATAATGTTAGCTTTGTCCTAGCACGCAGGACGGTAGTGTTTGCTCTGTGGTAGTATGCAGGTCTAGCGGCTAGTTTTGTGCATAATACAGGTTGGTAGTTTGAACTTTGTATATCACGCAGATTAGCAGTGTTTGCTTTGCACTTGCACGCAGATCGTCAGTGTTAGCTTTTTATGTGTAAAGGGGTTGGTGATGTTAGCTTTGTACGACCCTGGTGATTGGTAGCGTTAGCTTTGTTAAAGCACACCGACTGGTAATGCTAACTTGCTAAAATGCTAACATTCAGGTTGGTAATGTTCACTTTGGATGATAATGCAGGTCTGTATCATTAGCTGTGTATGAGCATGCAGGTCATTTGTGTTAGCTTTATACTAGCCACAGACCGGTCATGTTAGCTTCGTACAGGTGAGCTTATTTTTGTCACTCATCTATTGTTCTTTGTTGTGAACCTGGGGGAAAAAAAAAAAAACAACTGAATTTCGGTTTGAGATCATATTTAGTACTACATTCATCAAACAAAATGATCTTCTTAAACATTGAAATGTAATTCAAATGCGATCAACTTTAATTAAGCCTGTAATCAGTTTCTTTTTTAAACTCCCCCAGCCACTGAATTGAACAAAATAAAGTTGAATTCAGTTTACTTTTATCACTCATGTTTTACTGATTTCAATAACTTCTGTTCAATATTGTTCAAAAAGCCTATTAAGAATTCAACCGAAAGGTCACAAATATTACTGTTCATCTATAATAATTAAAATTCCAGATTAACAGATTAATATTGCAAGTTAAAACTTGTATGTGTATTTATGTCCTGTAGGATTTAATGATGAAAAATATCATCACATTCAAAATGGTTGACGCTGCATTTTTGGCTCAATAGCTAAATTTGAAAATACCGAACTCTGAGGTGAGTTTTGTATTTGTTTTTCCCAGTTAACCATAATTTATTTGCACTTGTTGTCCAAGGTCAAACAAATAGCTCGGATAACTACTTATTATAGACCATAAGGGGGAAACTAGTTATGAGTGCAAAATAAAATGGTCCATTAACCCATTCACCCATTTCACCCTCTTCACCTCCGACTTCTGGTACAACTCTGGTTCCTGCCACCTCCAGAAGTTCTCCATTGTTGGATGCATCGACGATGACGAGGACGAGTACAGAGGACTGATTTGTTGAGTGGAGCAATCAGAACCACCTCCTACTCAACATCTCCAAGACCAAGGAGGTGGTTGTGGACTTCCAAAAGAAAGAATCAGGGGAGACAAGTACCAGTCACCATCCAGAGTAAGGAGGTGGGGATAGTGGACTCCTACAGGTACCTTTGGGTCCACATTAACGATAACCTGGACTGGTCACACAATAATGATGCTCTCTACAGGAATGGTTAGAGCAGCATGTTCTTCCTGAGGAGACCAAGGTTGTTTGCTATCTGTAGCGGGCCTTCTACCAGTCTATGGTAGCCAGCGCACGCTGCTTTGCTATAGTGTGCTGGTGGGGGGATGCCAGGACTAGTGAGGTCAACAGGCTCAAGGCAGTGAGAAAAGCCCGCTCAGTGGTGGGACTGAACCTGGAGCATCTGCAATCGGGTGGCAATGGGGAGGGTGAAGGACAAAACGGGAGCTATCCTGGATAATCCTTCCCACCCCAGCATGACGAGCTGTGGCTGATGAGCAGCTCTTTCAGCAAATTGTTTATCCGACCCCAGTGCAGAACCGAACACTTCAGAGGCTCCTTTGTGTCCACAGCCATCAGAATGTATAGCAGCAATCGAGGAGGCACACAACTCTTGCATGGTTTGATTACATCCCACAGTCCGAAAAGTAATAGTTTAATGCGAACATTTCCAACAAGTGTAAATTTGGAATTTGAGCAGTCCTGTGATTGACCGCGAACCGATTCAGGGTGGGCCCCTCTCTTGCCCAATGACAGCTGGGACAGAATCCTCTTCTTCATCAAACCCCCAATTCCAGATATTTGAGGATAGAAAATTATCGGACGAATGAATGGATAAATAAAAATAAGAGGAGTACAGAGAAAGCCAGAGGGAGCTGCATTGTGTTTTTGTAGACCTAGAAAAAGCATATGACAGGGTGCCAAGAGAGGAGCTCTGGTATTGTATGAGGAAGTCTGGAGTGGAAGAGAAGTATGTTAGACTGGTGTAGGACATGTATGCTAACTGTGAGACAGTGGTACGGTGTGCTGTAGGGGGAACAGAAAAGTTCAAGGTGGAGGTGGGACTCCATCAGGGATCAGCTCTGAGCCCCATCTTGTTTGCAATGGTGATGGACAGGCTGACAGATGATGTTAGACAGGAATTCCTATGGACCATGATGTTTACAGATGACATTGTGATCTGTAGTGAGAGCAGAAAACAGGTAGAGGAGAATCTAGAGAGGTGGAGGTATGCTCTGGAAAGGAGAGGAATGAAAGTTAGTCGCAGCAAGACAGAATATATATGTGTGAATGAGGGGAACTCGGGTGGAACAGTGAGGCTACAGGGAGTGGAGATCAAGAAGCTGGAGGATTTCAGGTACTTGGGGTCAACAGTCCAAAGCAACGGAGAGTGTGGAAAAGAGGTGAAGAGACGGGTCCAAGCAGGTTGGAATGGGTGGAGAAAAGTGTCAGGGGTACTATGTGATAGAAGACTATTGGCCAGACTGAAAGAAAAGGTGTACAAGACAGTGGTGAGACCAATGCTGTATGGGCTACAAACTGTTACAATGACCAAAAGACAGCAGGCAGAACTAGAGGTTGCAGAGATGAGGATGTTGAGGTTCTCTTTGGGAGTGACCTGGATGGATAGGATCAGGAATGAGTCTATCAGAGGAACAGCACATGTAGATGTTTTGGAGAGAAGGTCAGAGAAGCCAGACTGAGATGCTTCGGACATGTACAGAGGAGGGATAGTGAATATATTGGTAGACGGATGCTGGAATTGGAGCTGCCAGGCAAGAGGTCTTGAGGAAGACCAAAGAGAAGATTTATGGACGTAATGAGAGAGAATATGAAGGTAGTTGGTGTGAGAGAGGAGGATATGGAGAATAGGGTTCGATGGTGAAAGTTGATGCGCTGTGGCAACCCCTGAAGGGAAAAGGCGAAAGAAGAAGACGAAAAGGATGTTACCTTGAGTGCAAGAGGACAAAATAATAATAATGATGATGATGGTAATAATAATAATAATAATAATAATAATAATAATAATAATAATAATAATAATATAAAAATTCTGCCTACCACTACTACTACTACTACTACTATTACAGCAATTTAGGTCAGAAAGGAAAGTAGGAATTAAACTCTTACCAAGTGCACAAGTACACAGGTGTTTTTCCACTAATGCGCCTTTTAGCGCTCCTTGTTCTAAACATGTTGGCGAGAGAGTGGGATCTACAAACAAAATCATTATGCGCCTGCTTTCCAAGGGTTCTGATTATGATCGGGGTGTAATAATAATTTCAAAACAGAGCGAACAGGTTTGTGTAGGCAGACGCGATGGGAGAATGTTCACGCTCAAATGCACTGGGGGTTGGGGTTAGGTGATGCAATTTCAAGGATCAAAAAAGAACAAACGGCATAGTGAGTTACTGACAATATTATTTTTTCTCTCTTTTTTTTGCCTTTATTTAAGAGATGAAAGACCAGGGAGAAACAGAAACATGGGTGGGGAGGGATGCAATTATAATAATTCTTGTATGTATATACTTCTCTGCAGCACAAAACGCACCAAGAAGTGCTTCACAGCATGGAGCTGAGACGAGATGAGGACCGACACAATGGATACATGACAAAACAAAAAAAACAAAACAAACAAATAAAATACGTGTCAAGTTGAGAGTGAATGATGGGTTGTCTCCACCTGACATGTGAATGAGAGAGTGAATGGTTGCAGGCTCTCTAAATGGCGTGTAAATGATAGAGTGAATGACTTCATGTCTCAATATGTTGTGTGAATCGGAGTCCATTGATGTTTGTATGTTTCCATGTGATTCACTGCAAAGAAGTTGTAGGTGAGAGTATAGCCAGACAGCATAGGATGGTGGTTTGTAGCATGGCTCTGGTGACAAGGGAGATCGGCAGAGACATAGGCAATGGGCAATGGACATAGGCAGAGTAGAAGACAAAGTGGTGGGAGGAGGGTTGTATGATTTTCAGGGAGGAGTTGAGTAAAACTGGGTGGTCGGGGAGAGCTTCCAGATGATTGGATAACTACAGCTAATGTGATCAGGGAGACAGGTAGGAGAGTACTTGGTGTGTCTGGAAGGAAAGCAGATAAGGAGACTTGGTGGTGGAATGAGGAAGTGCAGGAGCATGTACAGAGAAAGCGGTTAGCCAAGAAGAGGTGGGACACTAAGGGATCTGAAGAGAACAGACAGGAGTACAGGGAGATACCGCGTAAGGTAAATCTAGAGGTAAAAAAAGGCAAAACAAAGGGTGCACGATGAGTTGTATAGTCTGTTGGACAGTACGGAAGGAGAGAATGATCTATACAGGATGGCGAAACAGAGTGATTGAGATGGAAAGGAGGTGTAACAGGTTCGGGTGATTAAGGATAGAGAGGGAAATGTATTGACAGATGCTAAGAGAGTGATGGGAAGATGGAAATAGTACTTTGAAGAGCTGATGAATGGGGAAAATGAAAGAGAGGCAAGGGTAGAAGAGGTGACTATTGTAGACAACAAAGTAGCCGAGATAAGTAAAGGTGAAATGAGGAAGATATTGAAAAGGATGAAGAGTGGAAAGGCAATTAGTCCTGATGCTATATCCGTGGAGGTGTGGAAGTGTCTAATAAAGGCAGCGGTTGAGTTTCTGACTCGATTATTCAACAGGATCTTAGAGAGTGAGAAGATGCCCGAGGAGTGGAGAAGAAGTGTGATGGTGCCCATTTTTAAGAAAAAGGGGGATGTGCAGAATAGCGGTTACTATAGAGGGATGAAGAAGAATGGCTTCATGTATGTATTTGGTGTGGGAATGAGTCAGTGTGAATAAGTGAATGGCTGCATGTCAATTTTACATGATTTACATGATTGAGAGCAATATTTGAACAACAGGGTGAATGGTTGCTTGTATCCATATCCCATTCCAAG